>NW_017728947.1:93792677-93816288 GCF_001723895.1 Crocodylus porosus
GGCAAGCCCATTCATCGCTGCTAATAACCCTTTGACTTCAGTGGCTTATAGTAGGCTTGAATTTAGCCCAAGGCACTGACCATATTAAATAGCTCCTCTGTGTCTCTACCCTGAGTCTCCAAGATATGAATGCTGGGTGTACAAACACAGGCAGGCACTCCATGTGCATTGGAAAGGATCAATACACAGACAGTGCCCACTCATGCATGTACACCCACCTGAGGTCCATGTCCAGGAGTCACATCATGTTGCTACATTAGTGTGTTCAATGGTTTGTGTTTAATATTTTTAAAAAGAGAGGAGGACAAGGAAAGAGAGTTGTATAATAATGCTGCAATCTTATAGCTCCCAGAATGTTTATTTATTCAAATATTTTTTTATAAAATATATAACATACCTACCTTCTCTGCTTCAGGGTAATTTAATGTGCTATTTGTGTCACAGACCCATAATATCCTGGAGATACTTTTCTATATTCGATGTTTTAGAGTACTGATAAACTACAATATTACTGTACAGATAATTCATAGTGGCTAACTATAGTAGATATATTAACCACAAAACTGATTATAGCCTCCCTTAAGGAGATGAACTAAAATGTACCACACCGTCCGTCCTTTAGTACCAAGGTTTCATGGTTATCACATTTTCAGTAGGATTAAGATCATAGATTATTTTAGGAGGAATGAGTAAGCACTCTGCTCACTATCAGACTGGCATAATTTTTTCTCTTGTCTGTTTTTCACCATTTTGTTAGATGCTATTTTTATAGCTTTCCCCTCCCCCCCATAAAAGTCCTTGCTTTCAATAATATAACATTAATTTGTGATTGATCTTTTTTGGGGTGGAGAAATAGGGTCGAAGTATATATTGGCATCCTGATGGCTTACTCTGGTCACTGCCAGCTCTTGATCAGCAGCCAACTTTTCAATTAGGAGGTGAGAGCGAGTGATCTGTGCTGTTTTCGCCATTTATCTCGTCTCCAAGGAGAGACACTTTTTGCCTTTCTGAAAATGGCTCCGTAGACTTTATCACAGCAGTTCTCTCAAGTCCAAATGCACTTTGATCAGTGGCAGATCTCCGCCTCCTATCTGAAAAGTTCACTGGGGTTCTCAGCATCATTCAAAACGCTTGGAGGTGAAGCTATGAAACATGGAAAATGATCAGAGGAGTAATGATGATAATACCAGAAAAGGGATAGACCGTTGGAGCAGCTAAAATATTATAATCCAAAAAATGTTATGGGTAATTTCCCCCTCATAATCTGAGGACAAAAAACTTTACTACTCTTTAAACTTCAATATTGCACCAATTAAATTCCAGCTTCAGAACCAAGGTTTCCTGGCCACATTTAATTTGAAACTATGTTTCTTATCCTTGTTCCCATATGTCCTGTAAGACCAAGTTCTTTTTTATTCTACTTTTTCCCCCTTTCCTACTTCCAGTAATAAAAAAAGCATGACAGTGGTTACAAATGGTCCTTCAGTTTTGCAAAGCAGACCCTTAAAATATTGCTATTTTCTCCAAAAAGAAGTGAGTGTGTGTGTGTGTGTGTGTGTGTGCGCGCACGCATATGAGAAGCAAACTTCAGGCCCTTTCTTTTCCTGCTGCATTTAACTTTTCTACCTCGCAGCTCATACTTCTTTTTGTAATCAAAGCAGTAATGGAAGAACAGTCCTTACACTCAAATGCAATCACATTTAATCATATTTAATATCCTTATTTCTCAGCTGATCAGACTTTAAAAATTTGATTGCTTTAGTTTGATATAAAATTTAAGGTAAGTCAAACCCAATAAAAGAAGTATATTTTTGTTGTTACTCTACTCAAATTGCATGGCTTCTCAGCTTGCTTCCACTATGGCTATTTTATGTTTTGCAGGAGGTTTCTGTAGAATGCTGTACAGACAGCACCCAGTAAATGTACCTATATCAAATGGCTAAAATTTTAGCTGACCACGTATTTTTCCTGAGTGAGAAGAGAATCTAGGGTTTGATTCAATTATATACCATATTTTCTTGCATACAGTATGCCCCAGAATATAAAAAGCACCTTGTTCTTGAAAGGCAGAATGAAGATTTTTTTCCAGACTTATAGCTGCATAGAGCAGGGACAGTGTCAAATCTTCATCTGCATCATGTTCCTTTTCCTACTTAGGTTGAAATAGCTGAAGAAAGATCAGGAGCAGCCAGCAACCAGCAAAATAGCCCTAAGAAAGGTTAGCTTGGGTAGTGGAACATCAAGACTATTAAAAAAGAGAGATGACTGTTAACACCTGAGGAGGAGAGAACAATAAGCCAGTAAGTAAACTGGCTCCCTCAGCTTCCTGAGCAGTAATATTACAGATGCTGCACTGTGAAGCAGAAATCAAAGCAGGGTGCATCTATTCAGTGCAGAAAACCAGTTTCCCCACTTAAAGCATGAGCCACAGATTTAGAGGGCTGATTAAGGGGAAAAACATGTGCAGTGTATGTGAGAAAATACAGTATTATTTTTTTCCCCTCAAGATATAGTCTAGGACCCAGTCTCTAATTCCATATGCACGTGTTGTGCTATTGCATGGGTTGGCAACTGATGGTCTGCAGGCTAGATCTAGACCACAAAGAGGTCTGATTCGGTTCGCCAAGTCCTATCTGGCAGGAGGGATCAGTGGCAAGGAACAACACCATGCCACCCATCCCCTTTGCAGCACTCCCTTCTGCTGAGGAGGCTGCTGCTTCACCATGTCTGAGCTTACATTCACTGCAGAAAGAGCTGGGATCTGCTATAAGAGAAAGTGCAGGCAGCTGGCTGCTGGGGGTGTGGGGACTTCTAGTTTGCAGCCATGACTAGGTTGCAAGCTCTGGCCCACGCTAGTAGAAGGCTGACAACCCCTGCACTATTGCATTGTCCAGCTTGTATTTCTCAAACACCTCAAACTTGTTTTGTAACAGCATACAGTGGGAGCAGATTCTGATCTCCTTTACTCTGAAGCAAAGCAGGAGTCACTCTTGTCAACAACATTATTTTCAGTCTGTATTTGTAACCTTCACTTTCAAATTATAAGGGAAGGTCTGAAGCTGAAGTGACTCTCATCAGGCCTTTCGACTGCATTAAAGTCCATTATAATTACTGTAATTACCCTCTAACTTCTACATCATAATCTCTTTATAATATGCAAAATGATTGCTTCTTACTTATTATTGTAAGGGTAAAGCGTGTGTTCAAAGTGTCAGGCCTTTTTTTAATGTACACTTTGTGGGTTCCTTTATTCACAAAGCAGATTATGGATGTCACATGAGAGCACAACAGTTCAGCTTACCAAGAACATTGGAAGCAGTGATCATGGTAACACATATACAGAAATTGTGTAGCAGAACTTTGGCAGGCCATTTACCATGCCAGGGAGTGAGCTATAGGGAAATGCTGCCTTCCAATCTCCTAAGTACTGATACTCCCTTGGAGTTTTACTTAAAGGAGAATGAGAGGAACTATTATTCTTTCCATAAAGACTGACCCTGAAGAAAATACTAAAACTTGATCTTCCCAGCCTATAAAATGTCCAAAGCCATGGAATTAAACAGAGTTAATGAAATATTTTGTTTCTTGCTAATGTGATGTATGTGTTCTAAGTGAGGTTTCTTGTGCCAAAATTCAGATTGGAGATATTGCATACACTCAACATGATCATGCCAGCTTGTCATCTTTGATTTTAGGGCTTTTACCTGTGCAACTTGACCTTATGAAAGCATAGCTAAATCATAAGAAAACTATTCTTGAGATAAGAACTAACACTATATGCTGCTGATACTTCAAGCACAGAGCTAATCAAAAAGTATAGGCAGATTAATGAATGGGCCAGCTGGGCATGGGCCCAGGGGACCCTGCCAAATGGTAGCCCCCAGATGCCTGGAGGGTGACATGGTGGGGATGAGGTGCAGCTCAGCATGGATAAAACTAGTGGCTGGACCAGGCTGGGCATGCACAATGTGGCGGGCCAGGGCTTCTGGGTATTGGGTGGGGTACAGGGCACAACTGTGCCAGAGCCCTGGGAGTGGCCAAAGCCCCTGGCAGTAGGGAGTGGAGCTGGGTACAGTGTGTGGCTGGGACTTGCTGGAGGCAGTGCAGTCTTAACACAGCCAGGTCCTGGTCTGGCCAGCCACAATCCTGCATGTTTGCTGGGAGCTGCTGCAGTGGGGCGAGGGGCACTCCGAGAGCTTGGTATGCATTGCCTGTGCCCAGTGGACAGTGACTCCACACCCCTGGTGCTGCCTGGCCATGGGAAGATCTTGTGCAGGGCCCAGCCCTGGGCTCTAGCTCTAGTATAGACCTGCAGGCAGCCGCAGCTCCTGCCCCAGGCCTGGGGGGCAGCATGTCCCACTCCAGCCACTGCTCCCACTGCATCAGCTGGGAATGGAGTTTGCGGCTGCAGGAACAGGTGTAGGTTGGGGGGAGGCTGGGCCATGGGGGCTGTTCCAGGCCCAGGGCCCCAATGAATCTTAATGTGCCTCTGTGAAATAGGCTAACTTCTGCCTCTGTTGTGAGTGTTTCGGTGAATCTGTAGAGTATTTTTTCACTGAAACCAGCATTAGAATGAGTTTATCAAAATATGGCCACTGTCTTTTGAATTTGGAAGTGTTGGTACATTCTTGACCACCATCATTTTGAAATATGTTTCCTAACTTACAGTTATAGGTACAACCTTTTAGCTGTATAGCAAACTGACTTCAGAGTGAATGGTCATGAATTCAAGTACTTGCAGCATTGATAACTTAGGTAGATTGATTCAGTGCATGACTCTAGGTTTCAGAGGAAGATTCCAGTCTAAGTCTAATTTTACCCCTAAAAATTCATCCATGTAAGGCATGCAGTGTCTGAATTCTTGCTGGCTATATCATTGCTCCATGTCTAAATATTTCATGGCACCTGCCATGGAGGAAGCTGTGAAAGACAACAGAGAGCAGGAGACTGTTAAGAGCTTATATTTAAGAGCCTTTATCATCTCTCTCTTGGGTTTTGTGAAACCTTCTAAATTTTAATCCTGACCACTTCTGGTCATCAAGATCTAGGGGAGCAACTCTTCAGGGGGGAACCTTAAGGGAGGATGAGGACCAATAGGCACAAGCTAATAGAGGAAAAATTGGAGATGGACATAAGCATTTTTTTCCCATAAGGGTTACCAGAATCTGGAACATACTCTCAGCAGAGGTGGTACATTCACCATCCATGGAGGTGTTTATGATGAGGCTGGAAGTTAGTGGGCCCATCATTTGAGCCCACTAACTTCCTGCCTATGGCAGGGTACCAGACTTGATGATTGTGCAGGTCCCTTCCAGTCCTTTGATTCTATGATTAGAAGACATCCTACCTTTTTGCTTTTTTAAAATAAATAGCCGTATTAAACCTAGTGTGTCAGGTACAGTCTAGCTTAAGAAGGATATTCTGCCTCCAAATAGTCTCTTTATAGTTGTTCACTTTAATACAGTAGTATCACCTAGTTATTCACTTTGCAAACTAAACTGTTGTACATGGTTGCAGTGTGCTGCTAAATTGCTCCTCCTAGAAGCGGGTGGATCTCGATAATGTGTGAAGCAATTACCTTGTAAAATACTCAGGGAGAGAAGGTACTGCATGGATGTAAAATGATATTTTAGAGTTTGGCAGGCTTGGAGGAGAATTGCCATGCAAATTTTCTCCAAATTCTCCTAATTGTACTTAATAGTCAAGTCATGTTTTTCCTCTGGTATTCTGATCATCCCCCCATTAACCTGCAGCCTTTGATAAATATGCATTGCTTTATAATGTTGCATAAACATTTTTTAGATGGCAAATGGAGAGTAAACAAAACTGAAGTTAAAATGATATTAAAGCCTTTGATGGCTTATTAATCATTTATACAGAGCTTATTAATGACATGGATACTTTAAAACAGAACCCTTTCTTCCAAAATCTCAGGGCTGAGCCAATATTGGCCTTGCTGTCTGTCTAAGAAAGTGAAGGTCAATGGGAGCTGATTCTCCATCAGCCCTATTCAAATCATAGGGACAGTTTAAAAGACGTGATCCTCCCTTGTCATCACAGAGACAGTGCTACAGCCTTTCAAGTACTTCTAAAGAGTTTGAGGGCAGTGTTTTGATTCCAGGAACCTGGGTGCAATGCAGTAGTGATAAGGGAAGTGGTTCATGTGACTTGGGTACATGGATGGGTATAAACTGTTCAGGAAGGACAGGCAGGGAAGAAGAGGAGGAAGAGTTGCACTTCATGTAAAAGAGCTGTATGATTGCTCAGAGCTCCAGTATGAAACTGGACACAGGCCTGTTGAAAGTCTCTGGGTTATAGTCAGAGGGGAGAGCAATAAGGGTGATGCCATGGTTGGTGTCTGCAGTTGTAGCTAGCAAGGGACATGAAGAGGAGGAAGAAGGGTTTCTACAAGTATATCAGCAACAGGAGGAAGATCAAGGTAAATGTGGGTCTTAAAAGGGGGGGAGGGTAGTCTTGTGATAATAATGCATAGTGACCTACCAAAATTGCAATTCCATGGGTATTGCAGAAATTGCACTGAGAGCAGGGCTATAAATTGGGCAGCTTCAGGCCCTGAACAAGTCATGCATGGGTCAGCACCAGCTACCATGCTGCTAGTGGCAGTGGCATGGCCAGCTCACCCTTGCCCCCCTGCCTCCCTCCCCACATAAGGCAGTGCCTGAGTCTCCCCTCCCTCAGTTACACTACTTGGGCAGTGCATACTTTGGCACATACCAAGCCTGTTATGTGGAAGTGGAGTCTCCTGCTTAGCCTTTCCTTTGCTCACTTGAGCTTTATCAAAGGATATATTGCCTTGATCACTTAAGCTTGAGAATTTGATACCTGGAATATGTTCCAGTTTACCTCTAAATCCCAGTCTAGACACAGCCACACAGTCCCAAGTTAAAGAAAATACCTGCATCAGGTTGATTAAAGGGCTAATGCAGATGTGAGATTGAAAAGTGGCTGTAAGTCTTTTCTGCTATGTGGAGGTAAGGTTTGGCTCTAACAGCAACAGAAAAAGATGCATTTCAAAGGAGGCTGATATTGCAGCCAAAATGTATTAAATGATTACACAGCCAGGACTCACTTTGATCACACCTCAAAAGTAAAACAAACACAAACACACCAAAGAAATTTTCTTTTCCTCCCCAAAATAGTGCAAGATTATGAATTCATTAAAGAAACATATGCTTACTGGGATAATGATACCCACCAGCAGTACATGGTGTTTGAACTCCCTCAAGGGAGATTAGCCTCCTTAGGGGTCACTTGTGTAAATCTGTTTGCTCTGCCTGGTTGGCACTGGTTTATGACCTTGTTCTGGGTGGACCCAAACGCTCAGACTGACCACAACTTCTTCAATTTGATAATAGGCAAATTTTATTGATACACAGTGATGGCAGATGAGAGTAATACAGGCAAGCAAACAATATAACACCTCCCCACCCAATTCTGTATGTACCAGTCCTAGGGTTGTCACAGAGGGAAGGTATATCCAGCCAGTATCCAAACTTCACCATGTTGTTCTTTCTTGAATGTCAGATGCCAGCATTCTGGAGGTTGAGGGCCAAAGCCCACTATCCCCCAATGAGGTGGGTCAGAAGGGCTGGTGATGTCCATAGTGGCCTCCGGCTCCCCCCTCAGGGAACCTTTGCTGCTCTGAAATCCCTCCTTTTGTATCCTTTTTCTCCTTTGATGACTGTTTATCTCTGAGTACCATTGATTGGTTTCCCTGTGGTCATCATATGTCCATGTTCTGTCCTGTCACCATATTCCTTTGTTCCAATAAACCCATCACAAGCATACATTTTAATTTGGTCATTGATAGGTACCTTAATTTGGGCATGCCTCTTAATTTGGTCCATCTACCAAAACCAGAAAACCCAAGGGCTCTGCAGCTGGGCACTGTGACCTGGCACAATGCAGCAAGCCTATCTCATATTATAGAATATGTTTGGATGTGTATGCCTGCTTGACTGAGACACAGTGGGCCTTTAAGGACACTTTGTCACAAGCAGGTTTTTAGAAACCAATTAACCCTTGCCATTCCCTTTGACCATTTTGAAATAGAATCTACTTTACCTACAAGCCAATTGCTAGAAGCAAATCTATAAATATTATTTTCTAGCCATCATGTCTGACCCATAGGAAAGGTTGGGGTTCTCTAACCCTCACTGAGTGTGTCTACATGTGAATTTAAGTGGTCTTATATTTAATGCACATTAAGATAATGTGCATTAAGCATTTTTTGACAGGTGTCTACACATGGCGGACTTAGGACTAACTCCACTTCTTGCCTTATGAAAGTGAAGCATGTAGTGAAAGTATTTGGTTGAGGCAGTAGCATAACTAAAAGGAGATGACTAGAGGGGCAGGAAGCAAAAATAGCAGCTGCTGTGCATGCTACTGGCGTGGCTCATCTGTGGCACACTTGGCTACAGCCACTACCCTATGCACCGCTGCCCCCCTGTGGTGTAGAACTGCTCAGTTACGCCTTTGGGTTGAGGGCCCAAAAGGAGAGACTGTCTTAGCTTACACTACAGACTTTTCCTGACAGAGCTAGCTAGAATGAGCACCCCTATGCAACATATCTTTGCCTGCAATTGCCTACCAACCTGCATGTTACTATATTAGCAGAGAGGTCTTCCACCAGCAAAGCTTCTATCCTACAAGAAAACAAAAAAAAAAAGTGAAACAAAACTGAAAGGAAAAAAAACCACCCAAGAAAACCCAACTTTTTCTTGCCATATATCATATTTGTACTAGGGAGCTCTGTTACAATCACCCTGGGTATGTCTACTGATGACATTTACTGTGGAACTGCCAAATTAGGTCTGCAGTAAAATGTCACTGTCTACATGTGTGGTGCTATTAGGATGGAGTAAACTAATTAACTTCACCCTAGGATAGCTCTGACAAATACAAGTATTATCCTATAGTGGAGTTATTTACTCTGCTGCAATGCACGTGTAGCTGCTGACAGGGCTGGCTGGGGCATGACAGTGCTTCAGTGTGGGGGCTTCCTGCTGGCTAGCCCCACACTGGAGCACCCTCAGGCCCCAGCCAGCCCCTTCACAGCACATTGAGCCAGGTTGGAGCAGCCCCAGGCTACTAGGCTGATCCCTGGGGTCCACTGCTAGCTGGGGCTGCTCTGCTTGGGCTCAGTGTGCTGCAGTTCCAGATGCATGTGCAAACAGCATGCCTGAGAGCAATATACTCCAATATAAACTGCACCTGAGTT
Source organism: Crocodylus porosus (assembly GCF_001723895.1). Taxonomy (NCBI): domain Eukaryota; kingdom Metazoa; phylum Chordata; order Crocodylia; family Crocodylidae; genus Crocodylus; species Crocodylus porosus. The sequence continues at coordinate 93,801,922 of NW_017728947.1, forward strand.
TATTCTATCACCTTAATAGCACGTGTAGATGTGACCCTTGTGGGTAAGGCTGTGGTGGCAGCCATCCTGTAGCACTTCAGATAAGCTTCAGTGTCACAGGCACATCCGATTCTTCTTCCTAGTAGCTTGCTCAGTCAGCTAACTCCTTTAAAAGAGGTTGGAGATTTGGTTTTGCCTTGTCCAGCACCTGGTATAGTTGTTGCAAAGTGTGTGTAAAGTGCCGTCAAGTCACATTCAGGGTCTCAGAACAAACAAACCCTTAGACCTTTTTAGACATACCCTTAGACATACCTTTAGACTGTAGGCCATGTAGATACATACAAATGAGCACTTTTTTGCTGGGATAACAGTATCTACAGTAGGAGGATTTGTTTGCATAGCTACACTAGCAGAAGTTTTCTAGCATAGAGTATGACTTCAAACACATTTCAACCCTGAAAAAAGATTGCTCAGATAACAGATTAACAAATAAACATAGATTAAACCAAACATGGAAAAGTGCAAGCACTTTTTTTTTTACTTAAAAGCAAAACGTTGATAAAAAAGTATAGAATAGGCCTACAGACACATATTTCAACCAACACCAAACACCTTAAGTAAGTCTAATTCTGAAAAAAAGATTGCTTAGATAACGTGTTAACAGCTAAACATAGATTGTCTGAACCTGGAAGAAGAACACATGCATTTTTTTTTACTTAAAAGCAAAATGTTGATAAAAATAGCAGCAGAGAATGGTTTAAATAAACGATGCCAGCTTTCTGCATGTGTGAATTTTAAGTCTTATTTACATGCCTAAAAAAGGGGGAGAAAGATACAATATAACTTCTGTTAGAATTTTTACCAGTACCTTGAGCAACTTCGATGGTAATAAGTAATATGACAGTTTCAGTTCCCTTGTCAAGGAAAAGGGTGAAGACTTCATTTACTTCTAGTGTAATAGATTAAACTGGAGAATCCATTTCAGTCAGGGAAGGGTGGGTGCTGATGAAGTTATGAGCTTACTGCACCTTTTAAAATGAAATATTTAAACAAGTGGAACCTTATGTGGTTGATGCATTAAGCCGACACTAGATGTAAATCAAACAACACCTAAATGTCCTTTAACAAAGTCAATTACATTATATAAGCTTAACAGAGATAAAACTCCTTTATCCTGTGCATCTGCCATTTTTTTTCTGCTGAGATAAAAACCTTTCCACAGATGCAGAATATCATTTATAACCTTTGCACGGTGTGCTGTAAATTCTAAAAAATTAAACAAAAATATATTCTTTATTAATGCTTTTGAAAATGGTGTTCCTTAGTCTAAACATCTACTGGAAACATCTATTTGGTTCCTGAAATCATCTCTATTAGATTATGGAGATACCATCTATGAAAATACTTCTATACATAATCTGTCAAGACTTCAAAGAGTCTATAAGCAAATACTTAGATTTGCATTAGATTTTTTACTTTGAAATCCATTATTTAAGTTCCTTGCTGACTTTGATGTGCTGCCTTTACACCTCCTTTCTGAAAAAGGAGGTGTATAGGCAGCACATTAGTTTATAGATGTTCACAGACTGTTTTTCGGATAAGGCCATTTAAATCTCTTTTGAAGGTCAATCCCGGCTCTTATCATTCAGGAAGTAATAATAACAGAGAGAGTCTGCCTAGAGTACGGACTGCTTTAAAACACAAAATAGCAGGGGTGGAATGAACTTACTTAACTCTTGACCTCGCACAATATCAGCATTCTAGTATTTTGCCTTGATGATGCCCTACTAGAGCATGGTGTGAAATTTCAATGCAGGTGTATGGAATTATGTGATTAAGGGGAACAACAAGTTGTAGTTGTTTATAGCTGGTTTATGCCTTCTTTAATATCTGCAACAATTAATGCAATGATAATCTATTAAAATGCATGCCGGAAACAGACCATAACCAAGTTGTCCCTTTTCCAAACCCACACAATAATTTCCTTTAATTTCCTTTATGGAAACACTAACAATTTCAAAACCTGCATCACTATAGTTGGATTCCTAAAACCACTGTTAAGCACAGAAGTCTCACTGTATTCCAGGGGAATTATGGTTACTTAACAGCTCTGAAAATCAGGCTACTTCTATTTAATTGCTTTAACTTTGAGTTAAGAAGCCTAAATTTCGACCAAAATGTGTATATTTTCTCAGTAGTCTCTGACTCCAGACTACAAATAATGTGTTATTATAGAGGATTCAAAGTGATGTTTGACACTACCAGGGCCAAGATGAATGTCCCCTACTGTAACTCTGAGATCCTTTTTGAATCATCTTTGAATTTTATTGCTTTGCTTCTTATCATTGTTTTCCTCTGTTTATCAGTGAAAGGTGAAAAAGCTGTGCTTAGTACATTAAGTACTACTCAGCTTCTGAAGTCTGCTTCTGGTCTTTCTTTACATCAGTCCAGTTTGATTGCAGTGATTGGCCTGATTTTTTTATCTGGCCTATTCTGAAGTCTAATGTAGACCGAAAACTTTGGAAGCTATTCCAAAGGATCTTATTCTCAGAGCACAGAGCCTTGCTTTTGAATGGAAAGCTTGGCAAACAGAGAAGTAGAAAATCTAGAGGAGAAAGAAGTTGCTAGATTTGTTAGGGATTAATGGTTAGCAATTTTTCCATTTTCATCTTTCAGATTTTGGATGAAGTTTGGCAGCAATTTTTGTGTTATATGTTCTGCTAGTGGAGTGCTGACAACCTTACCTTCACATTACCTAAACTGTTTGTGTGTGATTTATAAATAGTGTTGGTTGACTTTAAATCTTGAGTAATGTAAGGTCATGTGGAGCTTCAGCAGAATTCTCTGCTGATGAATAGAGAGAAGCTCTGCAAATTGATGCTGCAGTGTAGACACTTCACAGAAAACCCTGTGTCTATCCCCTTAAAGACATAACAGCATATTGCCTGGTCTTATGCTGCCATGCTTTCCTTCCGGTAGGCATTCACTACATCAGCTAATTGCTGCTTCAGAAATAATATCAGTGTAGTAAAGCATAGCATCAGTGGGGTCAGACCAGAGCTATACAAACCAGATCTGCAACATTTTAAGAAATTTCACACTGATGTTTTCACCATTTTATATCAGGACGTTTTTACATTCCTTGATTTCAGGTTTTCTGTCTTCTTGAATAAGAAAATGCAATGTACCATTTTCATAGGGTATCTGGAAAAGCCAACTTCACTCCAGAGAACGCTCCTTGTAAAGGCTCTATTTGCTCAGAAGATATAACAAATTGCTGTGTGAAAATTGTCCACTTTTAGGATTATATTATATTATGAAGACAGGCACATTTTTTTCAGATTACTCAACCAGAAAATGCAGGTCAGGTCAATTTAAGCTATTTCAGAATTCTCACTGAATTTACCAAATGCTTTGATTGAGAAAATATGGGGCAAAATCTGAAAATGTCAAAATGTTTCCACTTGAAATAGCATTTTAAGATTAAATTTAGCAAATTTTATTTTTTAAAGTTTTAAGGATCCCAAATTAAATATTTTATTTTGGGTAACAATAATTGTTTTCCCCAATAGTTGGGTTTTAGGCACTCAGTCCTATATGAATGATTAACACTGCTGTAAATATGAATAAACCTCATTTTTTGATTGATTTCCTTAGGTTTGTATGAAATGTATCATTGTACTACCTGATCTATTCCCAAAACTATAAAAGGAGTATATAAATACTGATGATTCTCTCTCCTTTTCTCTTTTGTTCTTTTCTTTCTTCCTGTCAGTTGGCACTGACTGGAATTTATTTTTTTCTGGAACTCAATGAAAAATTAATTTAATATCTTCATATATTTCTTGTTGATATTTAGGACAGGGGTCTAGAAGAGAGGAGGTCTTCCTTTATGTAGGCTTATTTCCTCATGGAAAATCCTGGCTGCCTATCCAGCAACCTATAGGAGACTGCATACTGAGCTAATTGCTCTTATTCCTCTAAGCAGACACCAGATGCTCACTATATCTGGCAATATGATTCCAACAAGTTTCACAGCCAGGAGTTTTTCTGGGCCATTCTAGTTCTTCTGGGAATAACTACTGGGGAGAACATCATGTGTTAGCCTTCCCCTACCACATCCAGTCTGTCTTTTGATGACAGTACCTGCCCTGCTTTCTAAACTCTGTCACCCCAAGCACTTTTTAGGGTTCCACTATCTCAGTATTTGAGTGTTTTTTCTTCTAGATACCTCTAGGAGGTAGGGAAGTACTATCACCCTTATTCTGCAGGTGACAACTGAAGCTCCGAGGGGCTAAGTAACTTGTCCAGTGTTATATGGGAAGATTGTTCCAGAATCAGTGCAGACAGTCAAAAAGTCTGAGGCTAAATTGATTCAATTTTCACAGAATAGTTTAAACTGAATAGATTGAATTGATAAGCAAGTGAACAGACATTAACTTCTGATTCGGAAAATGTGCCTACATGCCTGCAGTGGCCCAGGCAGAAGCCAGGGAGTGCTAGAGCATGTTTCCCTACTCAGCTGGAGCAGACATCTTGGGTCAAGGCTAGCATGCCCACCCTGTGAGGGTAAAGTTTGCAGGGGAGGTGCAAAGCATCCTGGGATGCTGGGGGATTGTGAGTTAACTTGAATTTGGAGGGGATCTGGGACAGAAGTTCAATAAACTGATTTAACATAGATCAGTTAAGTCTCATACTACATCCATCAAGGTTTATCTTAAACCAGTTTTGGCCATTTTGAAAGTGGTGTATGTGCACTAAACTTCTGTTGTGTTACGGATTTGAACCAGATTCCAATCACTTATCTCGGTTTGTGTGTAATTTCTGTTCCTAGCTTAAAAGTGCCATGCCCATATCCTAGGCAAATTCCCTGACACCTGGAATATGCTTCTGCTCTGGAGCCTGGATCTCCAGAGCATACTCCCTGATGTCTGAAGGTGGGGATGGATCACATACTCCATACATCTAACTGTCAGTCTAGAAAGCATAGTTCACTCTCACTCCTGATTATGGGCTGTCAAAAGAAATTCCTTTTTGACCAAGCACTGTAGTGGTGGTGGATTTATGAGTACAACAAATTTATTGTGCTGACTATTCTGACTTCACAGGCAGGCTGGAGCATTTGTGTTACAGTTTTACTGTAGAAAGTTGGAAAAAGGGAACAGCTTGTTGCGGGGAAAAAAATCCTCATAAGCCCTCTACACACAGGGAAACTATTTCATACTGAACTTTCTAAGCTGGCCTAGAAAAAAGAAAGATCATAATGTAGGTCAAGAGGACTAGCAGTTGTTTAGTCCTCTTACCCTAAGCTCATACACTGACTCACATGTCACTGATGTCAAGCACTAGATTTAGATAGTTAAAACTTTAACTCCTGTGGTGAAGATAAGGAATATTCAGGATCTACTTATACTAGTGTAAGCCTATGTTTTGTAAATGTAAATGAGAAAGAACTAAGACTCATACTGTTAAGAGACTAGTTGAATTCCACTCAGTAACTTCAGCATGCACATGGAAAGATCAAAGAAAAACTTAGTTTTACAAATACTTCTAGAAAGATTCATGATTTTATAACTTCAGAGTTTATTTTTTTTAATTTTCAGATTTATCATATCTCTCCTCCCCTGTCAAGCTAAAAAAACCTGGAATCATCACAGACCAGCTCAAATTCTGCTTCTCTGCCATGTGGTTAAGCCTGAGGTCCAGTTTTTTCTTCATCCTGCTGACCTGACAATAGCAATTTATTTCCTGTCTGACTGAGGATCACTGGGGAAGTGTCAATCATAATCTTCCCCTCTATTGATTCTGGTCAGCAGCTATCGACAGCTTTAAAAAGATTATGTTTTAATTGGGGATCAGATAAATGGCATTTTAAGGTATTTAATTTCACTTTGTAACTTGCTATAGATTATCTGAGTGGTTCTACAACTCAAGGAGGATAAAGATGAATGTGTTGTCCTTTTCTTTAGGTGACCCTGAGTGCAAATGTAGCTCAGGCTAAAGTGACTGAAAATCTTTTTCTATCACAGGGCTGAAAAGGTTGAATGTGAATTCATTAATGTTATCTTTGTTTAAGGCACAATATCTACACATCACAAAGCTCATGTCTTCAGCAGTCACATTTGTTCTCATAAGGTTTCAGGTAGAAATAGATTGGCAAGGTGAATGAAGAAAAGGCTGAGGAAATCAAGACAAAGAGTTTGAATTCTCCATTGCCTTCCAGATTGTATATTCATTTGCAGTGGTGCAAAGTAGGTATATAGTGCTACCACTAAAGAGATTAAATAGAGAACCCTGATTTAGTTGCATTTTATAGTCCCTTTGCACAGCTGTCAATAACAACTGGCTGTGGAGAATCAGGCTCAGGGGGAATTTTCTGCACAGGTGAGGAAATACAGATACAATTATGGGCGTTAGAAGAGACAAGACATTCAAAAGCAACTAGAGATATTGGATGTCTGATTTGGGGCACCAATCTTGGGAACCCACTGAATGGCTCTAAGACTTAGAAAGTGCTGAACACCCATATTCTGAAAATCAGGCCGTGTGAAGACTTCACTTAAGCACGGAAGGCAGTAGCACCTTTCGTAAATCTAAGCCCTAGAGATGTCTTCCCAGCTCCGTCACAAACACAAGCTGGTATTTCTGTGCCTGGTGCAACATCTGCATTCTTCTGAAGCCACCTTTAAGACATTAAATCTCCCAATTGACTTCTTTCCAACTGCTCTGAGTGAAACCAGACTGTAGCCTGCTCTTCCTCCTTTCTGTGAGAAACTCCTAAAGCAGCACATGTTTATTAAGCCCAGAAAGAGGATGTGTTGTGGAGCAAAGATACAAAATGAGGAAGATACAGGAAGCATGTCTGTGGGCTCAGATGGCACGGCCAGTGTGTGTTTGAGCCCACAGTGCCAGGCAGAGGTGACCCGAGGCGGGTGTGGGGCCTGAGGCAAATTAGCCTGTGTGGGGGCCCTACCCCTGGATGTGAGGAAGTCGGTGGCAGATTTAGCGGCAGGGGGTGCCAAGCAGCCTCCCAACAGTGAAGCTGGTGGCAGTGTGGAGTCACCTCAGCTGCTCTGCCTGGTTCCCTGGGGCCCCCCAAAGTGCAGGGCCTGGGGCAGTCACCCCAATTTGCCCTCCCAGGGACGGCCCTGGTGCCAGGACTTGCTGCTGCACACAGTGTAGACAAGCCTTAACAATTGTTACAGAAGAAATTTGCTAACCTGCCTCTGGCAGAATGGAGTTAATGTTGATCTGGGGACAGTGTTTTGCTGTTCATCTGAAGAGCTTTGACAGCATCTTGAGCACTACAAAAGGTACAGAAGCAGGCCCTGCTGGAAACAGCTTTCTAAGACCCTGGTCCAACAAGGTATGTCACACATGCAGCAGCCCGTGCTTCTAGAGAGTAACTTGGGGCCTCAACAACACAAGGAAAAGATGCTCAGAGCCAAGTACTGCAATATAAGAATTTATTTTTGTTTTTTTGGTTTTTTTACCTTAACTAATTTATTTTATTCTGTGATATAGTAATAGTAAATAGATTCGACTAGCGTGAGACATTTCTTATAGGCCCTGTACAAACTGTGGATCTTTCCTGGTTTCCCTTCTAGCAAGAATCCCTTGATACACTGAGATTGAGAAGTTTTCTAGCAGGGTTTTGCTGCTTAATAATGTAGTGTATTTATTGCTGAATCAACAGGTTCTCAAATGCAGGAATTCTGCATAGCCTTATGGAGCAATGAGTTGACACAGAGGCACAGCAGTCCATACACTCTCCATTTCCTCCCCAGCTCTCCCTAGCATTTTCCAGGAAGAGGAGAATCATCAGCAGGAACCAGTTTGATTAAGGAGGAAGAAGGCAAAGCTACAACCATTTTATCCTCAACCACTTTCAGTTAAGCCAATAATTGAGAGCCCTTGAGTCCAGAAGTGGGACTGTGGGTTGGGTGTTACTGCTGTTCTAGGAACTTGTAGATTGAGCTTCTAACAAATGGAACTGATAGAAAAAAGGGGAAGAAATACCCCCAGTCACTGACAGCAGCTGGAGAACTTAGGTGGAATAGGGTGCTATTCCTCTCCTGGACACCATATGAGTCAGTAATCCAATCTCCAAGGGACAAAACCAGGAACCAAGAACTCAGAGGCAGGCACCTGAGCTGTTGTCAAGCACCATGGGTGGGCATGTAAAAGGAGAACTATGCTGTCCCAAGGCCAGGAGAGGGGCATGGTTCTTCCTTTACATGTTAGATTTATTATTTTTCTTAGGGGCACTTCTACAAATGAAGTGTAAAGATTCTTCGCCAAAAGTAGACTATATTACTAAGCAGCAACTGGACCAAAACCTCACTACGTTGCAAACGTTAGAAAACTTCCCAATCTCAGTGTATCAAGGGATTCTTTCTAGAAGGAACACCAGGAAAGATCCAAAGTTTATACAGAGCCTACAAGAAATGACTCACACCAGTCAAATACCATCATTTACTATTTCTGTTTTACAAAAGGACACACCATGAGAGGCTGGGTTTTCTGTGCTGATGAAGGACAAAGTGGGCTGATCGTTGACTTCAGGAAAAAGTCATTAAAGTATTTTTGGATTTTAGATGGAAGTCGGGGCTGGAATGAGTGATAGTTCCCTAGTGGGATGATTGGGTGACATTTGTATTCAGTAACAAAGAAAACATGAAACTAACAAGAAATGTGTGTTTCAATGTCTTGCTCTCCTCTGCTTGTATGGCTTCAACTGCTTGTTTTTAGATTGTCAGCTCTTTGGGGCAACAGCGTAGTCTGTCCCTTTAAGGAGGCCCAGTTGCCCCTTTCAAGGAGGCCCTGCTGTGCAGCATTCAGGTAATGAGGGCATGTCCCACTGGGAGCATTAAAAGCACCCAGAAGAGGAAATAATCTGGGAAGGGAAGAGCTTGCTGCAAGGAGGGGTCAGAGTAGGAAGGGATTTTTCCTAGTAGTATCTGGAAGAGGGATTTTATTTTTCTTGTTTGTTTAATTAAAGCCAGAACTTCACATTGGAGAACTGGCTGAGGAGCTTCTCCTGCAAAAGCAGGAGGTCAAGGTGAATTCTCCTGCAAAAGCAGCAGGTCAAGTGACTGGCTTACAGGGCTAGCACATGAAGCACATCTGGGGCATGGAAGGAATTATGTAGGGTCTGGAAGCTGAGGGTGTATGTCTGAATATGATGTGGGGGGCCAGTGGGTGCAAAGGAGGTTCATGTGTAGACATGTACCTTAATTTCCAGGACTGGCTCTAAGAGACTGAAATTTATCTAATGCTTTCACTGTTATTGCTGTAAACCAATAGGAGTAAAGATAGCAAAGTTGATAGTAATCCATAGTGAACTGATTTAAACCCTTTGTTCCCTCTCACTCTTACTCTTGTCGTGTGGTACAAGGCACTTGTCTGGATCTGCTCATTACCTAGCCTCTTCTCTGAAATATGTGGGCCACAATTCTTTCCCCCCACGAAAGGAAGTACCCACCACATGCTTTCTTGCTTTCTCATAGCATCAGCTGTGGCCACTTGAGGAAACTCCTCAGTTCCAGGCCAGGCAGTCAGCTGTTCTGCACACATCTGTTCTTAATGGCCAGTCAGCCCATCATAGCTGGAAGTGCTGTTCCTTGCTAGGGGTGTGCGAAATGGGCTGTATTCAATTTCGATTCAGCCCAAATTGGGGACAGTGTTTCGATTTGTTGATTTGGATCACTGTCCCTGATTTGATTCAACCAAATTTGAATCTGAAGATTTGATGCGGATTCAGAGAATCAGCAATTCAGACATAGACACAGCTTTAAATGTTTTTTCCACATACCTCGAGGTACCAGGTGTGGCTCATGAATGCTGCAGTGGTGGGGCAGATGGAGCATCCCACAGGAGTGCAGCTCCCCCCCCCCCACCGCATGCTCAGGGGCGAACCTGGAAGTGGACCAGTAGGGTGATCCCCCCCTGCCTGGCGATCAGCCACAGGGGGACCCTGGGTTCTGGTTTGATTTGGAGAGATTAAAGGGTCTGTTGATTTGATTTGGAGATTTGGCCACCAAATCAGGCCAAATCTCTGCTGAATCAAATCAGGGACTTAAGCTTCACACAGCTCTATTCCTTGCTGCTTATCTGGCTTGGACAACAAAACCTAGCAGCAGGAGGCAACTCCTCCAGGGCGGATTTTCTATGCCGAACTTCCCCTTCTAAATTTTACTTCTCTTACTCTCAGTGATTCAGTTTCACTGGTGATAGGAAGGACTGTGGGATTCCAAGTATGGACCAACTGCTAGTAACCATTGATACTTAGAGCAATGTGTTATGTAGGCCTGCTTTGAGCAAGGTAAGGCATCTGGATATAAATTAATTACCAGAAAGCAAAGGGGATTGCAATTTATTGTGCATCAGCTACTCCACGGTAACTGCCTGTGTGCATGCCTTTACTCTGTGGTAGATGGAAGTTAAGTCAAAGTAGTTAGTCCTCAGTGAAAAGGTGCCTGGGCAATCACTGTAGAGCAGCTGATGGACTGTAGATCCTCATTCTTTTTTAACCTCACATGAACAGTTGAGTTGCTTGTACGTTTAGTCAATACAGTGCTTAAAGAGTGGAGACAGGCCTCAAACTGTTTCCATTGCTGTGGGTGGCATCAATGAGAAATTATGGCAAAAAGAAGCACGAAGCGTAGTTTAGACACAAACTTGGGGAATGGGAAAATTCACTACCGGCTGAAGTCACAACCCAACCCCAGTTCCTAATGATCTGTAATCTGTTCACTGCAGTGCACTTTCCCCTTAGCAGTGTCATTATACTCCTGGTACCAAGCTAGTGCCTGGATTTCAACTACAGTTTAGAGGTTAAAAGGAGACTCTGGCTATGGGTATTTTGTAGTTCTGCATCCACTGCGTTTTTATACATTCCCTTTTTATTTTAAGTGATACTAATAGCCCCCAAGTCCCAATCAGTGTATGTTAGCACCTTTCTTTGTGAAGAAAAATATAACGTTTTTCTTCTAATTGTGTAGATGAGACCATATTTTAAAGATGACTGGGCATGGAGAAAAGGCTTCAAATTATTCTTAATTTTTTTCCCCTCAGAGCTGAAAAGATGTATATTTGATAGCAAGGTGGGACTGTGAAGAGCTGTAAGACTGCAACATAGCCCTGCAAAATGGAATACTTTAGATTAAGATCTAAGTTTTGATGTGACAATGTCAGTTCCTGTTGTCAGTGTTTCCTGTAATGGCTACTCAGATAAGAGTCTACATAATTAAGCATATTTAATTGCAAAGTTCCATCTCCTTTTACACAAAACAGCAATCAAAACATTTTATTTCACTCTGAGCAATCTTAAAAACACCAACTTCTTAGCCAAAAAGTGGAAGAAACAGTGCATGTCATTTTACTATTCTTGGGGAAGTAAATGAATCTTCCTTGGAAACATTTAGTGAGAGGTAAACCCTTGAATCTTCTTTGACCTTCAATATAATTATATATCCCAAAATTCTTTGTGTTGGTCAGACAGTACTTTCTTAGAAGTTGTTTGCATCAGGTGGGCAAAAAAATCTGTAGAGAAATCCTTTCCCAACTCTGATTTTCAGACTGAGGACAGTTAACTAACCATTCTGCTTTTCTCTGCATTTCAGTTGTTCCTATTCATGGAACAGAACGGAGGGAAGGGGCAACCCGATGCTTGCATAGAACAAGCCGAGTTTGTGGTTTTGAGAGACTGCTTATGTGACACTTGTCTGTGGTTGAAGAAGCCTCCGTAGCAGAGGCTGTATTGGCACAGATCACATTTTGTCTTGGATTGCCTGTGGGCACAGCCTGCATCCCTTTGTAGAAATATTCCTGAGATTCACAGAACCAGCTGTGCTCATTGGCAGGATATCCCAGATTAGGGGGCTTCTCTGGGCTCATGAGAAGACTGTTAGGGGTGGGGCATGAACAGGACTACACTCCTGAAATGATCACAAGGTAATTGCATCAGAGCTGTTTTATCCTGTTCTGGGACTTTAACCTGCCCTCTGATCCTGGCTAACCTGAGTAGCAATGAATTGCACCATGAGAATGGCATTACTACAATTCATAGAGTGAAGGTAATAATAAGGTTTCTTATGCCCAGACTGTAAAATCTCCATCTCCATTAGTGCTTCAGAAAGCAAAGCGACTTTTAAGTGGAACTGTGTGGAATCAAAATTAAGAATAAAAGCTAAATTGCTTTGGCTTTGTTTTCTGATTTTTGCTCAGTAATAGAATATTTTACCTGCAGATAGCAGCAAACTCCTATGGATTGCAGCATGAGAGCTGAGTTGTAAGGAATTTCCTGTTTATTCAGAAAAAAAATTAAAATGAGCCCCTCTCCCAGCATTTTCCCATCTGACTGATGAATTGTGACATCCTTCTTGTTATATAATGTTTGGTAAAATCATGTGATGTCTTAGGACCTGATACACTTGATATGTATAAACTTCCAGTTTGCAAAGTTCAGGTAAAAATGAGTAGGGGAGAAGAATTTGTTGTGTGACTAGCATGTTGTTTCAACGGAGTGAAATAAAGCAAGTCTTGGAAAGTTTGATAAGAATGTACTTTTAGTTTTGTCTATAAACTGGCATCTTGAGTGCCTTCAGAAAAATAGATTTGGAACAGGAACCCTTTATGGGTTTAGTCTCTTAGGTATCAATAGAGAATACATAGCACCCAGAATCAAAGTAATTGCTGCAACAAGAAGCTATAAAATGGAGCAAGACGAATGGTTACAAACCTTATTCTTTTTACATCTCCCTCCTCTTTTCCCCTTCTCCCTCCCCCCCCCCGGCTCAGTATCCTTTGCTGGCTACAGTGCTCTTCTTGATGATATTTTAAACTTTTTTTACTTTCATAATTTCCTTTTTTTCTCTCAGAAATGATGTTGCTGATATTAAAGAAAGTGGCTCTCTTCATGTATATTACATACCTACTTTAATTTGACTAGCAAAAGGTTGAAGGAATTTTTCCAAAGCCTTGAAGAATTTGCACATAAGATGAGGAAAATAAAAAAAATAATTGTGCAGCCTTGTAATACTACTTTATACACATCTTGAGTTCAGAAACAACATTTTAGGAGCAGGGTTATTTTTTTTTAAATCTCCAGCTCCTAAAATACAAGCAGGCAGGATAGTAGTTTAGGTTGAAATAGTATTTTATAACACAGTATACTATTGTCATTCCTCGTAGCTGTCAACATTTAGCTGGTAGTCACTCCAAGAAATATAAGTGAAAGTACCATACAAGGACTTTTCTGCAATCTTTGACTTATGTTAGGAGCATGTGGCTGACTGCAGGGGCTTTTCCCTCCCTATTTATTGCAGGTCTTCCTAAATATCTGTGGCTCAGAATTGGGCAAGTGAATTTTCAGAGGGCAGTTTATGGTCAGTGTCGGTTTAGGGCATCCAATCTTATGTCCTCAGGGCAGAAGGGGAATTTTCAAAGATTTATGTGGGCAGGGCACCTACTCTGACTATATTTACTGTAAGCCTTGGCTGCTCAAGGATTTTTATGAGCTCCAGCAGATGATGAGTCAACGTAACAGTCAACTGAGACTTGAGGTCCTCCTTGCTCTTGTACAGTTGGGTTTTCAGATGCTGCTCTGGTTTACATTTGGTAGGTGTAGAGTCAGGAAATGAATATTCAGTTTCATACAACCACATAATTTTGGACATATTGTCAGAGCTAGTATTTTCTATTCCTATATCTTATTTTGAGGTATATTGTAAATTACTACACATGAGTAGCATGGCTAAGTTGACATCATCAAATGCATTTCCTGGCTTTTTGAGCTTTTACTTGGAAAAGTTTGGCACTGTACAAACAAAATATTTTGAGCAGATCATCAGCTGATGTGAACTGCCACAAGTTCACTGAAGTCAATAGATCCAAGGCCCTGATTCATAGTTTCATAGTTTCTAGGGTCAGAAGGGACCTGAGCAGATCATCTAGTCCGACCCCATGCCACGGCAGGAAAGATTACTGGGGTCAAACAACCCTGGTGAGACGTACATCTAGCCTCCTCTTAAAGACCCCCAGGGGAGGAGCCAGCACCACTTCCCTTGGAAGTTGGTTCAGATCCTAGCCACCCTGACAGTGAAGTAGCGCTTCCTGATATCTAGCCTAAATCTACCCTCTGCCAGCTTGTGACCGTTATTCTTGGTCACTCCTGGTAGTCCTCAGGAGAACAGGGACTCCCCCAATGCCTGCTGGTCCCCTCTGATTAGTTTGTAACAGGCCACTAGATCCCCCCTTGGCCTTCTCTTGTGGAGGCTAAATAGGTTCAGGTCCCGTAGCCTGTCCTCGTAGGGCCTGCCCTGCTGCCCCCTGATCATGCGAGTGGCCCTCCTCTGGACCCTCTCCATGTTCTCCACATCCCTCTTC
>NW_017728947.1:93816704-93831286 GCF_001723895.1 Crocodylus porosus
TGTTGGTTGCCCCTAAGCATGCAGTCCCCTGCTGGCCCCTCCTGGATGTGTGCCAGCATAATTTTTCTCGAACCTTGATCCTAGGCAAGCTGTAAGACTAACTGGCCTATAGTTTTCCGGTTCCTCCTTCCTCCCTCTTTTGAAGATGGGGACCACGTTGGCCCTCTTCCAGTCCTCCGGTACCTCACCAGAGCACCACGAGTGTCCGTAAAGTTGTGCTGGGGGACTTGCAATGACCTCGGCCAGTTCCTTTAGAACTCTAGGGTGGAGATCATCCGGGCCGGATTGAGGTAAGACTAACTGGCCTATAGTTTCCCGGGTCCTCCTTCCTCCCCTTTTTGAAGATGGGAACCACGTTGGCCCTCTTCCAGCCCTCTGGCACCACACCAGAGCACCACGAGTGTCCATAAAGCCGTGCCAGGGGTCCTGCAATGACCTCAGCCAGTTTCCTCAGTACTCTGGGGTGGAGACTGTCCAGACCAGCTGATTTGAATACATCCAGTCCCTCCAGAAGTTCCCTAACTAGTTCCTCACTAACACTTGGCCTAGGTGCGCCTCCCCTGGGATCTAAGGGGGGTCCAGAGTGGGGGTGACTGTTCTGGTCCCTGCTTAGGAAAATGGAGGCAAAGAAATTGTTAAATATGTCGGCTTTGTCGTCTGTTGTGACGACCAAATTTCCTAACGTGTCTGCAGGGGCCCCACATTACCTGGAACCTTCTTTTTACCCCCTACGTATTTAAAAAAGGACTTCTTGTTGTCCTTAATCCGGGAAGCTAGTCCCAGTTCCATCTCTGCCTTGGCCTTCCTGACTACCCCCCTGCATCGCCAAGCAACTGCAGTATAGTCGTCCCTGGTGATGGCCCCTCCCTTCCATTGGGTGTACGCCTCCCTTTTTACTAGGAGACATTCCTGGATGCTTTTGGTGAGCCATGGGGACTTATGTGCCCTCCTGCTCCCTTTGATCCGTGTTGGGATTACCTCCCTTTGCGCTTGGAGGATCATCTCCTTAAGGAGTGACTACTTTCCTTGGACGCCTGGCTCCCCTCCCCTCTGGGACCTCAGAGCTTCCCCGAGTATTCTCCTTAGCTCATTGAAGTCTGCCCTCCTGAAGTCTAGTGCTGCTGCCTTGCTGTAGGCCTTTGCCACCTTGCGCTGGATGGTGAATTCCAGCAGGTGATGATCACTGTCCTGTTGATCACTGGATTTAATCTATTATATATTTCTTATTGTGAACAATCTTCCTGGTAAAAATGGATGTTCATCTGGCCAGAACATAAAGAGTGGAATCTTTTTTCCTTTGATATTTTTACTTCCTGCATTATGGTTAATCAATAATTTACTTGATCAGCTGCCCATCAACACAGCCGTGTGTTTAATGATCCCTATAAGTTTGCAATAAGCCCTTGGCACCTGATGTGCTAGTTCTGGGAACCCTCTGAAGTGAAAGGATGGGAAATGCCTGCCCTATTGATGAGTGGAATGCTTCTGAATGAGACTAACCAGGACCAACACACATTGTCAGGCTATGCTTTAGAGTCTAAAAGCTATAGAGCTTACTCTTTGGCTAATTTTCTGATTTCATCAATTGCTGCTGTTTGGTTGGTCTAATTCCATTGCTGCCTGGAAAGCAAATTGTGCCAAATGATCTTGATATTCAGGAATGTTTATTTCAAGAGTGCTTAATTCTTTTTTGAACTAATTTATTATGCAAGCCCCTGGGAATTTGGTCATCTAAGTGTCTTGCTTTAGCTTGGCTGAAGTAAACTGGTCTCTGTCCATATTATTTGAATATCTTATACTGTCAAATGACAGTGTGCTCAAAGAACTCCATAAAAGTACATTTTGCCTTACTTATCATTTGGCACCAGAGGTCTGTCTATGCCACACTTGTATGACACCAGAGAGCACTGGACTAAAACATACTATACCTGTCCCATGAGAGGCGTGCACAGTATTGCATTGGTGTTGTATCACTCTTCCCAGGCTCAGGAGGTAGCATGCATGAGACATATAAGATGTGTCTCTTAGTGGTGCTCCCTCACACTGTACTGAGGCAGTATAGGCAGACCCCCTAACAACTATTTCTCCTATTTTTCAGTGAAGTAATACCAAATAAGGATATATCCATCTTTTAATAAGATCTGTGCTCCCTGTCCAGAAACAAAACCAATAAGCCAGCTGTTTATGTCTCTCACATGTTACCTTCAGACATACATCTCAGGTTGTCTTTCAGCCTGCCTGTTTATCCTTCTGATGCCATCAACTTGAAGACCAGCATCTAGTACAGAAAACAGCAGATCTGATTTATTTCATTCACAAACCCCACCCCCACCAAACATTGAGTTTGTAGTAGATAATGTTCGTTTCTTTTTATTTTTTTGAAAGCTTTTCTCTATTTTTGTGGCTGTATGGAAAACTTTCCCCAAAATGTTTCCAGGCCTGCTATTTTCAGCACTTCTCTTTCTGAGGGGCTATTTTTGTCACTAAATGTTTTGTTGTTAATTTTTTCCTTCATTTTCAAGGCCTGGCACAACTCCACCCCTACCCACACCTATTCCTCTCTCTTTTCCTCACACTTCTTCCAAGCTACCCTGAAAGTCAATCACACTATGAGCAAACAGATAGTTGACACAATGTCTCTTCTTGCTGCGAAACCCCAACAATTTCATTGTTGGATCAAGCTTATTGCCTGGTCCACCACTGAGTATAAAACTGTAAACAGCTGTGGATCTTTGTAGTCATTAACAGACTCCTCTTGAGTGGTGCATAAGCCTGAATTTACCAAGGGAATAGTCTTGGCAAAATGCCTAATGGTGATACTTGCAAGTTTTAGAATGGGGGATCTGAAAATGGGCCAGCAACCCTGTTAAGCTTAATTTCATTATTTATTTTCTTTCTAATGCCTCATATTTCCCGGTCCAGTGAATATGCTGGAAAACTGAGGAATCCTGAACTGTATACTAAAAGCCACATTAACATTGTACAAGTATAGGTAGCCTTTACTAGGTCTGATGTTGTGAAGGGCATTACCTGCATACAGTGTTACGATGAGGCATAAGAGTTCATCCCTTCATAGAACTAGAGCATTGGTTTTTATGGATTGGACAATTTTGGATTTCACGGATGCCAATAAAAATCTAGAGTAAAGCTGACCATTGTCACCATTCTGGTTTTTACACTGGTGTAAGCTAGAGCTAGGTGAGAAATGGCTTTCCCAGCCTGTGAAACTTTGAGATTTTGAACAGTTTCCATTTGGCATTGGGATGGACCCCAAAAGTTTTTCACAAAAGAGAGAGGAAGACAGACAGACAGATGCTCTAATAGCTACCTGGTTTGGTGATTAAAGCACTGACCTGGGGTATAGGAAGCCTAGGCTTAAGTTCCTGGCCTAGCAGAGGCAGACTAGAGTCTTGAACCATGGTGTTCAACATTCCAATGCTGAACACTGGGCTGGTTTTTATACTAAGGTCAAGTTCTCTTTGATTTTGCCCAGAAATCCCATCCTGGACATGAGGAAACTTTCATACAAACCATTTCAGATTAGATGTACCAGCATTTTCCAACCAAAAGACATGTTGAAAAATTCCTGACCATCTGGAATTAGTAAAGCCTGAACCCGACCTTTGGTTCCTAAAATAAACAAATTTACCTGTTCTTTTATTTTCTGGGCGCATCTACATGTCCATTTACTGTGCAGTAAATTACAGCACAGTAAATGGTTTTTAGGCCAGCATCTATATGTGCAGCCGTTGAAATGCAGTAATGCTGTGTGGACTGACTTGAGACTAAAGTTAGTCCACACACACAGTGCTACTGCGCAGGAAGGCAACTACATGTGCATTACTGCACAGTAACTAACAGGCGTAAATTTGATACCTGCATGATGCTGGTATCAGATTTACACCCAAGATGGCATAAATTACTGCACAGTATGGGCATACAGATTTAGATGCGTGCCCATATTGTGCAGTAATTTTCGGTTACTGGGCGGTAACCTAAATTATTGCGTAGTAAATATGTACTTGTAGACATGCCTGCTGTGAAGTAGTCAAGGAACTTAGAGAAGGAAATTACCTATTAGATGATATAGTTCAAAGGCTTGCAAATGCAGGATGAATAAGCACAAAATTGGTTTTTGACTGTTTCCACTTTTAATTTCCTGCGTACAGGCAGAAACTATGCCCATATTCTGTGTTTGAACACAGACACTCTTATCAAGGAAATGTTTATAGAATAGATCGTAAATTATGAAATCCAATCATTTAAAGAAAACTTTTGGCCTCTGTTTTTCTTTGGGTTCCCCCCCTCTCCTGCCCTTGCTTCTCTGCCCCACTTTGTTTTTTCTATATTAAATAATGAAAAAACAGCAATACTCTGTACATGGGTTTTTTTCCCCCTCCTCCTGCAGTTTTCGATAAAGTGCTTCCAGCAGGGGGTCAATATATCCATTCCAAGGTATGATCATGTGGCAGCTTTATTACAGTCATAGCAATCCTTTGCTACCATTGTTGGGTAGCTGCTTTCACCCTTTAATATTTTAGTCTTCTCTCCCAAGCTGTCTGAATATAGAATTCCAACACTCTCTGCGTCTGTCTTCGTTCATCACATTTAAAAAGCTGCAGATTGTTTTACCAAGAGCCACTGAAATTGGAGGACCTTCACTACATTATGCTATAGAGTAGGTGTAATGCAACTGTTGATGTGTGCAATTTAGATAGCATATTGCCCATCTGATTTTTAAAAAAAATGAAGTTGACAATCCAGGCATACTTTATATACTGTCTGCATACTAGAACTATGTAAAGTATGTTATGGCAGAAAAAACACCCAGTTGTGTCTGGTACCGAGTTTTCTGAGCTTTTGGGAACAGTTTTCTATGAATATTTTCTCAGCAGTTTGTCATGACTAGGTACAGTTTTTTGGGGTGTTATTTGGGAATCCAAAAAAATATCAAATCAGTTTTTGGTGATGCATTCTGGTTTTGAATGGTAATTAGTTACAGTGATGGAAGATGGAAGACATATGGGATACCTTCTTTGGCTAAACCCACTTCATCTGTACATGAGTCAAAAGATGCCATTCAGACTTATCTTCTCTGAGGGAGCACCGACATTGGGGATCTAAGTGGATTTACATACCAGAGTACAATCCTATTCCTCCCTGGTTGAATCCATTAATGTAGAGATAGGCAACCTTTCCTAGCTGAAAGCTGGAGTGGCCTGTCCTGAGTCAGAAGTGGGAAAATGCTATGACATGGCCACTACCACCTGTTCCTGTGGCAGCACAGAGAGAGCTCCCACAGCCAAATCCTCTTGCTGCTGAGTACAGTGATGCCCCATGTCTACTGGCTGGAGCCAATGGTTCTGTGGGCTGGATCTGGCCCTCAAGCCATAGGTTTCTAGCCTCAGCATTAATACATCTACTTTTGTGACATGCCTTCATTTTCACCTTAAGGCTGAGTCACAAAAATCCAGAGAGCAGGAGGGAGGACCTCCTCCCTCTTTTCTATGAACAGTTTTTCAAACACTTGAACAGGGTGGAAGGGGATTGCACATAGGCACATTACCTAACTGAGTCCTCTTTTTTTATGTGCTTTATCTTTCCAGAAGTCTGAATCTTGTATTCTCCATAGTGAGAATTTACAAAGGTTCAGATGGATGCATCTCCACACCAGATATTTGGAAACAGGAAGCCATGAGCAAATTCAACTTTGCTGTTCCTGGCTATTGCACAAGAAGTGAGAGCCACTGAAGGTTCTCTTGAACCCAGGGATCATTCAGTGCAACATCAGAAGACACCAGAACATGAATAGATGGTGAAGGATATTAGCAAGCCACTAGTCCTCATCTGTCATCCCGACATCCATAAAACAATACTGAGTATTCAGGTGAAGGGTAGGAGAGAGGTCAAACAAAGGGCACATTTTAGTGGCAAGCTTGAAGTTAAAAATAACTTTGGATAAAACCAGCAAACCTGGACATTTGAGCTCTTCCTTGCCAGTTATCAAACCTCCCCTAATTCTTTTCACTTGAAACTCTGCTATGATAATGTTCAGAAAAGGGGATTATTATTTGGGATTCATAATATTTAAACTTTAGACTGCATTTTAGTGAAAATGATGTGGGTTGGGGTATAAGCAGACAACTTTTCCTATTCTTGGTAGGACTTGTTACTTGTTTACCTGCAAGAGAGAATTCAAGGCTTTGTAGCTTTGGGCCTTGCACGTGCATAATGGTAGCAACATTCTAGCACTCACGAACAGCCAGGCCCATATCCCTGCTCTCCTCAGGTCTTTGGCTTCCCTTTTAAAATGGCCAAGGCAGAGAAACAAACTGCAGAAAATGATCATTAGAAAATAAATCTCTCAACTCAGTGAAAAAGTAAATTTCCATAGAGCCTTTCCCATTAAACACTACTATGCACTGTTTCTTCATGCAGGTGGGACTTTATGCATTAGGAGTGCAGATGCTTTCTGAAATTCATATCCCTGTGACTTCAGTGCTGGAGACACACACATTGACCATCTTGCTAGGTTGGAGGACTGGGGCTTAGTCTTTCATCCAATGTATTGAAACAATTTACTGACTTCAATAGTGCTGAGGTGGTGTTGTTGCCACGATGGTCCAGGAGTTACGTGAGAGAATTCACTGGCAAAATTTTTTGTGGGTGATATTTTTTATTGGACCAACTGTATGGTTGGTATAGATATAAGCAAGTTTTGGGTATCACAGCATCCTTCCTCAGGCCTCTCTGCCTTCAGTGCAGCAGGATCACACCCTCAGTCACTATCTCTGGCATGGTTGTTGTTGAACTGGATACAGGGCTGTGGTAAAGTTGTAGCTTTTTATTGCAGTCATATTTATAATTGTTGGTCAGGAACACACAACCATTGTTAGGGTACATGCTTAACTCTGCAGTGGTGCTTTGGACCTTTCTGACAAACAGGTAAAAGCTTTGTGTTTCAGGGAGCCTTTCTGGGTTGTTCCTTATTCAGTATACTGTACTGCTGCCTTTCTCCAAAATAAAATGGGGACACAGCTGCTTGCACAGGAAAATAAAATAGTTTCCTCTGCACTTTTTCCTTGGGAGTATGCAAAAAATCCCATGTGATTTTTTTTTTTTATGAATTGGACCCTTCTATTTTATAGCTGGTACTATTCATGCTTATTACAATGCCATATTATGGCCTTAGACACTTTTTATGTCCCCATAACATAGCACCCTGGAGAAAGATGCTTCACTAAGCAAGAACCAGTAAACTTGCTACAGAATCAGCGGAATACTTCTCACAAAAGTGCATAAACTTCTGTTCTTAAACATTGTCATCCTTCACCTTAACAAGCACAGAAAAAAGGTTCCACTGGTTTCTATGCCTTGTTAGGTCTATCATCTTTTTAATTAATAGTGTTTTTACGAAGCCGTCTGAACTGTGTCATTTCCATTATCAGAAAACCATTGCCATTAATGAATAATTTTCATTTCTGATCCTTGATATCATGCTAGTTGATCTCCTGTTTCCATGCCGCCGAATGATAGCATCGTTTTCTGCCCACGATCAAATTTAATTTGGACTCTGATTATATTATGCTGTTGCGACTGAAGTGTCAATTTTTGTCAGGCAATTAGGAGCTATAACCTGTGAAGTTAAGTTTGATAGGCATTGTAATTGGATTGTTACAGTAATAGCTTGGAACATTCCCTTTTTTTCTTGCTTCTTTGATTCTTGATGCATACTTTAGTTGTGAGAACAAAGGCATTTTGTTATTATGCAACCATAGGATGTACAAGACAACAAGATGGAGTTCAGATTTTTCCATTCTCCCCACATGGACTTGATTTGGATTTAGGTTTGACCACAAATCAGGAAAGGATTTTGAAAAGGATTCTACTGGACTCAAGGAAACCTGAAAAAGTCAACTATGGAAACAAAGCTGTTTGGATTATAATTTTGTTGTTGTTGGTTAAGTGAAAGTTTACACAGAAAAAAATAGCTCAGACTTGGAAATGTGTCAAAATATGCTTTAAACTATTCTCACTTTTTTAGTGGCACAGGAGACTTTTTAGTCTGTGAGCTCAGCAAGTACCTAGTACTGTAATTTTGGGATATGCTGTGGCCCAAACTTTTTGTTGGTGTAAATGGATAGCTGCATCCATACCCATCCATAGAGAATCTGATGCTATAGAAAATCATCACAGCCCACTCGCTAACATGAAATGGAGGCCACATTTATTTTTCTTGGCTTCTTTCTGTTAGATTGGGAGTTCTGTTTCTATGGGTATTTTTCTTTGTGCACACAGTAGTTCACTGGCTGTTTGTCAAAAGTTTTGTTCTGAATGTCTTGAGGTTTTCTCAGCCCCTACTGATACTTCATTTCCTGATCTTCTCCAATCAGAGGCATGTTGAGATTTTTCAAAAAGGTCAATGGAAGGGAAGAGCCTTTCCTGCACTAATCTCATTAGCATTTTTTCCTAATCATGGGTACGAGATTAGAGGTGAAAGAGGTGAAAGAAAACAAAGAAGCAATAGCTGCTGTGGCATATATGAAATAACATACATGCAATACGGTTTGGTTTTGGCAACCATTGATCTGTTCAGATCATGGTATACGTGTGGGAAGTCACCCAGACCTCTCCCACCCTAAATATGCCTGGGCAGGAGTATGGAAGAGTGTAAGTTGCCCAACTTTCCATCCTCTCTTTAGTCCATTGAGACAGAACCCAAAGACAGAGTCCAGATGTTTGGTGCCTCCATGGTTGTAGTTCTGTGGCCATCAAGGAATCAAATTCAAGTCTCCTGTATGGCAGACAAGGATACTACCACTGAACTACAGAGGACTCCAGGGATGAGGGTAAGGTCCTAGAAAATGGATAAACTAAGCCAGAGATGCAGGGTGAGTAGCTAAATGAAGTAAAATCTTTAAATTCAGTGACAGAAGATGTCCAAAGGTTCAGATGTGCGGTATGGTTTAGATCAGTGTTGTCCAACTCACTTGGCACCATGGGTCAGTTCCACAGGAGCTACCACTGCATTTGCCTGGCTGTACAACCCAGGCAGTGACCACTGCTGGTGTTGTCACCCACTGTCTTCCTGCCAACATACTGCTGCTGATTTTACTCACCAGTGATAACCAAAGACCCTGAATTCAGAGGTGGTCAAGGTGGGAAGATTAAGCAGTGGCCACCTCTTGGTTTCTAAAGCCATGACAGCACAATAGCTCCAGCACCAACAAGTCCCATGGACTGCAATTTAACCACTCATGGCTGACCAGTTTGGCAGTCCTAGTTAAGATAAATCCTCAATTGTTAGGTTTCTTATCAGAATAAATTGAACCCCACCCAGATCTCAAAATCCTTCCTCACAAAGAGCCTTAGTGCCTCCTGACCTCTATCATTTTCTCAAAGTCAGGCCTTCTGCAGCCTGGAAGACTCAGCTCCAAATCACCATCTCATGGAGTGGCCTAATGGCTTGCTCTTCCCTATTTCAAGAGGTAGAGGCATTAGGGATCTGCTGTGTCCACTCTTTACTTCTAGCCTCCTCAGTGGTCTGGTGATTGCGTTCACTCTAGGAGATAGTGTGGTGTGTCTACTATATGCTTTGGCAATGTTAAGGAGCCTCCTTTCTCCCTGATACACACTCCTTATTTTATTTTTAGGTTTATTACGTGCCCTCATTGCATCTTATTTCCAGAGTAGCATGCTTTAGTTGCTCCTTTGCTAGGTCCTTCAGCTTTATCTCTTGGCACTGTATATCCACACCAACATTTACCCTCGTATAATACTGGATGAGATAGCAAAATTTCCAGACTTGTTCCCTCAAGTCCAGCAATGGCCAGGTGATACCAAGTACCCTTGAAAGCACTCATGTTCATAATATCATGGGCATGGTCTAATGTGGTGGTAAACCCTAGAAAACAGGCATTGGCATGCTCAGTGCCCAAATCCCAAGACTGTGCTTAGGAGTGCTTTGCACTTCAGCTTGTACAATAAAACTTTTTTAGTCAGTGGTTTTGGGGTTTTTTTTAGAATTGCTTTTTCTTCTTTTTCTTAAGTTTTCATTCATCTCAGCTGTACTAACAATACTTGGTTTATCATGAATCACAAACATTTCCACTTGAATTATGTGTGTGTTTGTGCATTTGTATATGTACAAATACATGTATATTTTACAAATTTTATTTACTTGAATGCACAAAGCCAACATTTTGGGCCTAACCTCCCTCACATTGGTAGTATCAAAAACTAACACTGAGAACCTGGAAGGATGCATCAGGGCCATCACAGAGGGAGTGGATTGCTGATGTGACAGAAACAGGCTGCACATGAACAGGTAAGATATGGAACAGAAAGTAAGTTAAATGAATTTGAAGGGATTTGTAATTTATTCTTCAGCTGCATCAGAAGAGATGTTCTGAACTATGACAGAAGAAACTGGAAAGAAGTTGAGGAGTGAGTGAAAGCTTTTGGCTCTAAAGGTAATAATATTTCCTCTCCCTCCTTTTCTACCTTTTCACTTTCTTTTTGCTTGTTATTTTTATTTCCCCTCTTGGGGAGGCAAGAGATATGGTGCAATTATACCTGAAAAGAGAGAATAAAGTCACATCAATCACTACATACATATATGTTCTGTTTGCAGGAATGTAGGCTAAAAATCTAATGAAAAAGAGCAATAGAAAGACAAGTGGCCATGAAGACTTCAGCTCAGACACTGAATGAATCTAATAGCAAAAGGAATCATTATTTATTTTCCACTTCTCAGATTATCTGATGCAGGTAGAGCAGTTGTCATAGACCAATGAGCAGTACCCCATTAATTGTAATGGTCTGTAGGAGTAATCAATGAGCTCTGTTTTCTGAAAGCCATTTCACCTTTTTGCTATTAGTGCTATAATGAACAGGGTGTAGTGTATACTTTCAGAGGAACTTCTGCTAGCACCTGTGCTGAACAGTAAAGCTGCTGACACTTTGCATGCAAATTGTAGTCATCCCAGAAGCTGCAGAGTTCAGAGGTTCAATGTTCTCTCACTTTCAGTCTCCTATGTCAGCGATGTTTTAACCAGCTGGGGGCAGAATTACATTCTGGAAATTAAAGAGAAAAAGGTTAAAATTACAAATCCACTGGTATTTCTGCATCTCAGCTTCAACATTAATATGTTATAAGACAACATGAAAAATCCTATCGGGTATAAATGATGTCTGATTTCACATTATATTTTAGAAGTGTCAGTGAATGGGTAGGTTTACATTTGACAGGTAATTTAAATACTTCAATACATTTTTCTATCTCAAAAAAATGTTTGTCAGGATGAAACCTAGATGAAAACTGTTCATTTTCATACAGCTATGAGAAATGTTACCATTTTTTTTGCCATGTAGATATATGGGACATTATGTAATTCTATGCAGCTTTTATATATATCATTGAATAAGGATATTTCATTGGTCACTTACCCTGTTTTCAATGATATTTTACCTTGGTGCTCACAATCAACACTGATTACACACTTGTCTTTGCATTTTTTAAAAGCATTGTAAAATGAATTTATTTCTGGGAAATGTACTAGACTTTTTCACTCCACAGATAAAAGCTCCAGTCCAAAACAATGTGGAGAGTGTAAGCTTCTACCAAATTGTGTCTTAGCACCAATTTGGAGAAACAGCTGCTTTTTGGTAGGCCATGAAATTGTTAGGCTAATTACTGCCTATCAGAACTGGCTTTAAATTCACAGTCTAGAGGTGAATGTCTCTGTACTCTACAACTAATCTGCTTGATCCATCTAATCACAGAGTTTAGTTTAAGGAGAGTGTGTGCTTTGCTGTTCCTAGTTGACCACTCCTTCTATATGCTTTTATTGATTGTTATTGTTTGTTAAGCACTGACAGGACACTTGGCCCAATACAAGGTATAAAGAGCAAGACAACCCATGCCCTGAACATTTTAGAATAAAAAAGAAGGCAAAGAAAGAAAAGTAATACTAGTAGGTCCGCATGATTATTTTACTCCCTTGATCAATCTATTGATTGCATGAAAGTAAAATTCAGAAAATCACCTGGAGATGGAAAAAAATAATTGCAGATTATATTATGGAAAACAAATATGCTGCTAGCCTAGCTGTCTCTTGTCTGGCAGTAGACTCACCCCAGATAGCCTTAGGGATTACTTCATATATGTTTTTATTCCACATGCTAAACAACTTTTGTTCCTGCCTATGTAAAATAAAAGGGTTAAAAAATCATGGGATCAAAATTCACATCCAAGAGTTGGATAGACCTCAAAGAAAAGAATATGAGTACTATAGAACTGCAACTGTATTAAAATCCTGACTTGGTTAGGAAATAGAGTGGTTCCAGATTCCATATGTATACACCCTGTTGAAAATTGACCCCAGACGGCAACATTCAGGTTTAGATATGAAGTCTTCCAAGCTGTTGAAGTGCTGGAATATAGTGCCATATCTGTTGATGCTGGATTTTAGAAATCTGGATTTTATACCTTTGTTTTGGGCAGGCACAACCCTCAGACTGACCACAACACCTGCCAGTTGATAATAAGTGAATTTATTGATACCAAGTGATAACAGAAAAGCAACAATACAAACAATCAAACAGTTCTATATCTACCAATCCTAGGGCTGTCATCAGAGTCCAAGTACATCTGGTCAGGACGCAGGCTACATGCTGAGGCTCTGTCTCTTAGGTGTCAGAAGTCTGGAGGTGGGATGCCGAGGCTCACAGCTCCCTCTAGTGAGGTGCGTGAGATGGGCTGCTGGTATGCCCTCAGTCCATGGTGGCCTTGGGGACCATTCCTGGGGGATGGGGACAGGGATAGGGACCCCTCTCAGGGAGCAAAATGGGGAGGGAAAAGGAGGTATCCTTTGTTAATCTCAAGTCTCTGCTTTTGTATTCTCCTTCCCCCTGGAGGACTCCTGATGACTCTTCATCTATGGCTATGTCTGACTGGCAGTCTCTCTGTGGTCACACATCCACGTAGCCTTTTGGACTGTCTCCTAATTTGGTCTGTTCCCTCAAAACCGGGACTTAGGCCCCCCTGCTCTCTGAGGCCTTGTTGCTGGTGTCATGTACCTTGTGTTATGGGACAATATGGTACATACTTCTTTCGTTCCCAGGCTGTGTGTCCTTGTTGTGTTAGACAACCTGTCTGCCTAGGATGCTGTGATCTCGGGTTATGGCATGCCCCCTCAATTCTCAGGCTGTGTCCATCCATTGGCCTTGTTGTGCTAGACAGCCTGTCTGTTTTCAGGACCATGAGAAGTTGTGTGCATGTCTTCCAAGCTCTTAGAAATCCATTTAACCCCTGCCCCCATCTTGATCCCTTATAATGCGTATATCTATACCTATAAGCCAATTTCCAAAAAACAGGCCTTTAAATACTGTTTTCAAGTCAACAATATCTTGGGATCAGAGTGATCCTATTTTACCTTGCTTGAGCCCCTGAAAAAACATGAACCTAACAACTTTTGTAAAGCACCTACTTCTTGGCCTTAAGACATAGTACCAAAAAAACAACCAAAAGGACCATCCCCATGCTAAGAACCACCTTGAGCCCTAGTAGTTGGAATAGGAGCTGGCTCCTAGTGCTTTTGCTCTGGACTAGAGGTGGCCAACCTGTAGCACACAGTGCACAAGTGGAACAAGCAGCTGATCTGTGTGGCTTGTGAGCTCTGAGTGCTCAGTAGAGGGAGGCACAAAAATGGAAGCAAGGGGACTCAGGACTTGGGAATCTGGCTGTGCAGAGCAGAACAGGTGCAGGAGTCTGCTTGGCATCTTAAGTGGCCCTCCCCATGAAGGAGACTATTGTTGCAAGAGGAGGTATCATTGCCAAAAGTCAGTTTAACCCTTCCCTAGCCCTGTAGCTGCTATGAAATTAAGGACTTATCATCACTCTGCTGCCCTGGGTACACACTCTACCAGTTACACCTCTGGTCCTGTGGATATATAGAGGCCTTGCATCCTATATTGGGATTTTCAAAATTGCTTTTAGTACTGACCGAACTTTGGTCCTAAAGCTCAGTGTGAGCACGGGTGGACCAGCACAGGGTGTCTCTGAACATCCTATTTATTGTACTTCTCCTCTGCCATGAGCATTGCATTCAGTTAAAAATTAAAAGCAAAGTAGAATAATTGACCTGGAAGAGAGGGTTTCTTAATCAGCGAACACTTCACTCATCTTTATTATTGCTGTAATTACTTGAATCCAAAGAACTTGATTGTTGAGTAACTACAGGTCTGAGCAAAGGCAGTTTTTTAGTTGCACTGGTCAAGCAACAGTCCAGGTGGGTGATGATCAGGGATCCTGGTTTCCTTTGTTTAAAATTAGCAAATTCACTGATAAAAATTGAAAATTCTCCAATTAACCCCCTCACCAAATCCATGTTTTCCTGTGATTAAAATGAAACATCACTATATATACATTGTGTGTGTGTGTGTGTGTGTGTGTGTGTGTGTATATATATATATATATATAGTGGTGTTTCATTTTATGTATACACACACACACACACACACATAAATTGAAAATTCTCTGATTAACCCCCCTAATCTGTGCTTTACCATGATTAAAATGA
>NW_017728947.1:93831386-93844478 GCF_001723895.1 Crocodylus porosus
GGATAACCTGGAGAGGGTCCAGAGAAGGTCCACTCGTATGGTTAAGGGCTTGCAGGCCATGCCGTACGAGGAGAGACTAGGGTACCTGGACCTCTTCAGTCTCTGCAAGAGAAGGTTGAGAGGTGACATTGTGGGTGCCTATAAATTCATCATGGGGGCACAGAAGGGAATTGGTGAGGTTCTTCTCACCAAGGCGCCCCTGGGGGTTACAAGAAATAATGGCCATAAGCTAGCAGAGAGCAGATTTAGACTGGACATTAGGAAGAACTTCTTCACAGTTACAGTGGCCAAAATCTGGAATGGGCTCCCAAGGGAGGTGGTGCTCTCCCCTACCCTGGGGATATTCAAGAGGAGGTTGGATGGGCATCTGGCTGGGGTCATCTGAACCCAGCACTCTTTCCTGCCTATGCAGGGGATCGGACTTGATCTATTGAGGTCCCTTCTGACCCTAACATCTATGAATCTATGAATCTAAAACACAACAAACTAGGCAAAAAACAAGGTTAAATGATATTATATCATGAGTACTGTAGTCATTATAATTAAATATACTCCTCTTTTCAGATTCATAAAACATAGCCTTTGTGAGCATTTTGACAGTGCCTCCAATACTTCCCTTACAGCCATTTCTGCATCTGAGTTAATATTATCACACCTCAGTTAGAAATGCAGCTGTCCCTCCCAGACAGTTGGTTTTACAGTTTGTGTGGGGCAGGAATCAAAGCGGGGTGCAACTGCATCACTGCATCTTCCCTGCATCTGCCCCTGGGTAGGGGTCCTTGAATTCTCAGGTTGCTTCTGATGGGAAATGTGGGTACAACCTAGCTCCCGTGGAAGTCAGTTGAATTAATTTGCCATTAAAACTTTGTAGGAGTAGGACTGGACAATTTATATGGACAAATGTTTGTGTTATGTACAATGTTTGTTGGATAACTTCAGGTTAGAAATAATATAAAGCTTTTTCTATAAATGAATATTTACAGACATCTTACAGATCGAATGGGAAAAGCCTTGTGTTTTGCATCTGTCTGTGTGTCAGTTTCTCTAATATGGCTTTTGTTAGCATAATATCAGACTGCCTCACAGTCTTTCCTTAAAACAAATATTCATCTGAAGGGACTGTGGGACCTCGTTATTCAGTTATGTGCAGTTTATTTAAAGCGCTGATACACAATTCACAACTTAGCATACCGCCACTG
The DNA here is from genome assembly GCF_001723895.1 of Crocodylus porosus. Taxonomy (NCBI): domain Eukaryota; kingdom Metazoa; phylum Chordata; order Crocodylia; family Crocodylidae; genus Crocodylus; species Crocodylus porosus. The sequence goes on from NW_017728947.1 coordinate 93,832,586, forward strand.
TTTCATGATAAAGCTGCTTTTGATTCTGCAAGTAACTTCAAAAGAAAAACAAAACTAAAAATTCGTGTGTCTTCACATTTCTAGGGTTAAGACTTATTGACAACTACAATACTTTCTGAAAACTGAGATTAAATTGAGTAAGTACTTTTTTAGATTAAAAGTCTTTAAATAGCTTATACTTTAAATTTTTCAATGTCTATTGTTCTTTTGTGTCCTTCTCTCTGCCCAACAAAATCACATAATACGACAGGCTCTGAAGCATAAGTAGATTTTGATACTGACGATGCAAAAGTCAGTTTTTAAGGGTAGGAATAGTGTAATATTTAAGAACTGCCTTTATTTGAAAACTAGCCTGAGTTCTCTGTCAGTGAAACTGACAGGGAAATAATTATGGAAGCAAAATATTTTCATCATCAAACACCGAACTGCAGCAGGCTAGTTTACAAGGAAAAGGAAACTGGCAATTGTCAGCATTCCTCACAAAAATATCCCTTTTTTCTATGTAGGGTACCAAGGAACAGAGATTAATACCAAAATCTAGGCAGCAGTTAGGCACTCGAAGTGGGGTTTACATGGAATTTAACTCCAGCGGTGCACTCCACAATATCTAGGCCTCAGTTTCAAGGTGCTGAAAGGATGCAAGTGCCTAATTTTTGCTAGTAAAGTATGCTTCATGCCTAGAGTGCTGTTCCTATGCAGGTGCTATCATCTTGGTGGAGCAGAGCATCTTAGTGTCTATCTCACACCTAAATCTGTTTCCTATCCAAAACCTACATTTCTTTGTACCTAAGGGTATGTCTGTACCACCTTCGCGCTGCACCTGGGGCACCACTGGGAAGCTCATCCTTTCCAATGGTTCCTGCTCTACATACAAGCTCCTGAAATGGAGGCACTGTAGCATGTGTCCAGCAGCCCTCAGCACATGCCCAACATGTCTCTTGGTGGATGTGGCCAAAGTGCCTGACCAAAAGTTGTGTAGGAGCTTTGGAGCAGAGTCAGGGGGAAGCACTGACTCTTTGTAGTCTTTTGTCCTCAATACTACTGCTGGCTGAAGCTGGGGATCTGAGCTAGTCAGTGGGTTTTAAACTGTGGACTGCATGTGGTTTCTTCTATCTTTAACCTTTTATTTTCTTGCTTGTGGTAGGTTGGTTAATACCAAGTGACCTTTTTTTTTTTTTTTTTTTCTTTCTTTTAAATGAAAGGGTTTCTTTTTTCTTTTGCAACAGGTACCGGTTGTGAATTCCATCTGGGGGAAAACACTTACTGTAACACTGCCACATGGTGTCAGGAGGTCCTGTGTTACTAGCCTCCTTTCAATTTTTGTTGTGCTTTTCTGATGGAAAAATTAAGCCCTTCTGTGTTGTCAGCTGGCATTCTCTCCCCTATATCCCTGGCACTTACCCACTGCCTTTCATAATAGCTCAGTGTGGCATGGGTTGATTTTTTTCTAAATATTTGTTCCAACAGCTTTTTGGAAATAGTTCTGAGAACAAAGCAAAAGCAAAATGTGACTTCTTGAGGGAAAAGCTGGGCAAAATCGTTTCCTTTAGAGAGATGGACTGGCAAAACATGTAAATGGAAGCCTTAGGAATGGTATTATTCATTCTCCTTACACGATTACTATATACCCAGTATAGTAAGGACTCTAATGGGTTACTTAGTCCCATTGCCACTTCATTACTTTGCACTGGGTAACATCTGGTGAGAATGATTTTAGTGATAAAATAAGTTTTACACCATGATTTTGAAAGTACTTTAGTTCCTGGAATCATTTTCTTTGTTGACATCCAAGAGAAAACTGCACCCCAAATACTTCACAGACATCCATGAAGAAACTCTGTTCCTCTAAACAGTGGGCTTGGTGGCTATCTTTTTCAGGCAAAACATTCAACAGAAGGCTTCCTCAGTTTTTCTTCTTCATACACAATTATGAGTTTTGACTTAAAACACACACATATAATTACAGCCTTCTGAAAAAGCATCCTATATATACAGGTTTCCCAGTGTGACTCCTCAAGCATGTTCTCTTGTCTAAAGGTGCATAATAAAGTAAAACTGAATTAGTGAGGGTACAATAAAGCAAGCTGGAGTGTTTAGATACAATAACCAAAAATAAATAAGGACAATTTAATCTTCAAAACTAGGACAGCTTTTCAGTACATTTGTCACTATGGAGATTTAACAGTTGATTCCAACTTGCATTTTAATGGCAAACTTACATAATTGTGAGTCCTGGAGTGGCACTGCTGAGTATATTTAGGCTGGAATTGCTCGTTAGACAGATCCTGCGTAGCCCTGAAGTTAAAACATGCCAAAAGTTTACACATGCACAAAATACTTGCTAATAAGCATCTTTATAACCATTTTTGATTCCCTCCCCCCCCCTTCCATTAACAAACACAATTGTTGGAGGTCAAAGCAGGAGGCTAAAAGAGTTCTTGGATTTTATATCCAGCTCTGCCAGTGAATATTGGAACTGGTTGACATTTTTCATTCATTTTTTTAAATAATGAAGAATGCCTATTTAATACCAATGCCTTTTTCCCTGAAATTTGCTTTCTCCAAAATGTTTAAGGTGTTTATTGGGTTAAAAAGAATTAAAAAAACAACAAATAATATGTTTGCTAAATGGAATTGTCAAAAAGCAAAAATATGTCAAGGAAAATGTTTTATGAAAACAGAAAAGTTGTTAGTATTTTGCAAACACAGCCTCCCCCACACCGATTTTTTGCAACCAGATCTAGTCATTGGGTAATTTTAGGTATATTATTTACATTCTCTGTGTTATGCTGTCCCCACTTGTGATTAGTAAGGAAAACTCATTTGAGTCCGCAGAATGTTAAACAGCTTAATTAAATGTTTGTAAAGCACTTTCTGATTTTTGAATGGAAAGCATTATAGTCATGTAATGTATCATTATTATTAATGTATATTGCAAATTATTTTTATCTATGGCAATTTTCTGTCACTTTAGAAAATTAGTCTAATCGAAAATGTTGGCCAAATAGAAAGAACTGCTGCAGTTCCTTTGGTAAAAGTTCAGTGACGGAGTCATGTTGACTTTTATCTTAACAATCATCCCTTACAGCCTCCCAGAAACATACAACTCGAGCAGCGCTTCTAATTGTTGGCTTCAGGCTAAAACTTTTGATCACTTTATTTCTGCTACTTTCAGTTAAACTCATTCAGCAAAAAGACTTGATAACATTTTATACTCTCTAATTCTTTATTTTTAGGCTCACGAGGGATGAATTTGACCTTTTGAATTTTAGCTTAACTTTGGTAACCGGGAGCATCTTCATTCTTGTTTTTCATTCATATTAATACTGCATCTATCTCCTTTACCCTGTAAAAAGCTATTAATATTGTTCTATTAACCTCTTTCTCAGTACTAATGACCTTTCCCCTGAAAATGCAATTACTGGACTTTTTCACAGTAAATCTCATTTATTAGAAAGTTTTGGCTTGTGCACTTTGTTCACTGCCATTTCTTTTTTTTTTTAAATCATGCTTTTCTTTATTTTCAAATAAGTAAATTATTTTGGGGAAAAAGGAAATAATATCTAATGTATAAAACAGAACACAGTTGGAAAGGAGCTGATCGTTTCTGGACTCAACTGTTTTATTGTTTCTATAAAGCTGGAGAATGAAAATGTCAGTGTTCTTTGCACTTCTACTCTGTCCCATAGTCACAGTTGACCTGCTGCAGCTGTAGTTATCACTTGATAGAGTAGCCATCCAAAGTACTACCTCAAAGCTGAGTTCCCTCCAATAGTATCCAGCCCGGTGATGTCTGAACACTTAGCCAGAACTCTGGTCTCTTTTCATATGGAGCGGTGATGTCTGAGCTACTGCTTGGCCAGCTTTCACAGCTCAACATTTGATGTATTCAAAGGAAAGACTTGAACCCTAACCACTGCTGTTTGTGAGGATAAGAGATGCAGTCTTCTTGGGGTGGAAAGTAAATTAGAGACTAAATAACCTAGACTAAAAAGACTGTGGTTGCAGGGTGAAGGTAGGGGATAGAGGACACTTCTCAGAGACCTCTTTAGCCTCTATCAACATGGGGCACTTTTGTTCTTCTCCCAAAACCCTAGTGGTAGGGATAGAGGAATTTTTTACTGTCTCCAAGAGCATCCTATGAGACAAGGGTAGAATGCACCCTGCCATGAAGTGGGAGTGTTGGGGTCAGAGGGAGCCCACACTAGCTTGTAGGGAGAGAGGGAAGGATGTGCCCTAGCAGACCCCTTCCCTGGTCTTGACTGGTTAACATTCTTAACGTTAAAGAATGCTTCAGGAAAAATACTCCAGTTGTGCTACTCCACTGCCATTAGTGCTTCAATGGGTTTTTACCTTGTTACGCAGAAACCAATCAGAATACCACATTGGGAATCGGGTCTTGTGATAATAACAGTGGGCTGTGCCTGGAAATTGGGAGGGTGGGGTTCAGTGTCTAGTTCTGCCACAAATTCCTTATGTAGTGTTGGATGGGTTACATAAGTCTTTTTTTGCCTCAGTTCCAGTTCTATGAAATGAGGACAACACTACTTTTTCTTGCTTTTTGCCTGTTTTGTCTACTAGATGATAAATATTTTGGAACAGGTTCTGGTTCTTCCTATGCATCTGTAAAGAAGCTAAAACAATGCACCCCATCTGTTACTGTAACAGAGATATTAATCTGTAGCTACAATTTCAGCAAAAAAAATAAACTAACTACAGGTCTTTTGCTAATCCAGCCAGTTCAGCCCTGTAAGAGAGACATTAAGGTAGAAAGTCTGCTCACTGCTAGGAAATGCAGTGTTACTTAGCATAAGGGCCATAGAGAGCCTGGGTTTGGTGCCTTGATTTGGTATATGACCTCAGAAAAAGCTCTTGTTTTTTCTCCATGATGAAAGTTAAAGTAGTTTGCTTCTATAGGATTACTAGGAAAGGAGGAAAAAAGATGGATAGGGATGGTGGTAATTTTTATCTTATCACACCAGCTTTAATTAATAACAAGTCATCTCTTGTGACTGAAAGGCAATGAAGCCAAGATTTTCAAAGCCATCGGGAGACATAGATGTGCAATGCTCAAAATGAATGAACATCCTGTTTTCCCTAGTAGAAGACCAAGGTTCAGCTTGCAGCCAAGTCTGAGTTACCTAACTAGTGTTGGAGTGATTTTACTACTCCTGGTGGATGTGTAAGGCCCCTGACTGAAGTTAAAGTAAAGGAGTAGTGGGATCTGATGCAGGATCCCAACAATGGTACTTCCTGCCATGCCATAGGAGAAGGTGTGATTGTGGGATCCCACATCAGATCCCATTGCACCATATTACTGGTGGAGGGTAGAGCTCAGGGTCAGGCTCCCCATGCACCAGCAAGTAGCAAGCTTGTTTCCATATAGTCCTCTGGCTGGGTGCTCCATCAGCTGAACTGAACACCCAGCCCATGCGTTCGTGTAGCTGGGAGCCCTGACCAGCTGACCAGGCCTCCATCCATGGAGGCTCCCCCAACTAGAATCCCAGTTAGCTGATTGGGAGTCCCAGCTATGGACACACATGGTGGGCTCCCATAGCTGGAAGCCCTAGTCAGCTGGGGGATCTTCCAGCTGCTGGAGCACACCGGAGGCTTGACAGGCTTCCTTGTGCTCCAGAGGCTAGGCACTGACCACAAGTTCAGGTAAAGGCATGATAAGAACTAGTCACAAAGTTATAATACTTTACATATTTTGTGTAATACCTTTTGGCTTATTCCTCATTTTATCACACCATTAATTGATTGAGCATATAGCCTGGCAACTACTTAAGACACAATTAACTAATTAATCAAGGCTAAAGTGCATTGTCTGTCAGGGGCCTAAGTATCTCCATTATAGGAACAGGGAGACATTGCACATTTCCAAAGGGGGTTCCTGTTCCTATAGTAGGGCACTCGTTTGCCCACAGTGGGTAATACAACAGCTCCTACACTTTAGTCAGAGATGGTTGCAAGGTGTATTTTGATCATCCACTGAATGAAACAAAAGTCTGCCCTAGGTGCTGAAATCTACTAGGCAGCTTTAAAAATATCACCCTAAATGGGCTAATCAAGTTGAAGGTGTTTATAATACCACCAGAGAGGAGTAGGACTCCACCTTTGTTGGTTTTCCTCCTAAACCAAAGCCAAACACTTCTATTACAACAGTGAAAACAAACCTGGACACTAACAACACATCTTTGTTGTTAGTGTCCAGGGAGAGAAACCTGTTCTATTTTTTTCTATTCCAAGTTCAAGATTTATTTTTTTTCAAACATTTTTCCAGGAGATACTTAAACTCACTTTCAGAAAAACACACCTTCTTTAGATTTTCCTGGCTCTGTGACTCATCAAAATGAGCTAGGTTAGTTGCACTGAATTATGTGTTTCATAGAATAAGGCAGGGAAAAGTGGTGCACTGAGTTATCATCATAGGGAATGAGGCTGCCAAGCCACTTATCTGACAATATTGGTGGAAAAATGGGTGTATGAAATAGCCAGGGTCAAAGCAATGTGATCCAGTGACAGGAAATAATGTTTAGCCAGGAGGATATGAGCCTGTTAAAGTTACAAAAAAAGAAAAAAAAGAAAAAGAAATATTTGTCGGGTTTATCAATGAGATCATTTCAGTAAATTGTCCTAATCTATCTGAATTTGATTAAATATTTTAATAACTCTAATGCAACCTTTTAAACCAGGTATCTGAGGGCCTGGTTATGCTGTACCCTAGAACTTGATGAATATATTTTTTTGAATTTCAAAATTTTGATAAAAATGTTCATCATCATTTAACAATGTAAAAGGGACAAAGAGAAATGAGTAAAATATTTCAAAAGCAACTCTTTCTATTTTGTCACCACCTCTCTTCTGCACCTTTAAGAGCTCTAAAGTGATTGGTCTTCCAGGTTGGCAATTTGTTGACAAGAATGGTATGTTTCTTGTTACAAAGGGAACTGATAGACTTCGCACAATTTCCCTGAAGTTTCACAGCTAAGCTTGGGAACATCAGATGGAATCTTTGGCAACTTCCTTTCTTTTAGCTTTCTTGTTTTAGTGTGTCCAGGTGAAATTTTAATCTTCTTTCACTTAACATGAGCCAGATGTAATCATTTATTAAAATAGCATTGATGAGGTGCAAAGGCACAACAGCAAACATGCTGTAACAATCTGGCACCAGAAATTTAAAAATATGACATGTCGTGTAGAAGAGCCCCCATTGCCACATGAGTTATTAGCTGAGTCATATGATGGGTCCTCAGTTAATATTTGTACTACTAACTATTTTTTAGCCATGATTTATTTGAAAGTACTTCTTCTTTTACTGTTGCTTGACGTGTCATCTTAGAACACATCACACCTACTTACATTGGCATATTGTGTTTTGTTGCATACTGCCATCTATTAATATAAACTGGCATGATGTATCATCCCATTCATTATATGGCTCATATTTCTAAATTTTAATTTTGATAGAGATTTTTTAACATTAAAAAAGAAGATGTAACTGATGTTTTGCTACTGGATATCATATGGATATAGTTACTTTCTACTTCTTTGAGGTAGGAGCTCAAAAATGTGAACACGATTATCTTCCATCCTATTTCTGTCAGTTAGAAAGAGATGCTGTTGGGGTACGGAGGCAACGTATTTGAATTTTCCTTGTTCCATAGTAGTTGTTCTAAATCCATACCGCCAGCTTCCAAACTGCTGTTTTAAAGACCTGCTGCCTCACGGGAGCGATGCAGAGGTCATGTTGCCACGTAGAGGTTAAAGATTTAGAACTTCCGATATAAAAAGTCACTGAGTATTTCAGTCTCTTGCAGGCTGGTTCACTTTCCCTGAAGGATACACTATGGGAAGAGGACCCTATAACTATCTTACAACTATGGTAAAGGAAGCTGGGGAGATTTCAAGTACATGTTGGTTAAGAATAACGTATAAGGAGTGAGATAAGAGCAGTTTTGCTACTTCTGTGTGGCCTTGGCCTTAAGAGAGGATTGTCCTAAGTTCTCATCTTTTACCAGTTCAGAATTGGAAAGACATTTGCCATTCAAGACAGTCTGAGGTGAGAGGAGAATATTCAAGTCAGTGAAGGGCATTTTGGGACTGGTTAACTTACACAGTGCTCAGTACAATCAGAGTTCTTCTGTTGACTGTAGTGAGGGTTGGCAAGTGCCCTTCAGTGACAGGAGAGGAAAGTCTGTTATCATTTGCCTCATGTTGGTAAATGTTTGACATTAGTCATTTTACCAAACCTCATATAAATATATAATATTAAATAATGTAAAGCTCAGATAAATCAAATCTAGATACATAAGGTTTAATATAGTGCTGCCAGCACTCATATTTTAAATACAAGAATCTCAGTAATTGGTGGGGGGGGAGAGTTCTGGAGTCTTATGAATACATGACAATCTCAGCATTCATTTAAAAAAAATGTATCTCAACACTCATGGCAGGGGAGGCAAGGTTGAAAATATGAACCCACTGCCCCTTAAATGGTTAGCAACCAGAAAGCCAATAATGACATATAATTGCCAGTTTGGGCTGCCTGACACCTGATTTTTGAACATTTGGGGTTGGTAATGCTGAGACTGGGTTGTGTTCCTGGCTGTGTCACAGACATGCTGTGTGACCTTGGTGTTACAGCAACTCCAATAACACAGTGTTCTCAGAGTGTGCTGTCTTCATTAAAGCACTTCCTAGTGGCACAGAGATCTGGCTAGTTACACAGCCCAAAATATTCATTAGGGCTTTTGGATGGCTCAGTTTTTGGCTGCCCTTAAAGAGGGGTCTGAATTTCAATGAAGTGCTAAGGTCACAATTTGGACATCTGCCACCCCCAGATTATGTTTCTCACTCTGCAGACCTTGACCCTGGTGTGAATGCACTCTCTCTCTGGATTTCAGTTGGTAATTCATATTCAGAGAAGTTAAAATTGCATCAAGCAGTTTGCTTTTAACACCCTCCCATGTATACCACTGTGATATTATTTGGATACCACTCAGAGGGCAGGTGGTTTGCACAGAAAAAAACTTGAGAATCCCATCTTGTAACGTACTTTTGAACAAGCCTGTACAAAGTTTCTTTGATTACTGGAAGTAAATACATTTTTTCAACAGAAAAATGTGCCAAATCCTTCATCCTTTCCCTTGCTGTTGGACCTCCCACTACCTTTGGAAGTAAAGGTTGAATTCACCTGGTACAATGCTATTAATTGCTGTAAATGGGTACAGTGCTCTTGACTTCTCTGGACTTGCTCCCATATACTGAAGGCTACGGCCAGAAAGCGTCTCTGGAAAATCCAAGCGCAGAGAAGCAATGAAAGTAGACAGAGACTGTCTTCCTGTCCTTAAGAAACAAAACATGGCGAACCAGGACAGAGACACAGCGACAGGCTGAGAAGTAGCTCTCATGAAGATCTTGGAGGCAGAGAAACAAATGTAGCCAGACCTCTTCCAGCAAGCCTTGTTCTGAGTCTCTTCTTCCTTTTCAGTGCTGTACTGCATTGTCTTAATCTAGAAATGTGATTTATTTGTGAAATTCCTAGTGGGTGGTAGAGGTGGGGAGGGGAGCCACACAAAACTCCCCAGAGCCACAGACTGAGGTAAATAGTGTGTCATAACACATTTATCAAATGATAATGGAAACCATATAAAATACATACAGGAGGGAGGGGAAAAGCCATTCCCCACTGGGAAGTTACTGAATATTTTAACCAATTTATAAAAGTGTGTATGCAATTGCTCGTGTTGGAAGGATTTCCCTGGCTTCACCTCTGCATATAAATCACTGGCCTGGGATGTCTGAGCAGACAAGTGAAATGGATGATCACATTATGGATCAAGGAGGTGGTATTCCTGCTTTGGTTAGTTTGCAAGAGACCACCCAAGCACTGTGGGACAACGATGAGACTGTACATTTTGCCTGTAGAGCTTTGAAAGGATCAAGGTGCCTCCCCTGACATACTGAGGAAAGGGATAAAATAATTAACTGTGGTTCTCAAATAGCGGGCACAACATTAGTCATCTGCCTGAATGAGATCACTCAGTTGGGATTGTTTGGATTCTGATATTTTCTCTTCCCCTTCCATGGATTGTCAATATAAATAAAACAAAAAAATCCAAAGTTAGTTAAAGTATCTCTTAAAGGTGTGCAATAATTATGCAAACGTCTAAAATTTGTTGACATTTATATCCAGTTTGAAGAGGGAAAAAACTTATGTCATTTAAAAGTTATAGTATGTGCTGCTCCCTGTAAAATATAAAGGCTGGATTTTGATACACTTGCTGACAATGAGTAGCATCTTACTCCAGAAATAGTCTCGATGAAGTCACTGGGGACTACTCATGGAATAAGGTACTACTCCACATGAATAATTCTTTCAGAATTTGGCTTAACATCACAAAATAATACAGGGCTACCCAGGGCGTTGGAGAGAATGGAATGAGGTTAATTATCTAGCTAAATACTCATATGGGTCCAGATTTCTAACAATACATTGGGGGCAGAGGGAGAGGAATTGAGTTTTGGAATCATTTTCTTTCAGAGAAAATGATACTGAAGTGCAATTGGGTACATAAAAGTGATCAACCTACTACATTAATTCTTGAAGCCTTGCCAGTCCACATCTATTAATGAATTGGCTGAGTTCTGGGGTGGGTGGGGTGTTCCTTCCATTAAATTTCATAACAAAGGATGGTTGAAATTTATTATATGGAAGGTTTCTTTCGTTGAAAAATAGCTTGTTCAGAGCAAACTTTGCTGTTGAATTTTTCCCTCCTGTGTGACATTTTCTGTGATATGTTTTGCACAAACATTAATTTAAATCATTTCAGATTTTGCTTTTGCAATCTTACAGAAAACAAAATAAATTGAAGTTGGACACATTTTGGTAAATTAAGCTTGTCTCAGTGATCATAGAAAAAAAGATTTGTTAAAAATCAGATTTTTTTTCATGGAATAATTTTCCCATGGCTTGATCAGCTCCAATAATACAGCACAGCATTCCTGGATAGATTCTGTAGGCAATCTGTGCTATACCAAGTGCAGATCTGGGGTACAGGATTTGTACAGTAGGGGCTGTAATGTGGAGTCATCCAGCCTCTAACACAAGATGGAGTGTCCTCAGGATTCAGGAGGTGATGCCGGTAATTCGTTAAGTGGGTCTTTTCCCTCATAATCATCGTCCCAGCTTTATGTTGATTGTGTTCCTAGAAAGTGGATGATGTATGAAGCTGAGCTGCTGATCACATGTCCTCATTAAAGTTCCCGTATTACATTTCTCAAGAATTGAGATGTTAACTCCAATATTCAAGCCAAATTTCAACTTGAGTATTTATATCATACTTACCCAAATCTCCCTTGAAATTTCAATTTAATATAGTATTCTTCTTTTGCTGCCTTAAGCTGTAGTGTATTGTTGCTGTGTACACTGTTGAACCTGTTGTGCTTCACTTCTGACGAGCTTGCATTTCACTTGTGATTAAAGAAGTCCTTTTATACAGGTTAGGGGAAAGTTCTCATTCTGTGTGTCCAAGCTTGGGGGTTTAGGCATCAGTTTGCAGCTGAGATAGACTGAAGGAAAACCTGCGTTCTCTCTTTTTAAAGGAGGTCCCTGGCTGAGATACAGGACCTCCACTTAATTCAGGAGGTGCACAGTCCCACCATAGGTGCCCTGTTGGACCTGGTCCTGGCCACAGGTGACGGCTTGGTAAGGGGTCTCCAGGTTCTTGACCACCTGGGTGATAGCGATCATCGCTTGCTGGAATTCACCACCCAGCGCAGGGTGACAAGGGCCTGCAGCAAGACGGTAGCCCTAGTCTTTAGGAGGGCCAACTTCAACAAGTTGAGGAGACTAGTGGGAGAGGCACTGGGGTCCTTGAGGGCAGGGGAA
>NW_017728947.1:93846810-93865655 GCF_001723895.1 Crocodylus porosus
AGTTACAACAAAATTACAGTAAGGTATGCCCAGGCAGGGGACACAAAATGGAGACTTGACACTACTTCGGCTAACTTTACAGAAACAGGCCTAAACTATACAATATCAATATAAAACAGTAAAATTCAATACAAACAATAGGAATACAATATAAAACAGTAAAAATTAATACAAAAATAACAGAACACTATTTACAATATAAAAGGGGCTTGTTACAATAATGGCATACAAGAACTTAGCTTACCTGTGACTACCTATAACTACTTATAAGGGATAGAGGGGGCAGAGAAAGTCAGAAATGGTTGGGGAAAGGGAGGGAATGTATTTTTAAATTTAAAAAAGAGAAAAGCTGAGGGTTTTGCTACACTACTATATCTATCTGCACAGTGGGACAAATTGAGCCTATGACTTGATGGTTCTGACCATGGAACCAGCGCGGTTCCACAGTGCACAAGTGGGAGAGGGGCAGGTTTTGGTTGTGGGAGTTGTTCCATGTGGCAACATTCAGGGGACTTCTGAGAGCTGGGTGAACTGAAAGCAAGGATGTAGGATCCACTGCTATATGGATATTCCCACTGTCTCTGCCCTCCCACCCCCTGTATAAAGGCCAACCGAAGCTGTGCTGGTCAGTGGGCCCTCAGAACGGTTCTCTTCTGCGGCATCCGTTCATGTATCGGTTCAGCACCTTCTCAGCAATCTGGATTTGCCCTTCTCTTTCTACAGTAAGACATCCCAATAATACAAAATGCATGCCTGATATTTTTATAATTAAATTGGCATGTTAGAAAGCTGGATAGAATTGTGCAAGAGCCAGGGAAGCTACTTTGTTAATAACAACAATAGATTTAGATTGTGTGTATAACATTACCACATTTTTTACATACACAGGGAGGGGACAGGTTTTCCTGTTCTGAAGAACCAACAGTCTAAGGGAATGATTGTTCACCAGAGCGCAGACCGGGGGAACAATCGTTCACCAGAGCGCCCCAAGGGATGACGAGGTTGAATGGTTATAAACTACTGCAAGACCGTTTCAGGCTGGACATAAGGAAGAATTTCTTCCCTGTCCGAGCCCCCAAGGTCTGGAACAGTCTGCCAGCGGAGGTGGTTCAAGCACCCACATTGAATGCCTTCAAGAGAAATTTGGATGCTTATTTTGCTGGGATCCTATGACCCCAGCTGACTTCCTGCCCTTTGGGCAGGGGGCTGGACTCGATGATCTCCCGAGGTCCCTTCCAGCCCTGATGTCTATGAAATCCATGAAATCTATAAGGTCCCAATTCTATGGTCATGTAGGCGCTTCCTTAAGTTTTCACACATGAGTTTTTCTGTCATATTACATACACATACATAGAGGACAACAGCTCTGAAGATGGAGGATGTAGGGATTATAAACAAAGAAAAAAAGGCAGGAGAAGCTGAACGGAAGGGACCTGAGGAGGGATTTGATGGAGGGGAAGGACAATTGGTGGAGGAGAACAAGAAGGCTATTCAAATTTGATGTTGAATCACTGTTTACTGACATGGATGTGACACTAATGGAAAGGATTTGGGGAAGAATAGTTATAAGCTAATAGTTTTGTTCTCCTTGAGGCATTCTCTACGCAGGTAATAATATGTAAAGTTTGGTATAATTGCTTAAAGTGACATCTTTTGGTTTCAAAGAGAATTCATGGTCAGAAATGAGGCTTGCCAAAATCACCTCCTCTTCTTTTTCTTTTCCTTGAAAATTTATTTCTGGAAGCCATTAAAATTCAGATCCCATCATTTGTAACAAATGATGTGAAGTGTTAGGTACAGTACTAGGAGTATATGTTTGTTAAAATGAAGGAAGAGACCCTTCCAACACTTTGGGATTTTATGAATGATTTACATCTGGTGCTAAAGTTCATAAATGAAACGTGGGAGAACCAGATGCTTCATTTCTTGACTGCATCGTGTCTGCACATACTGATGGTGAATTGAAAACAGGAATGTCTCATAAATCAACAAAATCTATTTTTGTACTCTCGATTTCCATTCTGAACATCCATATAACACCCAAACAAATGTGGTAAAATCGGTTCCTTGAGAAACCCTTTATGTTTAGTAACAGTATGGACATGTTAATAAAAAAAAAGAGAGAAAAGTAAAAGAAAGAAAACGAACCAGTCTTCAGAATAAAAAGGCTCAGAATGAGCAACTGTTCGTGGAGATCGATACAGAAGGTACTTCACTGCTCAGAATAGAGACAGGGACAAAGACATTAGGCAAATTCTAGTACTTGAACAAAGGGCTGTGGCGGGTGAAAAGGAAAGAATACCTAGGGATTATACCACAGTGGGCTTTTGAAGAGGCCAAATTTTGGAAGGATAACTGAGGGCAAAATCTGGCACAGTGTTTGGGTATGAATATGAAGGATCACAAGTGGATATTTCTACAGAGATGAGTGAGCTACATATTGTTTGATAGTCATGCTTTGTTAACGTTTTCCTCCACACTTTGGGACAATAGGCTTTGCCCGCTGTCCTTTCTCAGCAACATCTCCTTTTCACCTCAGAACAAAACTGAATGTATGTGACTCTGATACGTTAATAGCCAGCAGGACTGGAACTTATGGACGGATTAAACTACGAAGGGAAAAATGAATCCAAGCCACTGGGTTTCTTTACATTTGCTATTATATATAATAGCTCCAGCCTAACCTTAACTTGCAAATTTCTAGTAGTTGAAATATTTAAAGTACTTTTGATTTTTTTTTTAATATGTTTGAGGAAGGTCAGGTGACAGTAATAAGGGTACATAGTTACTCAGTAAAGGATCTGCCTTGTTGGTTCTATGAAGTTTTAAAACCGATATGAATGTATTTGTTCTCAGACAGAGAACGGGTACAGGTGTACGCTCTCAAGTGATTTCACTCTGGTTGTTTCCAGGTTATTTTTCTCCTGGAGTGGCCATTTTTGTTTTGGGCAAAAACTCCCAAACACCTGTACGCTAGTAGTTTCTCGAGGAGAGCAGCAGCTCTCCCAAGAGAATCTGAATGTCTGGTTGCGGCCTGACTGTTGGTGCCTTGGCAGAATTGAGTTTTTAGGAGAAAGCGAATCAGATGGGGGATATGGGTTGACAAACAGTATAGTGAAGGCACTCTAGGTGTAAGAAAGAACAAAGAAGATGTTACAGAGACATTGGTGAGGGCATCAAAGCTGACACAGCTCGTAGACAAGAGCCTGGTGAAGGGGGTGGGGAGGGAGTTCAGTCAGAGGCAGGCAAACACATTGTTTAAACGTACAGTTTATTTAACTATTTGGAACTCCTAAAGGCCAATTTTTCTCCCATTGAAATCAATGGGATTTTTGCCTTCGATTTCGATGGAAGCAGAGTCAAGCCTTTCCTCAAGGACATTTTTTTCTCTTTATGCACTAAACATCACACCCACTTTCACGTTAAGAGGAAGTTACTAAAAGCGACAGAACTGTTCTCTACTCCTCTTAGTTACCATTCTGTTCAAAATATGTTCCTAACTAATACAATTTGCTATATGTCATAAAACACAAAGGAAAGCACTTTTCATGCCAAATATCAGAAAAGTGCTCTCTTTTTCTCAACTGCACAAGTAACAGAAATGATGTGTTCATTTTAAATTCCATTCATGTAGGCCCTAATAAAAGCTATTATAAAATACAATTGTGTGGAGACAAAAAGAGAGATAATATCACTATAGCTCAATATAAAATTTAAGTAATTAAGACATGAAAACTATTACACAATTTACTATGAATGCAATGTGAATAATAAAATATTTAACCATTTCACTTCTAAATTTTTTCTTAAGGGCTTTTTGAAAACCTTTGAGGTACGAGTATTGCTAAAGATCTAAATCCCTTGCTGTTTCAGGAAATGAGAAAGATATTGCACTGAAAATTAAAGTTAGGTTTCTCCACATAACTTATGTATATATTTTTAGACATGGATGCATATATATAGGTACTATGCTACAAACTGGATTTTAGCTGGAAAATAAGATTTCTCTGTGATTTCGAATGTGGCTGTAAATAAAACAAGACCTGCACAATGCACTGTGGAATAAACTAGTTTTTCAGCAGTGCAAGCCAAGTAGTTGTGGACTGTCACAATTGCCTGGAAGACACTGGAAAGTATTTTTAAATAAAACATATCTTAATCTCTTCATGGGCTTTTTTCAGAGAACATAAGTTTTCTTTTCACCAGGTAGTACTGGGAACCCTGACAGCAAATAGTTGTGAAGGATCTTAGTTCTTGGCTCCTGCCTTTTTTTCCTAATGCGAAGAACAAGTATCATTGCCTCATATAATGACGTATGCACCACAGTCACATGCAAGTATTGTACTGCTTAGTAACACTTAGCAACATCTCCTTTATCATCTAACACCTCTATTTTTCACAACATTCAACTTTTTTATTTTCATGCTCACACCTTATAGCAAGCTTACTTGCTTCGTTTCAGATGTCAGACACTGTCAGTGCCTTCTACTGAACTGCATTGTCCCAGGCAGCAGGAACTGGTGTTGGTGATTCAGTAGGTGGCACTCTTCCCTTTAAGTCAGTGTTGAAGCAAAGGGCCAGTACACAGTGTATTGAAATAAATCGTCCCAGAGGGGCCTATTCCACAGCCCCATAGCTTGTTCATACTTTGAGGTGAGAAGCTGTTGTATACCAATATAGAGACTGAAATAGTGGCTTTTGCTCCTCTGCACTTCCTTTCTGGGGTTTTGAAGCCATCCTCCTCTTGTATGCTCTAATGGTATCTTCTACACCTGTCACAGGCAGAGACAAAAAAAATGATGTGGATGTCCATACATGAATCCCTCTGTGCTTGGGTGACTTTCATCCCTACTGTCCAATTCCATCTATGGATGCATATAACTGGCAAGCAAGCATGAAAACAGGGAATCAAGCCTTTAAACGGTAGGAATTCACCTCCTGCTACATATCGCACCCACAATTTCCAAAACAACATAAAAAATAAATGGTTCAGACTGAGTGGTTGGAAACAATGAGGCCCTGTGGTTACAGGCTATGCCTTGAAGCCAAACAACTTTGCCATTGGGTTAGTGTGTAAGTCTGGGCTTTGCCACTAAGAACAATCTCAAAAGTATCCTTTGGGTGCTAAACTACAGAAAAGTTGGGCTGGTTTGAGAAACCAACCCACAGATTCTGAAAGTCAGATCTTAAGAGCAATACTGTGGCAAGGCCGATGCCAGAGGTATAGCAGCTTTGGGTGCCCTTGCACAGCAGGGTGTGAGGGAGAGAAGGAGACGGCGGGCTCTGAGGCTCCCCGCCCCAACGCAATCACACTAATCCCGCGCACACCGGCCCAAAACGCCGGGCGGGAACTCACTTCTTCCAGGTGCACGGAGGAGGGAGGAGCCGGGCTGGCCGGGGCCAGCATAAAGGAGCCACTGACGCCGGCAGGTGTGGCGGCAGAAATGGAAGAAGGCAGTGGAGGAGCCGAAACCGGCAAGAGCACTCTTGAGCAGATGTGAGCCATCCTGAGATGTGGCAGGACCTTCTGGGGTAAGGGTAAGCCCCAGCGGGGCTTTGGAGCCTGGACGGCCGGCCCAGAGAGGCCGTGGACCATTTGACGCTGCCAGGAGTGGCTGGGACCCGGCAGGAGCCAGGTACCGTATAAACTGTAATATAGGGGCAATCACTGACAGTGAAACTTTCGCTCCTGTAATTAGGGGCTGAGTGGCCTCAGGAGGCCCTAGTGAGGGCTGAAGAGCTCATTGAGAGTTAAGGAAAGGGTTCCAAGCCCATGGCATGCAGGGGAATATAGGGGGACGTCTGCTGAGGATCGAAGCAGCTTCCCCGCTCTCGTGAATCCCTGGCTGTAACCTTTTATGTTGACCTTTGCATTTCTCTTATGGGCGTTTTGAGGGATATCCGACAAAGTGACCAGCCCGGATAGGCGGTCACCATCTGGTGGAACGGGCGAGGGTGTAGGGGTGGTGGAGCCCTCATTAACGCAGGACCCACGAGAAGCCCAGGAGTTTCATATTCGGACGGTACGTGCTGGACCATCTGAACCAATCGGTGTCATCATCAAAGTCATGGCAGGCGAGGCAAGCGTGTGCAAAACGTCCAACGGCAGATGAGCCACTCCTTGGCGACAAGTGAGCGGTCCTGACGCGGGGAGACAGTAGTGACAACGCACACTCCCCCCAACACAGGGGAGGCACCAAACCAAATGGAAGTAATGTTACATAATGGCACATAGCAGGGGCAGTTTGAATGAGACCTGCACTGGGCACCAAAATGTCTGGCTATGGCTCTGCTTGGGAATCTGAAGTTGGACATCTTAACTTGAGAAAAGGTTGGCTTTGACTTTTCTATGCCTGTTTCTCTGTCTGTAAAATGGAGCTGATAATATTTAATCTATGTCTTTTGCATTGTGTAGAACAGCAGTCAGCAACCTTTTTAGGATGAGGGTCGGAGTGACCCAGTTTGAATCAGAGATGGATGGTAGCCAGGCACTAGGACCTAGTCACCACCATGGCTTGGCAGCTTGGCTTTTCCCCACAGAGACATGGGAAAGTGACGGCTGCTGAAGCCCCATGTCTGCAGGCCAAATTGGGCCCATGGGTTAGATTGCTAACCACTAATATAGAGGGCTTTGAGATATGAATGTGTTTGTGAAGCACTTGGAAGGAAAATATCATGTCACTAGCGTAAAACAGAAAAATCGCTTTGAGACAAATTTCTAGACTGCCCAGATTCTCTGGGGCAGAGACAGTGTCTTCACGTGTTTTCTTGAGGCCTCAGTGCACCATGAATATTAATAATGTTATAAATATGCAGCCACTTCTTCAGTTTATAGAGCGGTTATAAATGAACCAGAAAGAACACAGTGTGTCATCATCACAATCTATAAGTAATGCTATCAAAGCAGGTAAGCAAAAAATTGGCCTATCAAGTTTGGCTTTGTAATTAGTTGTGTACATCCTGAAATTCTAACTGAGATGCTTGCCTGTCAGTCGAGTACTCAAATAAAAAAGAATCCCAATTCATGAACAAAGGAACAAGCAGTGCCATAAAAGGTGGGTACAGAGAGGAAACTGGTGTGTGTAAGAAGGTTATACACCATGTATAGGAATGTTTTAGTCATTGTTTGCAATCCCTTGCAGTTGAGGTTGATTCTCTTCCATAATTACCCTCTTTGTGGGTCCAGAGATGGCTGACAAGGGCAATCCAGGTCAACAGGTTCAATCCAACTTGGGCACATGTTTGTGTGTGGGGTGGGTAGCTCTGGATTCTTGGTTCAGCCCCTGACACTTGTTTCTACTGCTCCTGCTTTTTCATCTCCTGTTGTTTTGGTATATAAGCTTTCGTATATAAGCTTTGACCCAAAAGCTATTGCATTTCCATAATTAGTCCTACTGAGCTGTGTGAAAAAGACTACTCCCAATAGTAATGATGGTAGGATTGGTCCCATTCTTACTCAGTAAGAATAAATAAAGAGAACTGGGTAATTTTTTAGAACAATAAGGCACTCATATCCTCTGAGATATAAGAAAATGGCAAACAAATTCAAACAAATTTAAGGTTAACTGAAGCTCAGATCCACAAAAGGATTTAGGGTCTTAAATTAAGATTTAAGTAGGTGACCTGGTAGGTGCTATCAGCTCACTTATGGAAGGGCTGTAATGAGCTCTGACCCATACTCTGGGCCCAGCCAGCCCAATTGAGCAATGAGGGCAATTAATCCCCTGAGGCTGTAGGAGACAGACCCCACCCATTCCAGTCTTCAAAAGCAAAGACTGTTGTGTTTCCTCCTGACTCCTTTACAGTCCGTTGGTTACCTAAAACTCTGGCTTGACTTCTGGTTTACCTTGACACTGTTCTTGATTCCTGGTTTACTCTTAATTGCAGCTTAGGTTTCCAGTAGGGGTGTCCGGAACGGGCCATATTCAATTCAGATTCAAATTTGACCCAAATCAAGGACAGTGATTCAATTTGTTGATATGGATCACTACCTTGATTCTATTTGGCCCAAATCTGAAGATTTGACACGGATTCGGAGAATCAGGGATTTGGCCATAGACACAGCTTTGAAAGTTTTTTCTACATACCTACAGGTACCAGCCACAGCTCATGAATGCTGTGATGCTGGGGCAGATGGAGCATCCTACAGGAGCATGGGGGGGGGGGCCCACATACTTGGTGGCGAACCCAGAAGTGGATTGGAAGTACACTGCTGAGCATGCTGGGCCCCCTTCCCCTGTGCCCCCTGGCTCAGTGATCAGCCACAGGGGGAACCTGGGTGCCCCCTCAGAACCAGGAGGCACCAGTTGCTGAGCCAGGGGTGGGGGCATGGAGAGGGGCCTCCAGTGTGCTTCCTGGTGGACCCGTAAGTGGACTGGAAGTGCTTCTGGTCCACTTCCGGGTCTGCTGCTGAGTGTACTGGGGAGCCCCCCGTGCTCCTGTGGGACACTCCACGCACCCCAACATCACAGCATTCACAAGCTGCCTGGTACCTTGGGGAATGTAGGAAAAACATTTAAAGCTGTGCCTATGTCTGAATCGCCAAATCTTTCCGAATTGGTTCGGAGAGTTCCGATTTAATTTGGAGAGATTAAAGGGTCTCCTGATTCAATCTGGATTTGGAGATTCGGCCACCGAGTCAGGCTGAATCTCTATCGAATTGAATCAGGGACCAAAGCTTTGCACAGCCCTAGTTTCCAGCCTACCTTGAACTCTGGTCACAGCTTGGGGCTTACTATAAACCCCAACTTTGACTCCTGCTTCACTGAAAACCCAGTTTCTAGACTGTTCCTTATTAACCAGGTGACCTTTTCTGACTGCTTATGTCCCCATCCCTAACAAGGGGGTTCTCATCAAACACAGTTGCAGCTGATGCTTTCTTTTAGAACACACCCAGAATTGATAGTGATGGTCATCCTCTCCCTCCTTACCTGCCCCCCAAGTATAACTGCTGTCATATAAAAAGGGTTAGCACACCTGCACAGGCCACCTTAGTTGACTCCTGTGACTGCCTTAGGGTGATTCAAACTTGAAGCTCCTGATTCCAAGAACTGTGCCCTAACCACCAGGACACAGG
Source organism: Crocodylus porosus (assembly GCF_001723895.1). NCBI lineage: Eukaryota > Metazoa > Chordata > Crocodylia > Crocodylidae > Crocodylus > Crocodylus porosus. Next base: position 93,855,887 of record NW_017728947.1, read on the forward strand.
CTCCTGGGCAGCACTGCACCCCTCTGAGTAAAGTTGGATTACTTTCAAAATTCTTTGGATAGAAAGACAGCCCAAGGCTCTTAATCAAGTCTGTTGGAGCATGCTAATTAGCGTGCTCCAGCATCTTGCACATCATGTCTAATCAGCATCTTTGCAGTTCAAAATGGCTTTAGTTAAAGCAACCCCGCTGCCATTTTGAAGTGTGGGACACTGAATACATGAGACACTGTGGGCACTTTAATTAGAGTGGGTCTCAGAACACCTCTAATTTAAGTGACCCCCCCACACACACAGGGCATGTGTAAAGATGCCCTATAGCTTAATGGTTGGGGCATTCAATGGGGGAAAACTTAGGTTCCAATCCCTGCTACTGAATAAAAGTGAACCATCACTGTCATCTCTTCAATCTGCTGTGTTTTGAAGGAAAGGAGTGACCCTCATGCTCTGTTTTTGAAAGAAAGAACTTAGGCATCTGTCTTCAGAGGGCATTCCAAGGAGGTGAATCCTGAGAATCAGGTGCCTCCTTGTAGACTTGAGTAAAATACCTAAGCACCTGAAAGAGGTGCTTTTTAAGCATGTATTCAACATTTCCTATTGGCTACCTTAGGTGGTTTTCCACTCAGCATACTGGATTTTGTGGCGCCTATTCTGAGGTGCCTCCCCAGACATTTTATGTATCCTTTCCCAGCCTAGGTTTCTATCTCAGGGTTATCGATTCTGCTACTGGGCACATTGACTGTGCTTAACCTTATGAACATGGGCAGTTCAGATAACCACATTGGGTCTAATTTGTATAAAATTACAATTTTAAGGCACAATATCCATTAAAACATTTGACTGTGATTTGTTAGATCCATTATTTCTCAAATAACTTTCTAATTATTCAGCCAACTCTTTGAGATTTACCCTTGAGAAATAAAGTGCAACTAGTTATTCTGTAGGTGCCTGTTTACTATTTTCATATAAATAATTCACAAACTGTTTCTGTCAATCAGCAATTAAACTATTTGCAAAGGCTGTTTAAAAATATTATTTGATGGGTCTTCTCAGATTTCAGTGTCAGTATTCATGGTTGAGCCCTACCATCGGGCCATGTGCACCTTACCTGCCATAGTAAACTGTTTTTTTTAAAAAGATGGTAACACCAAGCAGTTCATAAACAGAGCCAGAAAGCACATCATGAACAGAGGCAGAGTCAATGGGCTTGCGGCCCTTCTCCATTTTTGAATGTCTAGATAGGAAGAAGGCCTTGAAACTTCTTTTTGTTGCACCGTGGACTCATGTTAAGGGGAAAATATTAAGAAACACCAATTTAGTTCAAAGAATATTCAGCTAGAAAATAGGATTTTGCTCCTAGCTCTGCTGCTAATTTGATGTGTAATCTTGGACAAATTCTCTCAGCTCCATGTTCAGCAGTTTTTGCACCAGTAAAATGGAAAAAAATAATATCAATCCTTACTTTGTGAGCTACTTGGAGCACTATGGCTAAAGGTGGAATAAAAAGAATTGGAAATAAGAGCTACATATTATATCTTTATGGAGGTCCCAGGAATGTTCAGCAAGTCGGACTGTTCCACTGACTGAAGGGTCTGACAGCTCTCTTAGGAAAAGCAGTGTCATTTTATGCGGTAAATTATTTTCTGTTTGGTGTTGGAACTGCAGGAAAGGGTTATTTTTTAGCCTTTAAGTTGAAAAGAATAAAAAAAAAAAACCTCAAAGGTATTTATAATATATTAACAACGGTTCTTGCCAAGTGTCACATGTTCTCCATTTTGCCAAGACTGCTTTGTTTCACTGCCTTGCGGTCTTTTTCATCAGGCCCAAACTGCTGACAGAATGACACTCTAATAGGAAAAGACATCATTTGGAATAGTTATTAATATATAAAAAGGACCAAGTTAGTAAAGGGTTAGCCATCTAAATGGCCAAGTTCAACAAGAGACAATTAGGGTTGCATTATCTCCCTCCCTGGAGCACACATGTGGGAATTTATGAAGCTTAGGCGGGAAGCCAGTTCAGCCCTAAATGTATTTTTTTTTACTTTAGCTACTGAAATGGTTAATCCTTTAAAAAAATTGATGTATTGATGTTGCATCTTTGTATACAGTAGCTTGGATTTTTCCTAACTTGGCAGTTACTGTATAATAAATACATTTGATCACATATCACTTTTGTATTATTTATACATGTAATTGTGTTTGAAGATTTATTTACTCATATCACATTGAAGAACAGAGGTATTAATAACAAAGGGCCATATGCTACTCTTTGTACTGAAAGAAAAATAAAACCATTCAGAAAGGGATAAACATGAAACTGAACTGCAAAAATTAATAATTTTATCAGGCCACTCTATCTGGGAAGATCTGTTGTTAGTAGCCAGTGGGTGTGGCTAGAGGTATCCTATGAAGACAAATTAATATGCAGAACAAGGTGCTCCGGTGGCACAATGGGAAGATGTAGAGTACTGCTCTTCAAGGTGCAATGGAGAATCTGGGGTAAGGGGTACATCTCATTAAAATACGCAGTGAATTGAAACCCACATCTTTGACCTATATACATCTGTGTGTTCACATCCAGTGAGGTGTGTCTACACAAAGAAGCTGAGTATTTCTGATAGCAAATTAAAGCTTTCTTTGTGGCTGGGAAAAGAATTTGGGGCACAGAGAGACATGACAGTTTTCACCTGATCTGGCCCCAGAAAGTAGTCTACAGCCATGTACAGCTGCAGGGTGCTTTAAAAGGGCCCAATCCTGCGAGAGTCTGAACACTCATTGCATGAAGTTCAGATGAAGGCGCTCCAAAACAGAGCACCTTCATTAATTTCTGTCTGCGTGCACTGGGTATATGGCTCGGCTGAGGCAGCACAGCTCTACTCCTTCCACTGTTTTCAGAATGGGAGGGGGAAAGGGAATGGGGGAGCTCATTCTGGGGGTTGCCCAGCCAGCACTGGAGGGTGGGGTGAGTGGATTGGAGCCACCCCTGAGGTGGGGGGCTCCAATCCACGCCCCCCATTTCAGCCCAGTTGGGGAACCTCCAGAATGAGCAAATGCGGTCCCTTTGCTCCCTCCCCACCTCCCATCCAGACACAGCAGCAGAGCTGCAAGGGGGGAGGTGGAGCTAGGGGAGAGATACTGCAGAGATGCAGCCTCTCTTCCTGGATCAGCTCCAAATTGGAGCTGATCCTCCACCCTCCTGACCCAACAGCTAGTCTCTGTTGGCTTGGGAGGATCGGTCTAATTCTTGACGCTTTCTGCCAAACTCCATGAGGGGAGCTGCACATCTGTCTGTGCCCATGGTGTTTAGGGTGACTGAGAAAAGGAAGATGATGGGAAAAAGACACTGAGCTCAGTTCTGGCATGTTAAGCTTATAGTAGTAGCTAAACATCCATGAAGAGACTGTTGAGAAGACAGCTTGGACAGTTTGATTTTGGAAGTGGGGAGGCCTAGAGCAGTGACAGAAATCCATGGGTCCAAGTTAGAAGACAGCAAAATCATATTCTTGAATGAGATCTCCCAAAAAGTGGAAAGAGAGGAGTGAGGAAGATCTATTGAAGAAGAAACTAGAGAGCTGATTAGAGAAATGGGAACAAAACCAAGGGAGGATGGAACTGCAAACTAAGGGAGGCCAAGATTTCACAAAGAAGAACGCAATGGACAGGAGCTGAGTGAGCCAGGTGGATAGGAAACTCTATTTGGCTAGGAAAAAAACCCCCATTAAAACCTTGAAAGAGGTTTCAGACATGTGTAGAGTGGAACCTGGATTGAAGAGGAACTGCAAGACAATGAATCCAAAGATTGCAGATGGCAGATTCAATGAGTTTATAGAGAAAGGAGCGAGAAAATGCAGTGGCAGTTGGAATAGATTGCAGGGCAAAGCATTCAACTTTTTGTGATGAGAGCGCCTTTTTGGTAATATATTTCACTGTGACTAACGCATACCAGAATCTAGTAAAACAGTTTTTGCAAGTGATGTTAGGAAGATTTGACTGTGTTGAAAGCAAAAGTCTAGTGTTTGCATTTACCTATGTTTTGGGCTTCCCATCAAAATTTTTGCTGGAAAAAGTCAATAAAAGTGGGGCATTGTTTTTTAGCTCCTAACTTCATTAAATCACTAATACAACTCATGGTTTCAGCTGCCCGCTTAATAAAATAAGAATTATTTTCCATTCATAATAAAGAATTCCTAAAATTGAAACATGGAATGAAATGAAAATGCTTTGTTAAATTTTTATTATTTTCTGTTCAGTCAATAAAGACAGAACTTTTTCTCTATTCATTTTTTAAATGATAAGAAATGTGGAATATAATACCTTATGGAATACAAAATGAGATTCAAATAGACACAGAAGCATGTGCCATCTACCTTATATAGGTTATTCTTGGGCATGTCACTGTTATTAAATGGGACCCACTTTTATTAAGAATCTATGAAGTTTGTTTCTGGAAGAGAAACAGAATAATTTGTCACTCCCCACCCCATATCCATATCTGGTTGCTACTGGGTTGGAATATAATGGTGCTGATTATCTGAAGATTTCTAGGACTGTACTGGAGGGGGACTATCCATTTTTGACCAACAACAAAATAGCTATTAGAAACTGTTACAGAACATATTTATTGCTTGTCGTTAAAGTAAAAATCAGTGCCATACAGTTTTATTCAAGTCAGGAAGAAACTAATTGTCCTTCTGCCAAAGTTTAAGTGCTACATTTTTTCATTAGAATTTAACAAATGTTCATCTTAAAATAGACTGACAATGGGTCAAGCTGCTCCACTTTATCTATTATGAACTCAAAATGTGTCAGAGCCAGTACTGACTCTACTCCGAGCAATCTGTATCCTCACTCCTGGACTTAACATTTTTACTATCACAGTAGATAGTATCTCCTGTGCAGCAATTATTTAAAACAGAGATAATACTTTAAAATACCTGAATACGATGATTGCAGTAGACTTCAACTTCTCCACCCCCTGCAAGAATAGTTCAGTGCAGTCCTCCTGTTCAGATGCTGTAATGAATTATCACTATTTATATCCATCCTTTTTGAAGAACTTTAAAGCATACATAAGGGATGCTTGTAGTAGTCTGATACTTCATGCAGACAAATAGTCCCATCAGAGTCAGTTTAGATTGTAACCTCTTTGGGACACAGACTCTCTCTTACATTTGTACAGCATTTACTGCTCAGTAGTCCTCATCCTGATGCTATTTTGGTGCTATAACAACAATAATAATGTCACAAAGTGAGGAGGAATGTTTTTCTTTGGTGCTTTCATGGTAAAGTGCATTAAATCCAGGATTCATAAAGTTGATCAATCATTGATGGGATTATTATTATTTTTTTTTAAGGAAAGCACTTCAGTCTTCAGCATTTAGTTCTACCTGTGTGGAAATATGTCCAGAATGAGATGTAGATTCTGCATTATCTAGGAAAATAGACCTAGATATCTTGTAAAATTTTGTTGCTTGCTTTGATACCTCAATATTCTGTTAGTTCCTTATGAAACCTTAAGTTGAGGTGCAACTATAACATAACATCTTTTAATTTTATTGTATTATTTAAAACAATTGCCTGAATCAAATTAGAAGTCAATGGCTACTGTTCTTTGTGCGTCTGTGTGTACCCATGCCTGTGTGCATGTGTGCACAAATTCCTAAATGCCACTAGGAAATTAGAGTAATTTTGATATTAAAATGATTACTACCACTTTTGTAATAAACTGATGCGACTTTAGAAGTCTGTCCCTGATATCTTTCATGATTTAGACATCACACAAGCTATAATTGTGCTATTAAAGGAAAGAGAGCTAATCTTTTTGCATTTGAAGTAAGCCCTCATCATCAGACCCGACAAAGCCAGACAGATCAAAAAAGAGTGAAAAAGAGCATTTAAGGAAATTAGTACAAGTGTCAGTTAAAAGGTAAAAATTAATGCACTTATTATTGAAATACGGTTGAAACCTGCGTTCTTTTCATTTCTTTGATATTACTAAAGCATAAAACATTCAATTAACTTTCCATTGTATTTGAGGGGGGGAAAGGCAAAGAATTGTCAGTGAAGTGTTAGGCGTGTAGGTGGCATGTGCAAGGCACAAAATGATGAGATACGAGCGGAGGGTATAGCAAAGTGTTGTACTTTGCAGTCCACAAAACCAGTCAACTTCTTCATTGTGTTCCAGGACAGTGTTCTTGGCATATATACTGCTCTACCTAAGAATACCGAATTGAGCCTTTGCGAAGGCAGCATGCATTCCTTTAATCATCACCAGGGAGCCTTTCCCTTACTGATTATTATTATCTAGATGGTTGGAACCTGCATGGTTATGCACCCATTTCCTAATAAAAAGTGAATACGGATAAATTGATAATATTTTGGACCGTTAGGTAATAGTACTTTGTAACATAAGTGAAACAGATACATTTAATTCGTACTTACCTTCCATCATAAATATGAATTCCCATGGCTGTATCTTTTATTCTTTGAAAGCCGTTACTGAGAGTGCTGATTTGTAAAAATTGATTTAGGATATTTCAAAATATATACTTGATTTACAACTGTTTTATGTTGACAACACAGGAGCTGCAAATAATTTGCAGTAATGTTGCAGTATTCCTATCCTTTGTGCTGTTTAAAGGGAGAGTAGCTTAATTTTAATGAGATCTCTCTAATACGATAAACTAGAGAGAGGCAAAATATTAAAATAAAACAAAATAGGCAGCATTTTGAACCGGTTCGGGTTGGTTGTTAACAGAATCTTTTTAACATGTTGGTGGAAATTTTTCAACTCCCCTTTCCCTTGCATTTTATCTGAGTTTTAATAATATTAAGATGATTCTGTAATGTTCAACACGGTCTAATTAAAAGAAGTATTTGCTAATTGGCATAAAATATCTGTGTGATTATTTTTCCATATATTTACGAATTTGCAATAAGAGAACAGCTGCTAAATATTTTCTTACATGCTGATTCCACTTAATCAACATTCTTCTTAATGCAAGCTACGAAAGTTAGAAATTGTGTTTTGCAAATGCATTCCTTGAAAACATCAGTGTGATGAAGAAGAAATGCGCTTTTGGGTACAAATAAGCAGTTTACCCCCAAACGCTGTTGATAAGCTAGGAGATAAATCTTAAATGAAAAAATCTTTTTCCATATTTGTACTTCTCCCAAGCCAAATGTATACTAGCACTTAAAGAAAATATCACCATTTTTAACATGCAAACTCACTGGTGTTGTGATTATTATTCCTATTAATATTCACATGATAGAAGTTAATGTCATACTGACAGATTTAAAGCTTTGTAAATGTGCTGAATCAAACCAGAAAGGTAAAAGCAGCCATTGCCCTAAGACCTAAAAGAGAGACGCTAATCAGTTGGCGTTTTTCCTCATCCTTTTACAGATGGTTGGGAGCACAGTTTTTGTAAGCATTATTATAATGCAAGGCTGGAAAAAACCTAACCACAGAAAAAAGGGCTTGACCCTCAAATATTGATTACATTGTATTGATTACATGGAAATAGGGTGGAGAAATTTTTAAATGTAATCTTGAGAGAAGCACAAGGCAGATTTAGGTAGAAGCTAACCAAGGCTTATTTTTATTTACAGGACCACAGACTTGGAGGGGAGGATGATCAGGCCAAGAATTGACTCTGAGGTTGACATTCGAACCCAACAGCTGAGACTTCTCCATTCAGTTACAGAGACTCTTGTTATCTGTCGTCTCAAGGCCCAATTCTGGGCGGTGCAGTGGCCCCCTCTCCAGGTATCCTTAATCCCTGCTGAATTTGAGAGCAGTTGAGGAAATTCAGCCCCTTGCAAGGTACAGTTCTACATTTATTGACGTACCCTCTACTAAGTCAAATATAAAAGAAAGGTCACCTTTCCCCAAATCATGCTGGGTGATGAGGTCAGGAGAAGGAGAAAAAAACATTCTGCCCAGTCATTGTGAGAGGTGTGGGGAAAGGATGAACAAAGAAACTTGATAAAAGCACCCAGAGTCAAATTGGAGGTTTCAGGGGAAAGAAGAGAATACACGAATTTCCCAAGGGCCATCATAATGCCGAGGCCTGCATCTGACCACCTTAGAACAGAAACATTGACAGGCTTCAAAATCTCAAGGCTGATCCTCTTCCACTTATCCTCATCCACTTCAAGGAGGGACCTGGTTGGACTGGGTGTGATTTGGACTTGTTATCCTCAAGTGTTTGCTTTGCTTGAATAAATGGTTATATAATTTTTAGTGTTGGAAAGAAAGGATTGCTTTGAAGCAAGAAGAAGTACTCCTTTGAAGAAAGAAGTACTCTTTTGAATCATACCACAACCACTAGACATTCACCATGGATATGCTGACAAGCAGATACAGAAAATAAACCACTGTTGTGGGAAAAAAATACACTGAAGAACTAATAATCCAGGAAAATTATATACACTTGAGCTAAACCATTGTTGTACCATAAGCATGTCTAGTGAATTTATGTAGGCTTTCCACACTATATATTCAGGGCTGCTGAAATGACTTTTTCCAATTCAGTTGCCAGTAAAGTACAAAATATGCTTGCTTACTTCTGTGTGTGAGCCTTTGGAGTTCTACAGAAGGCAGAGAGACTGATCCTCAAGTCCAGAACAAAGTTATTGTCCTCCTCCTAGCCACGCAAGATTCCCATTATCTTTAGTGGCAAGTTACTCCATATATCTACCTCTGGATACAGTGAGAGGTAACTAGAAATACACAGTGTGGTCAATTGCTGAATAGGCTTATCTATGCCATACATCAGTAGGGCTCAGTCCTGACTTGAAACATCCCTGCAGTTCCAATATTTGTCTTTCCAGAGATGAAGACTCAAACACTACAGCATAATATCAAAAGAAGGAGCCCGATCCTCAGCTGGGGAAAGAGTAAGACTCGGCGTAGTGCACATTTCAGTTGCATCTATATTAGGATCGGTTCCATTTCAGTTTTTTCTACTTCATGTAAATTTTAAATGTGATCAGAAAGATGGACAGTTAAAGAATTAGCCCATGCTGCATAGCCTGGCCTCATTATACTATGCTTTACTTTTGCTGTCCAAACACAAAGCTAGATAATAAATTCTCAAATGTGTGTTTGATTTGAAAGCAGTCAGTAGCTTATAAATGCCTCTTGTGTGGTGTGTGTGTGTCCCACTCCCCAATGATTTTCTCTAACATATATATATCAGTTGCAGTACCGTCGGGTAATTCTCTCACTTACCTTGCTTGAATAAACGTCAAATGCAGAAAAAAAGAAAATGAAAATGAAACAACCCCCCCTGGATAGCATCACCTTTTCAGCAATGTTTACTTGCACCCTACGGAAACAAAAGCAAGAAACCTCTAAAGAGTAAAACGGGAGAACTGATTTTGATCTAGACCAGTAACTTGAAAGCCGTTCTGCTGTTCTGTAAACTGGATTAAGTGTGTCCAGGACCAGCTACTTCAGCAGCACGGACTCCTGTTCCCTCTCCCTCTCCCTCCCTTGAGCCGTCAGTGCCAGCAAAGATAGTGCTTGTGCGAAGGAAATGGGAGCCACTTGCCTAGTTACTAAAATCTGTCGTCTGCAAAACTTTCTACCGGCCCCGAGGTAAGTGGGCTGCGCCGTGGGCTCAGTGTGGCCGCATTTCTTTAGCGTGTGGCGCAGGGACGGCGGCGCGCGTCTGCCCGCGGGCAGGACGGCTTTGCCGGCCGGGCGGGCGCGGCACCGGGGGCCGCTCTGCCTTTGCGAAAGGCAAAGAAACCCGGGGGGG
>NW_017728947.1:93865755-93885683 GCF_001723895.1 Crocodylus porosus
TCCCTGCTGCACCGCAGCCCTGACCCCAACCCTGCGCCGGGGGCCGCGAAGCGGGCTGCAGCCAAGCCGGGAAGGGGCTCGGGTCTCCCTTGGGCGCAAGCGGCGGGGGCAGCCCCCGCTCTCCCATGCAAGGACCCCGCCCGCACGGCCCTGGGGGCTGCCCCCGGGGGCCGAGCTGGCCCGGGGCGGGCGTCACTCGGGCACCCTGAGGCGCTGCTCCCCGCGAAACCCTCCAGCCCTGGTGGGGGAGGAAACCCTGGAAGGATCCAGCCCCTGCTTCCCACTTGCAGAAGTGCTGTATAAATCAGGCCGGGATAACACAACGGGAAGCTATTAGGTGCGCCCATCCAGCCTCCCTTGCTTCTGTGTCCCCATTACGCTCATCGCGAGGGGGTCCGGGGGGGACGAAAACAGCCATCAGTCCTGCTGAGATGCACCCGGGAAGGTGGGGCGCTCGGAGGAATGGGAAGAAAGACCGTGACTTTTGGGTGGAAAAAAAGAGACTGGCATATATAAAGCTGTCCTTTTAGTGGCACGCATGTATTTATTATTTTGATTGATTTTCTGTTTCAATATTATTTTAGTCAGCAGGGCAAACAAAACAATTTTTACAAAAATCTCAGTTTGCAGTGAAAACCAGTTAATCTGGCACATGATGAAGGCACTGAATGGGGTATAGAGGTAGACAGGGTCTCCGGGACTACTCAGATTCTCGGTGTTCGGTTAAAAAAAGTGAGACACCAGTGGAAGAATAAAAACTAGGTAAAGGTTAGTACTCAATTAAAGAAAAAAACTAAAAAAAAAGGCAAGAAAAGAGAAAGGTAGACTCGCCAAACCAGATGAAAGAATGAGAAGCAGAAAAGGAACAAATGTTTTTAGCTATTGGAGGGAAAAGACATGAAGGGTAAATGGAGTCTGGATCTTTGCAATGTTCTGAGCACCCGTCTTTCCCACCGAACTGGGCCGATGGAGGCGAGGAAAAAAGTAGAGTGCCAGAAGAAGAAAACCAATAGAGCCATAGGCCATTGGGGTTGGAAAAGACCTCAGGAGGTCATCTAGTCCAGCATTCCCCACCCTTTTTCACCCCATGGCACACTTACATGGCCTCTCCCACCCCACGGCATACCAGCCAAGCATGGCGGGGGGAGGGTTTGCAAGCAGCTGAACACTGCGGAGCAGGGAGGAGGGGTAGCAAGCGGTAGGAAGCGGGTGGCATGGCATTTGAATCACTGGCTGGAGCCATGCCCCCTGTCCGTCTGGCTGCCTGCAGCAGCAGCAGGTGGGGGGTGAGGCTCCAGTCCAAGATGCTGTGGCACACCAGTTGGGAAACACTGATTTAGTCTAACACTCTGCTCAAAGCAGCGCCATCCCCAGCTAGATCATCTCAGCCAAGGCTTTGTCTAGCCAGGTCTTAAAAACCTCGGAGGATAAAGAGTCCACACTGTTGCTGGGTAACCTGTTTCAGTGTTTTGCTACGCTCCTAGTGAGAACATTTTTCCTAGTATCTAACCTAAACTTCCCCTGCTGCAACCTGAGAACTTTACTCCTTGTTCTGTCATCTGCCACCACTGAGAACAGTTCAGCTCCATCCTCTTTCGAACCCTGCTTCAGGTAGTTGGAGGCTGCTATTAAATCCCCTCTCAGTCTTCTCTTCTCTAGACTAAATAAGCCCACTTCCCTCAGCTTCTCCTCATAAGCCATGTTCCCCAGCCCCCTCACCATTTTCATTGCCATGTATATATAAAATAAGTTTATAGATAGTTTGCTGTCCAAGTATCAGTAGTACCCCAGCCCTGCAGTGAGGACTTAGAACCATAGAAAATGCGGGTTGGAAGGGACCTCAGACGGTCATCTAGTCCACCCCCTGCTCAAAGCAGGACCATCCCCAACTCCCCAACTTGTGTGGAGCTAGGTTTTACTTGGATGCTACTCACGAGAGTCTAGTCTCTGTCCGTAGGGCCTGCTTGCAAAGATATCCCACAGTTGAAACTCCTTATTGTTCATGTGAGTGCTGTATGAGGAGTACTGGGTCGAGCCCCCAAATATGCATTTACATTGAATCAGTGCATGCCTGCATTTCAGCTAAAGTCAGTGAGTCTCTGCTCGGGCCTGGGCGGATCTGACTGCAGGTTTTGAGCTGTCAAATGCACATTTACGGTAAGTCAGTATCATGAAGAAATTGCTACATGTTTCCTGCTAACCCATGAACCCCAGGCCTACAGAGACCCTAATTTACGTCCTGATCCGTGTCCTAGGAGCTGGTGTCATGGCACCAAATATAGCTGCAAAGAAGCAAAAATCTCTTTTTTTTAAACCTCTGTATATTGTAGGTACTTATCTTGTTGCATGAATATGGATGATAGTTTGCTATGAATATGGAAAAGATTGGGGAGGGATGGGTCAGTGTTTAACATTAACTACTCTTAACCTTTATACTGTTTTGACCCTCCCACAATATGAAGCATAGGGAGGTCAAACTTGGCTGCCTTTCTGCAGAATGCCATTAGTCATTTCTTGCCACATATGTTTGCCCTAGAGCCTTGTTTGCCACCTATATAATTATTAGAAGACTGTTATAATTGTATTTGAAAGTCTAAGTTGACACTTATGTCACAGTACCGTGGCATAGTATTATGTTTAATTTCTCTTTTGTTCATCTCATTTAATGTACGTAAGAATTATACTCAAAGGAAGATCCCACACACTTCTCTTCCTTACCATTACTAGTTACATGTACCTCCCCTACCTGCTAGAACCATTAATTTAATTTAAAAAAAAGGCATGTATAGGTTTGCGTGCTCAAAATATAAAATGGGTAAACACCTCATTTCATGTACTGTTTCCTTTAGCTTAAGTGAGGGCACAGTTAACTAACTTCCATCATAGCCAGATTCTCTAACTCATTAGGAAGAGGCCACAGTGCTAAATCACTAGTCATTTTGCAATCGTGTGCTGCTTCTGATAGTTTGTGCTCACTTGATCTTTGTACAGAGGAAGTTCTGCATGCAAGGCCACACGCAAGCATAGACAAGATGGTTCCAGTGCCTCTTCATGAGCAACTCCCTGTCCCTTAGATGCTCTGGACTGCGCTTGTCAGCCCTGGGATCTGTGAGGAAGAATGCAGGTTTGTGGGGTCTGCACTGGATGAAGGTCACATCAGTAAGGCATCCCTTGTTCCCACATCAACATTGGGAAAGTGGCGTGGGGCTGATGATATGCTGTCAATCTGGCTGAGCCCCTTTGTGGTGGTGGAAAGCCTTGAGGCAGCCAGCATCATCTTCTGTAATTTGGCTAAACTAGAGTCAGACTCTGAAGGAACAGAGGCGGCAGTAAGAAAAAACAGAGGAGCTTTGGGGCTCATGAGCAGGTGTCAGAGGCACAGGGTCCCTGCATGAGTGGTTCTGGCCTCCTATGGGATCTGTGTGATTCATGGCTGAGGCCGTCACTCTGTGCCGTGTGGAGGGCAATTTTGCCCAGACTTAGAAAACGGTGTGGAGTGGAAGATGTCATAACACAGGGAAAAGAATTATTTCCCATATTCTAGAACCCATAGTGAATCTTGGAAGCAGAACTGTGTGATATTATATCCTACAGAGTATGCACAGCACTGGATTCCTGTGATATGAATGAAAGTGAACCTTGTTTCATCAGTCACTGTTTGCTTAGCCATGTGCTATAGAAATGTCTGAAAAGTTTCATCCACCCCCTCCTGTTTCCCATCTGGACCTGTCGTTTCAAGTTGAGGCAATTCTGCTTAGTGACAACTCTTCTCTGGACGGTCTACATTTTTTTAGGGAGAATCTTACTTTGTCACTGCAACTGTGATTTTCATCCTCATTTCTCTCATTGCTGGAATCTTCTACACCATTCTTGTGAACAAAAGAACTATTATACCCATTTTACTCTGAGGTAAATGAAGGCATGTGGAGATCTCACCTTCGGAAGGGATAAGCAACCTAAAAAACAGAGTCAGGCCCCTAGTGATCTGCACAAGCCTTATGCAGAGTCAGGGACAGGACCGAGCATACAACCCAAGGGTCCTCAATCCTACTTCTCTGCCATAACCACTCAGAAGGAATATTACCAAGGGTCTACCAAATCAATGCCAGAAGGCACTAAAAGATTAATTCTTAGGCTAAGTAAGAATGGTTAAGTGAGAAAGCTGTGTGCTTTTTTCAGCAGCTGGATATGTGTGATTTGCTTTTCAGGGGTTAAAGAGAGTACAATACTATCCTGACAACTGCTGATTATTTAATAGTTTAGTATGATAGTATCAGGATACCTTGATTGTGGCCCTATTGTTGTTGGCTCTGTATGAGCAAGGTCCCCACTGCAAAGGGTTTAACATCTAGCATTAAAGGATCTGGGAAGGATGGGGGAGAGGGATACTATCAAACATTTTTTTGTTGTACCTAGAGATCAGGGCATCATTAATTGTAGTTAGTACACACAGAAGAACAAATTGATTTACAAGGAGCCATGCTACTGTAGCTAGACTGCTTCCAGTGCATGAGTTAGCTTTTTTTAAAAGCTAGTCAGGTATCTTTCACTGTAACTCAGTGGCTAGTGTAGACATACCCACAGTCCCTGCTTCCAGTCTGGGTAAGGCAGACAAAAGCTGAGAGAGTGAAGAGAAGGGAAGTGACTCTTCCAAGGTCAAAAAGCAAGTGAGCAGCAGAACCAAGAGTGGAGCCTATGTCTTTTGTGATTCAAGCCATACTGAGGTCCCTTTGGGGCTGCCTCTTTAGTGTAGTTTAAAATATTTGTGCACACACACAAGAAGTGTTTGGGATTACTGTGAAGTAAATGTCAGTGGTTTCATCCGCTCTTCAATGAAATCACATTAATTAGCTGATTTCTTAGAGAAGTTGCATCAGAGGTAGACTGTAAGGAAAAATTTCAAAAGAGGGAGGGTAATCACCTTGTGGCTCAGTTTGGGTAGGGTATCCTGTGTGTGAGAGGCAGGGAAGAGATGTTTGTGTGAGATGCTCCCCAAAAAAGGAGACAATTATTTTGGCTGGTGGAGTGGATGAGTTGAGGAGTATACACCAGGAGACAAAAGACCAGATGAATAAAGAAAGGCAAAGTTGGGAAGAGCTTTGGATCAGATGGCAAGGAGCCTGAATTTGCTGCTGTAAAACCAGAAAAGATTCAAAGGGGTGGGTGATATGGTCAGAACAGGTAATGAATATCACCCTAATGTTAAAAAAAAAATGTTCTATTGTTTGATAAACTCCAAGAGCTCAAATTGGCAGAAGAATCTCTGCCTCTGAAAACCTTTTAGAAACTGAACAATTTTAGAGAAAGAAAAGAGGAGAGAGATGGCATCCAAAATAGCACATTTAAAAAAAAAGTCTGAGCAGGGGCATTTGCAGAACTAAAGCAGAATGTTAATTGAAATCCTACTGTGCCAACAGGAACATTGGAAAGAGACCAGTCAGGATTAGACTAATTAAGATGTCTTTAAAAGAAAGCACAAAAAAAACCCACCCTGAAAAACAGAACAGGTTGGATTGTCTTAAAGAGGAATTTACCAAATTGCTACGACACAAAGAGAATTCTTAAAGAATTTGTAAAACCTGTGCACCTTGGAGAACACGAAACTAGAGGAAATGGAAAGGAAAATTAGAGCTGTTGAGGAAAGGCTGGCTTCATCTAATGTGTATATCTGTGGGCTGGTATCCAGTACTGTGCTGAATCGCAGCTGTTTGCACCCTGGATTTTATACTGTTCAGTGAGGCTTGTGGCTGCTTTAAGCAAACTGGAGGCTCCTGCATAGCCATGCAAAGGGGTTATATGAATGCAGTACCTAATATACAGCCTTCAGTCTTCTTGCTTTCATATGCACCCATATGATATGCTGTATTAGGTAGGGTGGAAAGCAAAGGGCATTGATCTTCATGGCTGGTGACTCTTGGTGCAGTTTCCTGTAATTTCTAAAATGATCCTGCCATGGCTGTGATGGAGGTGGGAGATGGCTTCCTTTCTTAGGCTTGTTTTGCCATATAGAGCTCTCAGTCATCATGAAGGTGCTTGCATCCCACACCAAGTGGTACTGGAGCTCTAGAAATAAATATGGCACTAACATTTTCTTGGTTGGAGGTGGGCTGATTACAGGATGGAACATGGGTGTCTTTGTAGAGGCAAGCTGGCCTCCACTTTCTGGTTAGGGACAGAAGTTACACATAGACCAGATTGAGTGATCAGAAACTGGTTTAAACCTTTAATGGAATAAAAGATTAGTGCACATAAACCAGTTCAAAATGGCTGAAACTGGTTTAAGATAAACCTGGTTGAATGTAGTATCAGACTTAACTGATTTGGCTCAAACTGGTTTATGAAACTTCAGTCCCAGACCCCTTCCTGGTTCAAATTAAATCAGAGTCCCCCAGCATGCTTTGCAGCCCTGGTCTGGGCTGTGCTGTCTGCTCCAGAGAACAGGGCTAGCCCCACCCCTCTGTTCCCTAGCCATAGCAGTGAGGGCTGGTTCACTGCCCCCCGCCCCCAGGCAAACCCCTGCTGGGGTCTGAGGCTAGGGAGGGTATTAAACTATTCTTCCACCAAGTACAGAGCTGCCCTTCCCTGCTTGCTTGATGCTGTCTGCAACTGTGGACTACACAACCCACAGGTGCCTAGAAGCAGGAAGAGGAAGTCATGAGCAACCCTGCAGAGTCCTGGTACTGTGAGTCTGGACTTCAAATCTCAGAGACTGGCTTGCAAATCCCTTGGGAGCAACAGGAAGAGGAAGTGAACACACAGCCTGTGCTGGCTATATGACAGAGAGCTGTTCTCTAGCACCCTCCAGCTTCTGGCTTGAGCCACTGCAGGCATGTGGCTACATTTCCTGAATCAAAGCTAACATGAAAAAATGAAATCAATTCAGCCTTGGGCTTTTTGATTGTATGTAACCTTTGAGCCAGTCAAGGTAATGTCTTAACATTGCATCTTCCATAACTGGAGTTGCTGAACTAAAGTAACCCCCATACATGGTAAGGTATATGTTTGTACCTTACAAAGAGAAAATGCCATATTACTTGGGAAACAAAGTATATTCCAATCCCTAAGACAGTGAGAGGGGGAAAGAGTTCAGTTTTGAGTAGAGCTCTTTGCATTTTAGGATGAGAAAATTATCCAGTTCATTAAAACTGTTTTTGTTTGAAAATCTTTAAAAATCCAATCCTGCTTTCTGCTGCCATGCCCACTGTCTCACGTATTTGACAAAAAAGTTCAGGCAAACTATAGGGTTGTTTGTGAGGTGGGTTTATTTTCAGCTGTGTGCTGTTAGTGGTGTGTAACTGTTTGCCATATTTCTTCTCTGCAATTGGATGGCTGAAGGTTTTAAAGCAGGAAACTATGGAATGATGAACAGTGAATAGTGAGTTAATAAACTTCTGCTCCTGTGCAAATGCTGTTGTCCATAAATGACAAATATGACTAGTTTTACAAAGAGCAGCCATTCTTCAAATATCCATGAGAACAAACAGTGTATTAGTGCAAACACGCACAAGCAAGGCTTTGGAGCGGTTTCAGAGAGGTATGGGTGTGACACCATTCTTCTGCAAAGGAGTGAGGGTCACCCATGGGCTCAGTACTCAAAGGAGGAATCAGATTTTTCAAAGGAGATCAGCAACCAGTGTGCTCTTAGTGTACACACTGGGGCCTCTCTGAGAGTTGAGCTTCTGTGGAAATCTGGCTGCTCCTGAATAATAAATGGGAAAGACATGGTCAAATGCCTACTCTGGAATAAGCTAGACACATGACACTCTCACCAGGGTAATTTACACATTACTTCTTGTTGTTCCCATGGTAACTTTACAATGGGTGTGATCATATGTGACTGGGAGGGGAACATGGGGGGGGTATGTGCCCCTCCCAACAGGGTCGTCTCTGCTGCTGATGCTGTCAGTGGCATCTGCGGGTGCTCGACGTGCCCCCCTGACCCGCTCGCTGCTGGTGGCATTTCTGAATGCTTGCCAGCTCTGCCTCTGCCGCCGTCAGTGTCTACTGGAGCTTGCCAGCTCTGTCCCCGCTGCTGCCGCTGCCAGTGGTGTTTGCAGGTGCCCCCCCAGACTCAGGAGTACACCAGTTGCCCATGGGTGTGATCCCACTGGTGTGGGATTATACACCACTTGTCTGCTCCTTTTCCACAACAATGCAAAGGTTAATTATAGTAAACATGCCATGGCCTCAGAGCCCAGGGCCTAAGGAATGTGTCTGAACCTCGTTTCTGTAGCATTCAGTCAGCTCGAGTTTTACATGATCATAGTGATTTATTTACCAAAAATTCAGAATCCTCCCTTTAGATTAGTTCTTTGGGTTGTCTCCAGTTTGCATCGTATTTGTAAACTTACGAAGTTGCCCCAAACAAACAAGCATAGAAGGCTAAATCTAGATACACCCAGTGTGACATGTGAATACCTTTTTATATAATCTGATACGGAGTCGCACACAACAAAAGAAAAAAAAAGTCAGAATCTTTCTAGAAAATAGCATAGACAATAAGTTCCATTCTAAGCCATTTATCTAAGCAAAATGGAGTGTACAAGGTACTAAACTAGCCTGACAACCTGTATTTAGTGTAATGATTTATTTGCTCTTTGGCAAGCTCTAACCATTTACTATTAACTATTGCAGATGAAAGGTAAGGTTATTATTACCTAATAAAGTAAATAGTGATACTTAACAAAACAGAAGATCTGCCCCCCTCATTAAAATATTTTGACAGATTTAAACTGGTTAACATTTAATCTCATTTGTTAATTATGGGAAGCACTAGTATGTGTTCTGAAGACACAAAAATAAATATTTTTGTGATTAGGCAACTTGTTACATTCCAACAATAATTTTTTTCTCAGGGTTCTTTTCTTAATCTGAAAATAATGTAGACATTACTTTGGCATTCTTGTAAATACTAAGGCTACTTGGAACTAAGCCTGATAGTTTAGATGCCTTAAAAAAAACAAGGAAACCCAACCCTATTTATATTTTTGGCATATAAAGCAGGAAAACATTAGAAGCAGTTTTCTGTACTTTGCAAAACAGGTTGACATATATGCAGGAGGCAATGTGATCCAGAAGCCTGAGAGACTAGAGTGCAGTATTACTGTCTTTTGAAATTTTGTCAGGAGTGTCGTGATATTTCTGCAACCGTTCTGGGCCCATATGTGCATCCAGCTTCCTGGCAGTAGCTCATTTTCAAAAGATGTGCTGGAGAGGACCTAGTCCTAGATGATGCCTAACCTATAATAAATGGTTAGACCACTGTTCTAGGAAGTCAGAGAAGTGCAGGTTCAGAACCTTGTGGGAAAGTGGGGCATAGAACCTATGTTTCCCCCTTCCTGGGTGAATTCCCTAAGCACTCAAGTACTGGGGCTAAAACATGGGAGGGTCTTCCTTGCTTTTTGCTGGACTTAGGGTCAGATATGTGTGTATGCATCTGACTATTGTGTCACCAACTGTGCATAAGCAGCTGATGTGCCCGTGACAGTGCAGACACAGGGCCAAAAATGCCCTGCAGCTAGAGAACAGCCATCTAGGTGCACAAAGACAAATAGAATTGCAGCCTAATTGTCACTGACTGGAATGATCTGTTATAGATAAAAATAAATACAGTACAAAAGATAAGGCATTATATAAGTATTGGATTTGTTTCAAGTTCAAATCAGTGGTATATTTGCTGTTTACTTAGTTGAGAAGGGTCATACTCATTGTAGGTATATGTTAAAAATAGAATTTACTGTAACCTTAATTGCAGGAGTTCTTAAAACTTCCTCTTGGGCTGAAACTTTCTAAGATAGTTCCTACCTCAAAGTGGATAAGTGCAGTTTGAGCTAAATAAATCCAATCATTTTCAAGTGAAGCACTGACCTTTTCACCTCTCCGTGGGCCATTTCTAAATTTAAAAATGCCACCTTGTAAGAGTTATCAGTAGAGCCAAGTGAATAATTTTTTTCAATGGATTTCCTTTCTTTCTTTTCACAAATGTTCATGGCAGATTGCAGTTTTCTGGAAATGTATTTATTATTTGAAATTATTAAAAGCAGTTTTTCCTCACTTTCATTTACTTTGCAACATGTGTCTGTACCTAATACTCAGTATATAAAAAGCCTGGCTTCATTGTGCTTGTATGTTACATGACATTGCTGGTGTTATCCCAGCTAGGTAAATGTAACTATGGTGGTCAGCTTTCTGGTGGAAGTACAAATTTTAAATTGCATTTCTGAAAATAGCTTTAAATTCCTTTCTGCATATGGAGACAGAAGATTCACATTCCCTTCATATTTGCACTTATCAAACTTGATGGCACAAGTAGAGTGAAAAGATGACTGGGGATCTTTCTGAAGAATATTTATACTACATTTAAATGAGCATTTATATGTCTTTCATTGTCCTCCTAATTCCTTCAATATATACTGTGGAGATCTTCCCCTTTTCTGGTTTTGGGAAATCTTGCACTGTCCTCAGGTTTTCATATTTATTGCCAACGTATATTACTGCAAGGAATCCTACTGGAGAGTACTTGTGACAACAAGCACTGTGCCCAGGAGCATGTGTTGGCAGACTCAGATCCATAATGTTCACTTTTGTTCATGGCTTTTCAGATTATCTCTTGATCATTTGTTTTGCTCACCAGTTCTCAATTTCAATATTCAGGATTCAAGTGCTCTCAACTTTTGTTGAACGCCAGGGTGGAAACAGGTACCGGCTTTGTGACTCCATAAAAATTTTTATAGCAGCACAAAGACCAAGCAAACAGATGCCCATGCCTGATGTTGCACCACACATGTCCAAAATGTATTGCTACAACAAAGGTAGTAATAGTTTCTGCCACTTGATTGTGGTGGATTGTATGGGCAGTCCAGAGCTCTCCACACTCTCCAGCTGCCCCAGGCAGGTGGTCCTGGGGCTTGAGGGGCCTGATATGGTGTGCCCCAGGAATTCCCATGCAGGATCAGGCCCTTAAAGCCCTGGAAGCTCCTGTTCAGGTTTTCCCTTTTATAGAGACATGCTCCAGGGAATCTCTAGGGTGCATCACTGGGAACCATGGCTTTCCCCACTGACAGAGAAACACCTTGCAGATTCCTTGGGGCACGTCTCTGTAAGCAGGGAAAATCAGGGTTTGCTTACAGAGTCACACCCCAGAGATTGCCCAGGGCACATTTCTGTGAGAAGAAAATCCCTGCTTTCCCTGCTTACAGGGACGCACTCTAGATATTGTCAAGGGCCTGCCTCTACAAGCAGAAAACCCTGGGTTTTTCCAGTTTCTCTACCCCAGAGAATCTCTGATGTGTGTCTCTCTAAGCAGTAAACACATCACCCATTGTCCCACAAGCTTGGGCTCATGCCTGATGTGGGACAAGGGGTGATTTGTGTTTTGCCCAATAAAGTTTTTCATCTGTAACAGGACACATCTCACCACAGCTGATTCTCTTCATTTGGTGATGTCTGTTTATATCCACAGAGGATTGCAATACTCAGCTCCTTAAAGGGTTGGGCTCTAAGGGCATTTATACACATGCCCCTGGAGGGTAGAGGAGTGAGGGGAGTGCTTCAATTAGAGTGGCTCTGAGAACTGTTCTAATTAAAGTGCCCAGAGCATCATGTGTATCAGTGTCCCCATGCTGAAAAATGGTGGGCACTTTAACTAAGGCTTGTTGAGCGAGCTTTAGTTAAAGCGCCCCCATTGCTGTTTTTCAGCATGGGGATGCTGATACACATGACATTAATCAATTACTCACGTGTGCTCCAGTGCGCTGTAATTACAGAGCATCGAAGAAGACTCGATGCATGTGTATAAGCACCATAAAGGTTTAAGTCAGTCCATTCTACGTTTTCAGTCTTTTCCATTTATATTGCATCCCCCCTCTCTATTTTTTTTAAAATCCTGTATGTGGAACAATGGTAATATTGGATAGTATCTCTGAAACTCTTTTCTTGGCTGTGCTCGTTCTTGGGCTTTACACATTTCTGTGGCATGGTTTATTTTTGTATTGTAAGAGTAATGTTGTAGCCCTGATAGTTCAGAAATTATACAAGAGGCAAAGATATTGCAGGGTGATATCTCCTATTGGACCAACTATGTAACTGGGATAGTTAGACAAGCTTGTGCAAGCAAGACATTCTTCCTGACCAAATGCTTACCCAAGGAAGAATATCTTGTATTTGAAAGCTTGTTTAACTTTATGCCAATTACAAAGTTGGCCCGATAAAAAATGTCACCCTAAGAAACCCTTGCTTCTCACATTCTGTTTGTATTGCTTTGTTGAATCAAAGCATCTGGCAAGGACATATTCTCCCTTTTGTGTAAAATATCTGGGTTAGGTGATGAAAATAGGTCGTTAGAGATAAGATAGATAAGGGGCTCAACTGTATACACCAAAACACTTTCCCATATGCCTTAAGTAAAAACTGGGGAGAAGAGGTCATTACCAATGACCTGCCACTGTAATAATAAAGAAGAAATTGTTTAATAGATGCTCAGAGGTTCTTTCAACAAGGAACATGACCCATGTCATACCAGGAGGCAAAACCAGCCATGTCCTTACCAGCCTGTATATCAGTGTGCATCTCATAGAATCATAGAATAGAAGGACTGAAAGGGACCTGTAAGATCATCAAGTTCAGTCCCCTGCCATGGGCAGAATGTTATTGGGCTCAGACAAGCTCAACAAGGTACTTGTCCAGTCTCATCTTGAACTCCTCCAAGGATGGTGACTGCACCACCTCTGTTGAGAGTGTGTTCCAGATACTCGTGACCTTTTCAGAGAAAGTTTTTTCTTATGTTGAGTCTGAATTTACCTTCTATGAGTTTATGCCCATTGGTCCTTGTCCTCCCTTGTCTTTGTCCTTCCTGAAGAGTTGCTTCCCTAGATCTTGATGCTGACCCCTGATGTACTTGTAGGCAGCTATCAAGTCACCTTTCAGCCTTCTCTTACTCAGACTGAACAGGCCCAGTTCCCAGAGTCTTTCCTTATAGGGCCTATCCTCCATGCCTCTGATCATACGGGTGTCTCTTTTTTGTACCCTCTCCAACTTATCTACAACCTTCTTGATGTGCAGTGCCCAGAAATGGACATTCCATTGTCCAGAACCTCCATCTGTGGCTTCACCAGCTCCAAATAGAAAGAGAGGAGCACCATCCTGGATCTATTGGCTACATATAGTCTGATACATGCTAGACTCTATTTGCCCTTCTGGCAACCTCATCACATTGTTGGCTCACATTCATCTTCCAGTCTGTCATAACCCCCAGGTCCTGTTCAGATGCTGTGCCAGCCAGTTGACCACCACCCATTGTGTAGTTATAGTGAAGGTTCTTCTTACCTAGGTGAAGAACCCTGCACTTCTCCCTGTTAAACCTCATCTGATTCCATTCAGACCATAAATCCAGTCTGTCAAGGTTGTCCTCAATCTTTACCCTATCCTTTGAGGTGTTCGTGTTTCCCCACAGTTTGGTATCATTCACAAACTTAATCATTGAGCTTTCCACCCCCTCATCCAGGTAATTAATAAATAAGTTAAAGAGCATGGGTCCAAGGATTGATTCCTAGGGGACACTACTG
Source organism: Crocodylus porosus (assembly GCF_001723895.1). Classification (NCBI taxonomy): domain Eukaryota; kingdom Metazoa; phylum Chordata; order Crocodylia; family Crocodylidae; genus Crocodylus; species Crocodylus porosus. The sequence goes on from NW_017728947.1 coordinate 93,879,318, forward strand.
GAGATGGCCCTCCAAGATGAGGCCATCCCATCAATTACAAGTCTCAGGGATTGGCCTCTAAGCCAGCTGTCCACCCACCTCACTGTAGACTGGTCCAACCCATTACCCAGTTTGGTTGAGAGAATCTTATGGGACACAGAATCAAAGGCTTTACTGAAGTCTAAGTAAATGACATCAACCTTGTGCCCTCATCCAGACGTTTATTTTCCTGGTCATAGAAGGCCACCAGGTTTGTCAGGCATGATTTACCCTTGACAAAACCATGCTGGTTACTTCTTAACATCCCGTCAGTTACCAGCTTGTAATTGATGGGCTCCTTAACATATTTCTCAAAAATTTTACCCAGTACCAAAGTCAGACTGACTGGTCTGTAGTTTGCAGGATTATCCCTCTTCCCTTTCTTGAAGATGGGCACCATGTTGCCACTCTTTGAGTCATTAGGGACCACTCCCAAGTTCCATGACACTTTGAACAACTTTGCCAGTGGCTCTGCTAAAAGCTCAGCCAGTTCTTTTCGGACTCTTGAATAAACGTCATCTAGCTCAGCAGACTTGAAAACGTCCAAGTGTTGTAGGAGATCCCCCACCTGTTCGGGACAGATTTCATGTAGTCTTTTGTCTTTCCCATATCCCCTGGCCTTCTGGTCAGGTGAACAGTCCCCATTTAATTCAAGGAATTCTGATGTGAAGTAAGTATTTAGGAGTTCTGCTTTTTGACTGTGGGCTGTGGGCTGGCCCTGAGAATTCAGTAGGGGTCCCACAATGGAGCCTGTTTTTTTCTTTATCCCTATGTATCTATAGAAGGACTTTTTGTTGTTCTCTATTACTTTATTGGGATACTAGTCTGTAATTTCATATCTATTTCAAAACTTTCTTTGATTGCCTCTTTTCTTCTGATGCAAACATTCAATTTTTTCCTTCATACTTTGTAAAAGTAATATCCTGCTCATTATTAATATAAGGTACATACAGACATTTGGGGAGGTTAGGGGGAGGTTAGATTGAGTTAAAAATGGCCACCTGCTGTAAGGTAAATTGGGATAGGGGAGCTAGTGAAGGGGGCCTGGAGGGATCAGGGGGCTTGTGGGGTCAATGGGGAGGCTGGGAGATCAGGGGGGCTAGCAGGGTCCACAGCAGGGTTGCTGGAGTCTGAGAGTGTTTGGCAGGATCAGGGGTGCTAGAAGGAAGGTGCTCTGATCCCACCAAACCCCTGGTATCCATCAAGCCTCCCTGCTACCACCAAATTGGTCCTGATCCTGAAAACCATTCCCAGGTCCAGTTTTACTGGCATCCACCAGTCCCAGAATCCTGACGAAGTAAATTGTGGGAGAGGAACAGGTGGATCCTGGGGCAGGAGATGGCAGCTCCAGGGGGGTGGGAGTGGGAAGATATGGGGAGTCTCTTCCCCCAGGGCTAGGGGCTATTTTTAGCCCCTCTGGTCCCCCCCACTCCCAGATGAACAACCCCCCTCATCCTGCCCACCCCTCTCCTTACCCCAACTTATTTCCTCAGCTCCTGGCATTGGGGAATGTTGGTAAAATTGGAACCCCAAGTGGCTTGCAGGATTGTGGGGTTTGGTGAACTCAGGGGTGGGGAGGGCATGGCTGGTCTGCAAGGGGGTCTGTCCATCTAGGAGTGGGGCAAGAGCTGGTGGGATAGTAAAAGCACAGCCCCAGGGTTGAGGCCAGAGGCTGGGTTTTCCCAGCCCCAGGCTGTTATGGAAAATGTACAGAAGTTCAATTAGATCAGTCTTGCTGGACCTGACCTAAGTTAGACTACCTCCAAGGTACAATTAACTTAGATCAGGTCGGCCATATTTAGACTGATCTAACTTTCCTGAACTTCTTTATAGTTCTCAATTAGATTGACTTAACTAATGACCTAAGTGTAAGGTCTGCACCCGAGTGAACTAAATTAGATTGGGTGGCTATTTTTAACAGAATCTAACCTCCCCCTAACCTCCCCAAATGTCTGTACCTAGCTTTATTGTTGTTCCTGTTTACTTGAGTGCCAAAGGACATGTCTACACTCTGGGAGCAGAGTAGAGTCACACCACTCAGGGGGGAAAAGCCCCACACGCCGCTTCCACTTCTCACACGTTAACCTCAGACACAAGGCAGTGAGGCTGTTTTGGACATGGCCCAGGACTACACTCAGAACTTGTGTTTCCAGCATGCTGTAGGTTGGGACACCAAGGGCAAGTGTGGGGTGTCTTCACTGTCTGATTTCCAGGGCTGATGTTTGTGGCATGGGAAAAAATGGGCAGGATCTATTTAATAGCAGCATGACAGGGAACTCTGATGCTGAGGTACATACAAACCCTAAGAGTCCCAGTGATGGTGCAGAACCCCATTGTGCTGGGTGCTGCACAAATACAGACCAAAAAGACTATTCCTGCTTCAGAGAGTTTACAATCTAAGTATAAGACAACAGATGGAAACAGACAGACGGAAGCACAAGGAAACAATGAGACAATATTGGCTAAGCTGTGACAACACAAACAACCATTCTAATGGAAATTAGATGCTATTCACCGTTTCTTAAATCTAGCAATTTAAAAAAAATGCTTCACGCTGACCCTCTTGCTCTGAACCTTGTCACAATTTTGTATGATTTTCTCATGCTCTTTAGATGGTAACTCAGCCCAGACAAACGGGGCACATTCAGTTAAGTACCTGCTTTGGAAAACATGGCATATGAAAAACAGCACAAAGCAGAATGGTTTTGTGGATAGGACAAAAGCAAAGTAATCAAGCTCTTCCATTATAACAATGGTCTCATCAAGATCCTTAAGGGGCTTGGGGAGAATCCCTGGTGGGAAACCCTGGGGGAGGGGGAGTTTCGCTCTTGATTTCATTGGGCAGGATTTCACCCTTCGAATGGAAAACAGTAGAAAAACAGAATCTGGACATATATGTAATAACTCCTGCATATTTCACTAAGCTACAGCATCTGCTTTGGAAGCCTTAGATCCAGTTTTATAAAGAAGACATTTTTCAAAACATTAACCCTTTTGGTGTTCTGAGGCAGCTACTTATTTCTCTTTCATTTAATTTAATTTTATTTTTTTAATTTTTGCCTCCCACACTTTGGTTTTAACAAAAAAAACTAGACATTCCCATTCTAAGTAATTACCACCCTTCTTTTACAGTCTTACAGCTCCATAAGATGAGCTATTGTACTAAATAATTAGCACATGCCATTCAGAATATTATAAGAATTATATGCAACATCAAGCAGGAACTATACGGTGACACATGACCATATTTTCCATGAATCTGCACTAAACAGAAATTAGGTATTGGCAACAGGTGCATTTAAAACAAGTTATTAATTGTTAAGAAAAAAGAGAACAACGTAGTATTCAGCCATTAACATAGTAAAATGTTTTAAAGTTTGAAATTATTTGAACCATGACCTCTTTTGAGTATATCCTTTGTTCATTTGCATACACAAACATTAATCCTGTGCTTAAACACAAAACTGTATTTACATAAAAACTACATCATGATTTATAATTTATTAAGTAATTGTGGCTGAGATGTTATTGGAAACAAACAAACAATTTTTTTTTATAAATCCCACAATTATATTAAATGCCAAGCTCTACAGGAAGATAATAAGCAGCAAACTTTTTCATAAGGAACAGAAAAAAATCTTGTCGGTAATTAATGCAGATTTTCTTTTAAATATGTGTTAGGTTTGCAGTGGATTTAGTGTTTGGCACCATACTGACAAAACCTGGAGAGTTAAGTTCTCTAGTCACACAGTGGGTAAGGTGTGAAGTGAGGCAGCACAAACTTTCTTCACTCTGCTTTGCTTAGGTGCTTCAGCTGTGATTAGGAGGATCAGATGCCTTGGGAGAAAAGCATTTAACCTCCCATTCAGTCTTTGAAATGTTGAATTTCATGATGAGGTGGTGGTTTTAACAGTGCGGACGTTTGTCTATAGAACCAGCCAGATTTGTTTCATGTGGTCCTACTAAGACAGAGGTGGCTACCCGTAGCACATATGCTATGGGTAGCATGGTAAGGCTTAGTAAACGAGGCACCACAATGGCCATAGGGATCAGAGTCAGTCAATGTCAGTTGCTGTTTCATGGGCAGGATGGAAATTATGTTGCCTTTGTGGAGATCTCTGTGCCAGCCAGGTTGGAGGGCATGGGGTTCTGTGCATGTGTGTGTGTATAAATTCTGCTGCCTTACAGGAAGCCTGTGTGAAAGGCAGAGGCATGAATATGTGTGAGGTATGCTGGGCTGGGTACTCACTATCGCCTTCTGATGTCTTTCTGGCATCACTACCAGGCCTAAAAGGAGATCTTTCCTTTTAAGCCCCTTGGTAGCGTGTCTAAGTACAGACAATCAAAAAGCCTGAGCCTGAATTGTTCCAATCTTTGCAGGTTAGTCTAGGCTGTGTAGATTGAACTGATAAGCAAGCAAACAGGCATTCATTATTGATTCTGTAAATGCAGCCACATGCCTGCAGTGGCTTATGCTAGAAGCTGGGGGGCACTAGAACATGCCTCCCTGCTCAGCTGGAGGAGACAGTTTCAGCTAAGGCTAGCCTGCCCACCCTGTGAGGGTGGGTGGTGGGGTGAAGGGGGTTGTGGGGGAGATGCAAAGCATCCTGGGATGTTGGGGGACTATGAGTTAACTTGAATCTGGAAGGGATCTGGGACAGAAGTTCAATAAACTGATTTAACCCAAATCAGCTAAGTCTGATACTACATCCATCCAGATTTATCTTAAACTAGTTTCAGGCATTTTGAAAGTGGTTTATGTGCACTGAACTTCAGTTGTGTTACAAGTTTGAACCACTTTCTGATCACTTATACCAGTTTATGTGTAATTTCTGTCCCTAGCCTATATGAGTAAACCCCTGAACTGGGACAATTGTGAACTGTTTCCCAATCAATGACATTTTTGGAACTATCCCAGTGTCATATTGCAAAATTATTTTTCCGTAATGTATTTGCAAGGCAGTTTCTTTTAACTTGCAGGGAAACTGCAATTCAAACTGATTTTGCTGCCATATATCAGCCCCAGATAATCAGGAGAAGAAATCTACCCCAACAAGAGAATTTAGCACTAGTAGCCAGGAGTCAATTCTGAACTCTTTGGTTTAACTGGCTGTGTTTACATGAGATGCTGACTGCACAGTAGCTCATTACTACTGTGCAGTAGCATCGCGTGGCACAAAGTGTGAGGCAATGCTACTACACAGTAGAAATGAGCTACTACACAGGCAGAGTCACCAAAAAGCCATTCAGGGACACTGATGCAGTAATGCTGGTTACTGCATAGTCATTTAGTACTTGTGTATGAAAGTAGTAAATGACTATGCAGTAACCACTGTGTAGTCAGTGTCTTGTGTAGATGTGGCCACTGGCTTGTGCATAAATTCTAGGCCCAAATAATGAACCAGAGCAACCCTACTGTTTCTAATGGCATTTTACACACTTTTTCAAAATACAGTTTTACACAAAAGCAGTTTTGGAATTTAAGGCACAAATATAAATCTTCGTAGGTTAAAAGAAATTAGGCTTTTTACTTCTTTGACAGAGAGACAGAGAGAGAGAGAGAGAAAGACAGGAAAAAGAAGTCCAGAAAATAATATTCCCAAATTAAAAATGTGTAAAGTAAATGTACTGCTTTGAAAAACTATAGCTACATATGTGGACAGTTTAAATTGACTTACTGTATTAACTTCCATACTACTGAAAGATGGTTTCACCATGGAGTTTTATAGACAGCACAAGCAGGCTGGCCCACAGCTGTTTGTGTAGCACCCTGGAAAACGTGTTTTCCATGCAGTACGCCACCTTGAACCACTTTATTGCAAAAAATCCAAAGGATTTGTTATATCAGGGTTTTCAAAACATTTTTTGCCAGAAGTGTTAATGTGTGTCATTAAAGCTGCCAAGTCGTACACAGCACACACAGACTCTCCCCGGAGTTTATAGAATCTGACATAAGAATGTTAAAGCAAACAGAGCACACATATGAAGAGTGACAGCTGATTATTTATTTTTACATATTTTTCAAAGTATCAATAAATCCATTTGAAACTTCATGGCTTAAGATGTTGTAAGAGTGGCAGAGCATGAATTATAATTTAACCTCATTCACTTTCTACACACACATATATACGTGCACATACACAAAGAAATTTAAACAGTCTATGTTACCGAAATGAACTTTCAACCATCAAACAAACTTCAGTTTCCTGGAAGGCCTAGAAAGTTGTTATCAGAAGCAAAATTACAGCATGATACTCACCTCACCAAACACCCAGAAATATTTAAATCCTTTTCCTGGCTTAATAGTTTGGGAGGACAGAAATAGGGTGTTTGATCCAGAGCAGAACT
>NW_017728947.1:93886739-93895908 GCF_001723895.1 Crocodylus porosus
AGGGTACTGTGGGCCAGGAGGGGCAGCAGCAGGGCTGGGGGGATAGGGGGAAGGGGGAAGGGGACTGTGGCTTGGGAGCGAGAGGCAGACACGCAGACGCATTCGAATTTTCAGCCCAAGTGGTAAAGTTTGGCAATATGTCTATATATTGGGTGCTTATAACGTCCTTTGTGCAACTTTACACTTTAATAACTTTGAATATACATGTAGCAGGCTTACTTTTGGAGCTTGGGTCGAGTCCCAGGCTTGAAATCTTGCTGTTTTGATTGGTGGAGCTCACAACTCTGTGTGTGTGTGTGTGTGTGTGTGTGTGTGTGTGTGTGTTAGCCAAAAAAGGGTTGGCCATTCATTTTAAGAACAATGCTAGAGAAAAATAGATTGTTTAAAAAAACCTGACAACCTGGACAAGATGCCGTGACCCCATCTTTTGGAGCAGGGATTTGGAATTCAGCCAGTGGTGCCACTTCTTTAAGTGAAGAATGCGAAGAATGCAAGACTGGTTGGGCTCAAGAAAGAACAAAAAGAGAGGGAGAATGACTTAACAGCCCAGTGATTAAGAGAGCTGGCAAAGGGGAGTCCTGCAGTTCTGGGCTCTGCTCCCAGAGCTGCTTCTCTATTTCAGGGTGGACAATTTGCAGCACAAGTGCCACAGCAAGGGACAGCTGCACAGCAGCTGAAAGGGTAGGAAGCAGAAAGCAGAGCAGAAGATGAGGCAGGGAGCAAGAAGCAGAAAGCAGAGGAGGAGATTGGGTAGAGGAAGTTCAGAGGGGCACTAGAGGAGGGTACAGGGCTTCTTTGGCACACCTGCCACAAAGGTTGTCCTTTACTCCTGTATTTTAAACAATTACTGCTTAAAATCACAATCTTTGCTGCACAATGGCACAGCTTCATCAGAAGGTATGTAAAGTGCACTCACCAAGACTAAGCAAAAGCAAGCTGGGTCAGGGCACTTTTTCAGCATGCAAATTTGAACTCTCTCAGATTTAGAAAGCAATTTAACCAGAATTTCCAGCATCTTGGGTGAGTGATTTAAGTGCCAGATAAAAAGTGGGCAATGGAGCACTGTCTGAGTTTGAAAAAAAGGTTATAAAAGGTTATGTTCCTTCAAAGAAAAGGCTCAGTTCCTTCAGAGAAAAAAAGTCTGTTCCCAGCCTCAGGAGAGAGGGTGTTTAGGATTGGCTTGTAGGTCAGAAGCACCTAACACCCCCAGTGCACTTTGTGGAGCCTTTATGGAGCCTTTGTGCCTTTCTCGTGGTTCTAGATTCCATTTTACAGGCAAGGGTCCAGGTCCTACTTACTTTTCACACACCTAAGTAGCAGGTTTGTAGCACTTAGTCACAACTTGGGATTCTATTTTGCCCTGTGGGAGAATAAAATCATCCTTTGTAAGTATTTCCTGGAAGTAAAATGTTGAATAACAAAGTGCTCTCCTATCTTTTCACACAATGGCTAGTGATGCCGCTGAGGTCCTATTGTAGAACTAGCTCCTGATGCCCACATCCTTAGAAGTATTTCATTCAGGTGCATAATAATAGCAACGGTAAGTCTGGCACCTAAATAACTTTTAGTAGACTTAGTTGTTTTTGAAAATCTCAGCTGCAGGAGAAGCTTAACTCCATGCCTTCCAACACCTCTTGTGTCAAAAGTGAGTGTAGGTGGCCAACCCCTAAGAATGCTTCCGTCTGAAGCAGTGTCTACCCTCCCTCTGATCATGTTGGGACACACAGCCGTGAAAAGCACCCTGTCCCCTCACTCTGGCTCTGTATGTGCCAATGTTGAAAAATGTAACTGGGGGCCCTGTCAGAGTGGTGCTGAGGATGCATCAATAAGCATACCTGAGGCTGAGAGTCTGAGAGTGGCATTGGGCACACCCTGAGTGCACACCAAAGAGCAGTTACACTACCAATGTTTCAGCACGTGTGTACATTACTTTTGGTTCTGCAGGAGTGAGAGGACAGTTTATATATTCACAGCTGCCAGTCTCTAGCTCGGGTGATGGCATTGTACACATGGCCATAATGCACCCATTACCACAGCATCAGAGAACTCTTAATTTTGTGGTGGCCTGCCCGTTTTGGCTAGGATGCCACAAGTTAAATCCTGCCCTCTCCTCGAGTGCTGCTCTGATCCCCTCCCTTAGAGGTGCACCTGGGTGAGTTTGTGCTCTGGGGACCTGGAACGGGGACAGCAGGGCTCCAGCTTCTGGTTGCCTGGAGCTAAGTGGGTGCAGGACATTGGTACAAGAGAGGTATCAGTGCCATCAGCCTGGTTAACTCTTCCCTGGCTGTGACAGCCACCCAGTTTTATATAGCAAATGAGGATTTCAAGCCCTGATTTTGGCAGTGGCTGTAGGGCCAGAGTTAACCTGGATCTTGGCAGTCACATCCGACACCTCTCCTCATAGCATCTTGCCTGGCTCTGATCCACATGGTCATTGTGATGCCTCCTTTACTGAGCCTTACCATGCTACCTGTAGCATGTGTGCTGCAGGTTGGCCACCTCTGTCTTAGTTATCTATGTATTATATCTACCTATAATACGTAGCTGTGGATATGTATTAGCTGAGGCTATACAGTTATCCTGGTTCCAGTACCTGAGCTAGGTCCTGTACAACTAATTTGGGGATCTCTGCATTGCAATGAGTTGGGCTGTGTAAGCATATCCCCAGGTGGTCTAAAGCAACATAGCCTCCTTCCCTCCAGGCTGTGAGCTCCCCAGTCTCTGTATTTGTACTGTGGGGTCTTTGGGTTCCACAAACACAAACACAAACACAAAACAATTAGAGCTGGGACTGAATGGAGATGATCTGGTTTCTCTCAAACTTCAGCTGTGATTCTAACTTTGTTAGTTCAGCCTCTATTATATGTACAGGGAGCCCCAAATGTTGAGCAATCTGCTAGGTAGAATTCCCTGAAATATTTCTCTTTTGGGATAAAAAGGGCAAGGAAGGCCCAGACAACTAAAGCATCAGCTAAACATGAACTAGTATAAAAGCAGAATTATTTTCATACCGCCCCCCCTCCCCAAACTCTTGGGTGGTTTTGCAGCCAAACTGCTCTTCACACAAATGTGTTTTTGGCTTTGTTAACTCTCCTACTGCAGTGCACTACAAGGCTTTTAGCTGAGGCTGCCAATCAAAACCATTCTATGAAGTCTCAGCCAGGGGTTGCTCAAAACTATATCTCCAAGGCCAGGCTGTGTCTCCTGGGATTGCATGGTTTAAGAAAACTGACTCCATTTACTTACTATATTTGGAAATAATTCATGCCTGTTGGAGGTCAGAGGCCTGATTCTGCATCAACACCCCAACAAGCAGGCTAATGGAGCTGCATGGGACTACAGAGGCCTGCCTGTATTTTGATTTGATGAGTGCAACTGGAGCAAGACGGCTAGGTTGTAGGAGGAGCCTAATTTGGTGAGGCACCTGGTACCCGGGAATGCAGACAGCTGCCCAAACTCTAGAGCTACAGCATGAAACCTTGACCTCTTACAATGTTTAGAGGCTCTCCTTATCTGCTGTGATGCTGACTGCTAGAGGAACACAAGTAGGAAACATTTTCACTGGAAACTTCCACAGATTGAATTGCAGAGGTTTTACCTGCGATGTGAAAGTGGAGCAGATTCACTGTAAAACTCTGCCTAGATAAATACACACATATATGTATGCGTACGTGCAATATAGTCTATGAGTTCTTTATTGCTCATTTTCTGAGGTCTGGAATGATCCAATATAGGGGTTCAGAGGTTAATGTGTCTGGGGATATCTAGCAACGTAAGGTAAATGGAGTGAGATATCACCTTAGATATGTAAGGATAGATCACAAATCCACCACAAGCACTAGGTAAGTAACAATGGTAGAGATCTCCAGTAGCACACTGACTCAGGTCTTGTCTCCTGTTCACTTCCCTTCCTATGTGGGTTGATGTGTTTGGGGGGTCAAAGTCAAAGCTCCTGATTCTATTCACTGCCTTTCCACATGGGAGGGGAAAGAGGTGACCTCACACACTAGCTCTGCACCATGCTTTCAGGCTGGTAATGCAGCCAATGTGCATGCTAGGGTCCCCATCTGTGCCTGTGTAATATGAATGCAATGCATGTAAGAGCAGAAGGAACCAGGAGGCAGTCTGCAGAGGTGTGCTGACTGTTAACGTAGACTACAATTCCCAGAAACACCATCCCACAGCCCTCCCCCCACACCCCAGGGGCTGCGGGGCAGGGGGAAAGGAGAAAGGGAGAGGAAGCTTGAGGATGGACAAAGCGGAAGAGAGGAGCGTGCACATGGAACCAGCCCAGCCCTACACAGAGGACTGTGCAGTGGACCTGGAGATGTCACTGGCTGTGTCAGCTGGGTCCATAGACTCAAGGAGCTGGGCTCAGACTTGGGGGTAGCTGGAGGCTGCTGTTTGAGTACTCTAGGGACTAAGTGCTTGATTGGGGACACCACTGGAAGGGTCTGGGGGTGAGGGAGAAATTAAGCTGCTGAGTATATGTTACTGCAGTGTTGATGTTTCTTTACCTTATACCTGTTTCTTCCCTTTGGCTCGTTGGCTTGTGACCTAACCCCTATGATTTTCTATGTAACAGTGGGAATTCCTCCTTGCTGGTTGTGCCAGGTTCTGGGGCTGCAGGGTTGCAACATGACCCAGCAGCAATACCTAATCATAAGTGCTCATCTCTGAAAGACTGTTTGAAAGAGTAGCTTCCAGGATGTTTTAGTATGCGAGTAGGATTCATCATTCAATCCTGTGTTGCCTGAACTAGTAATATTACCGTGCATAATGTTGTTTGTGCTACACAGCTCTCAGAAGTCACTGAGTCTGGTATTCAGAGGTGCTGAAAACATTTAGAGACTTGAAACTCACTCGGTTAGTGCCTACATGTGGGTACATATGGTAGACACTTACATTTAAAAATATTCCAACAAAAAAATAGAAAACCTTACTTTGATGCCATTGGATGCCATATTACATTTATGAAAATTTTGAGAGTGGAACAGCCAAACCAGCTGTGGGTGAAAGCAATCAAATAACTAAACCTCCAGCACAGCAAGACTTGTACCTGCAGTGAAACTCTGTATTCCAAGGGCCGGATTTTACATCCCAGTTATAAACCTTTGGAAGTAGGAGTTTATAATGGAAATGCTGACAGACCTTTAACTGCAATGTCATGAACAGCAACTATATAATATAGGCATTTAATTGGATAGTTCATAAATACTGCCTGCTTTGTAGAAGACTCTAAGGCAGTCATACACACAGTGAACTGCCTTTCAGCAAGGAAAGACTTAGGGGATAAGCAGAGTGTTTTTATTATCCATTGACACTATAGAGAATGAAGAGTGAAGGCTATTAATAATCACATTTATGTATATAGTATATAAACATGATATGCAGAATGAATATAATAATGGTGCTAAATATATATTTGCTGATATAGATTCTTTCCCTATTGTGTCTTTCTCTGAAATGTTAATCAATATGTAGAAGGTTCTTGATATCTTCTGTAATAAATTTACTCTTGAAACTAATTGTGTTGTATTTATAGCCCATAGAGGTGGTTCACATTTCAGATGAGGACTTTCCTTGGTAATGTACTAATAACCACAGGTTTCAGGAGGCTAAACTGAGGCCAATGTAGAAGAATTCAAAACAAAACTTGCAGGGGATCGACATAAAACCACTGAACGGAACAGACAAACTCCTTCAAACAGAGGAGATGTGCACACGTGTAGCAGTGAGGAATTATATTTACTTTGGACTGTGTGGACGTTTATGCTGTATCCTTTCTCTCTGACCTTTTTAGGAAGCAATATTCTGAGCATTTTTAATTTGTATAATGTATGTACTCCATGCAATTGAAGCCTGATCCAAGGTCCATAGGAGTCCAGATAAGAAAGATGAAGTATGAAGGAATTCTTGTTTTCATCTTACAGAGGGGGAATTTATTTCAATACCTGTATTGTACTGGGATGCTGTAATTGTTTGAAAGATATCATAGGCAGCTCAGACTTGAGTTACAATCCTTCTCTCTATCTCTTTTTTTGTCTGTAGTTTCCCTTTAAATATTTAAAAACTGAAAAAGTAGAAAATATTTTAAATGCAGTCCATAGCCCTCCTTTGCAAAGCCATTATACAGCTTAGCACTGGCTCCTGCTCTCACTGTGGGTTGTGAAAGGCATAGTGCTTTCCCCATTCTTGCCGGCCATTTCCCCACTGGCAGAACTGTAGTAGTGAATATGCAGCGGGCTCTGCCTCTGACCCTTCTTTCCCGGTCGTCCAAAGCAGGGTTTGGCTTCTGGTCTGTGAGGAAATGATATAATAAACTGATACAGGTTTGGGGCTGAATTCTTGCTTCCTTTCTCATTTTAGTCAGGAAAGCACTGCTTAACATGTTTGGGAATTATTCCTGAGTAAGACTTGAGTATAAGGGCTGCAGGAATTTGCCATCAGGGACTGGAGCGAGAAACAAAGCTGTAGTGATGTACCATTCTGTTAATTAAAGGAGTTTTACTGAAAAAAATTCCTCCACTATTCAAAGGGGAATATAAATAAATGGGTAAGTTTTTCATTGTTAATAATTCCTGGGACTTACAATGGAAAGGCAGATCTCCCGGACAATAAAAGAAAATCTGAATTGGAGAAAATCCCACTAACAATGTTGATATTGTCTTACGAAAGTTTTTTTTTTCCTTGAGCAATCCCAATTTTAAATTTATCCCTGTGAGAGAACCACGTATCTAACTTACATGCTGTTTAATTCTGTTCTATTCAAGCATAGTATGGTTTAGACTTTTTAATTTAAATATTTCAAAGAACCAATTTATGGCAGAGGTGTTACTTTCCTTCTTAAGTACATATTATGCATTTTTTATTACAATTTTGCTACAGCCAAATGTCTTAAAAGCCTGATTCACAAACCACTTCACTGCTCTTCAAGAATGAAAAACAAAGAATATACACTCGAAACGTGACTTACTTTCTGAAATGTTGTAAAACCATAGAAATAAGGGTAATTTAGACATGGTTCTTATTTTTAGGTTTCAGAGTATTTTGGCATTTAGTTTATTTGGTTTGATGATTATCATTTGATGTAGTTGTGGTTATTTAAAAACGCTGTCTCCATGACAGCCTTGTAAATGAACCTTTTGACTCATGCACTTTCTCTTCCTTTTAAAAATAAATCTATTCACAGAAAAGGGTTATGTGCTTGCAAATGAAAATGTATACATTTTTTACACTGTGAGAACACGGATTGAATTAACCCTTGGTTTCTACTAAGTGAAAAAGACTGATGCATATGTTTATGTGATGGTGAGAAAATTGATCCATAAATAATGGCACCAAAAGCTGGGTGTGCCTGTCTGGTCTCGAACATCCGGTCACACGCCGCGTGGCCCCGGATCTTTGGGGGTGTTCATCTGTCCATCCCTGCTGTCTCGCCAAGTGGGTGTCTCTCTCCCAAGTAGCCTCTCCCCAGTCTCGCCTGCCACGGCTTTGGATCTTGTTCTAGTGGTGGATGTCCGACTTTCGGGTCTCTCGATTATGGGGCAGCTGTATGGTGATCTTCTGCGATGCTCCACCTCCCCTCTACCTTGCCCTTACACCCTGCCTTGACGGGTTCATGATGTTCTTCGGCCAGTTTCCCCGACTGTTGGGGCTCTGCGTATGCTTGCTGAGATGGATGCGGGGCCTAACTCTACCTTCACCAACAGCACCTAACCTCTGCCTTGCCTCCCAGGGAATAATAACCCCTTCTAGGCCTAAGCAATACTTGGGCTCTAGATGCCTTGCACCACAACCCCTCCAAAAGTGGGAAACAAAAAGAAGTTATCAACAACAAAAAAAATAGGAAGATATGCAAAAAGGGCGGCAGGGGGGGCCCTCTTGCCTATCTACGCTCACAGTCTGCCCACCAATGCCAGGCTTTAGATGCTCAGGATCCCTAGTTAGCTCTAAACTGGGTTCAGGTTAGACTGCAGGCTTCAGCGCTCCCCTCCTCACTCTTTGTCCTGCCTGTGGGCTTGCTGGACCCACGGTGGCCCTTCTCTGTGCACCTCCCTCACGTCCCTCATCTGCGAGTCTCTATACCACTGGGACCCGTCTTCTGCAGCCCCCTTGTGCTGTTTATGCCCTCTGTCTCTCCCCATGACACTGGGTATATCTTAGGAAATAGGGTTCTATAGAACAACTATAGAAGTGTGGGGGAGCATGCACAAACTCTCCTTCTGCTAGAATGCATTGACAGCTCATCACCAGGGAAAACTTGGTAAAGCTTGACGAGACTGGTTTAGATTCAGAGTTGCAGCTACTTAGCTACATTTTACATTAGTTACTTACAGTGCTAAGCTGGCATTTTAAGGTGCTGTTTCTGACCAACATCAGCTGCTTTAAAAAAAGTAACATTACCCTTCAGTACAGTTATGGAATAACAGGATCTCTTGAAACTTGTTTTCCTGAACATTGATGTTTTTAGGCCTTGCCTAGACTTGGATTTGAGGTGTGACATTCACTCAGATGGGCTTTAAACTGACTGTGTGTCAAAGGCAATGTATCTCATTTATAACAAGTGTTTGCAGTGTAGTTATTGGTCCATGTTAGTTAACACATACTAACATTACACCTTAAATCCTAGTCTAGACAGGAACCTGGTGGCTGGTTTTTGAATAGAAAGCTGAAGGTTTGTACTGATGTTTGGTTTAACCTAGCTAATGTAATTGAGGGTATCTTATTGTCCATAAAATTGTCTAATCCTTTTGTTTTCTAGCTAGGATCTCATTTTAGCAATTTTTTTGTGGCAGAGAGTTCTGCAGATTAATTATGTGCTGTGTAAAAAAGTGTCCTTTCATAATGTTTTAGTTTTGATGTTGCTCACTTTCACTGAATGACTGTTTCCCCTTTCTAATACCAAATCCAAGACAAGGTTTTTCCCCATTCAGCATGGAGAGAAAAGCCCTTCATCTTGGATTTGAGTACAAGGTGGTGGTGGGGGGTGAGCGGCAAGTGGCTGCTATGGCTCTGACTTGTATATAATATATAAATATATAAAAAATATATATATTTTTTCCGTCGAGCTGATTTTTTAAATAATTTAATAAAACCATGTATCTGTATGTATTTATTTATATTATTTTTTAGTTTTATTCACCTTACTAAGGAATCAGCTCTAAGG
>NW_017728947.1:93897397-93926056 GCF_001723895.1 Crocodylus porosus
GTATATTTCCTGCACCTCTTCCCCCAGCAGTCACACCTGATTATTTGGGGAGAGGTCAATGGGGGTCTTGCTGTAGTTTGGCTGTTTCATATACTGTAGTTATGAGAAGAGCTTTTTGTTAGAGAACAGAAGCAGCTCAGCACCCTCACTCATTTTTGTGAATTGATATATGTGAGGAGATACCAAAGAAAATGTTTGGATAGAGGTAACATTCCTGTCTTTCTTGCTCATAAACTTTTGCATTTTAGTCATCTCTTGCAAGGCAAGGTGTGGTTGAAAGATAAAACTGTCATAGGACTAGGTTTCCTTCCTTCGTGATCAGTTGTTCTCAACCTTTTCAGAATCACATCGTCTGTCTACATTTTTTTTGAATGTGGCAGCACCCCAATTAAGAATTACTGTTGTACTTAACTTACCTCAGTAGCTCTCAACTGGGTGTTCATATCACCAAGTAAAACTACCCCATGCACCTACTGAAGAGGCAGTCAGGGAAGTGTCATGGCATGCATGCACTTCTCCTGCATTAGGATTCTCTGATCACCCTAAAGCAGGCAGGAGAGCTGGCCTCACCCTGTAGCCCTTCCTGGCACAACCCTAGAGTGATCACCTGTCCCTAATTGGGTGAGACAGTCCTGGAATGGGATCATAAAGTCCCAGTCCTCGGTTGCATGACACTGGGATAGCATTTTGCAGATTTGCAGTGTTGTGCAGGGGTGTGGGTTTCCCCTTGCATGCTGGCAGTGTTCCAGCCCGCAAAAGGCTGTTTGGAGCTGCTGGGAGTGAGATGCAGGGGGTACCAAGTGTACATGTGCTCCTGTGCACATGGACATGGGTGGGAAAGACTCAGGTAGCATGGAGATCATCTCCCTGGAGGTAAGGAGGGGAAGTGAGGGCGGGGGTGCAGATTGAGACCGCCACAGTGAGAGAGGGAGTGGAGAAGAGGCTGAGGTTGTTGCCCGCGCAGGGCAGTGCGTGGGGCCCCAGAGCTGGGGCGGGAAGTGGGACAGAGCCATGAATGGTTCATCCAGGAGGCATGGTATTAGAAGTAGGCTACTGCACAGTTAGCATCTAGTGTAGATGCACCCGGTGTCTCTGAAGTAGCAACCCATAGTTCTTGATTGTTTAGCAGGTAACTTATGGAGTTGTCTGTCAGATCTCATTCTGTAACCACAGGTTTGACAGCAGTATCTTCTGTTTGAAAAATAAGACAATGTCTTAACCCACAAGCTTATTTAGGACAAAAAACAGCCTTGCCCTTTTCTCATTTCAGTGCACAGAGGTCCTCATGGTACATGTGAGAGCTGTGGTATTTTGGAGACCATCCATTTAGAGGTACTGCGTAGCGCCAAAGCTGTATGCATGGAAACATAGTCCACTGAGACAGCTGTCCCCTTTAGAATGATGCAGCTAACAATGGTCACAACGTTCTTGAAAACCAGAAATAAGGCATTGGTGATGGAATAAATAAACCAGACTTGATTGCCCTAGCCAAAAATGAGGAAAAGAATAAACAATAAAAGGGCAGCAACAAAACCTGCTGAATTTGGCCCTTTTCAAAATCTAACACTAATAGAAAAGTCTCCATTAAAAAAAAAAAATCCAGTGTGGATACTTGGAATGAACACAAAATGAAAATTCATTTTGTCTGGAGGGATTGCAATCCAAACATTGCAATATTGTCTTAGTGGCAGAGAAACTTTGTATAAAAAGGTATAAAAACGTACTGTAAACAAAAGTGCAATCGACAAATTTATTTCCATTGCCTATAACAAACCTAGATGAGTCAGATCATTGTTTTCAATTTAACCTTTACTTTTACCATTTACTTTTACTGTTTAAAAAGTATAAGTGAACTGTTGCGACTATGCGTGTGAAAGTAACATTATATTGTAACCACTCTAATGGAAATCTTGACCATTTGCTTGGAATTAAGATGCTACAGCTCTATTATTCAAATTAAAGGTGTCGTTTCAGTGAAGTGTAAGTAGCTTAGATACATTAATAACATATTGTCCTCTTCGTAAACCAAGGTTGCACCTTATCACACTCATCAGCATTGTGGTTTAGTGAGTAACAATTTTACTTTGAATCAAACTGGAAAAAAATCCCCTAAACTTCTTCCTATTAAAGAATAATGTTAATTGGTTAGTGTATATAGAAGAAGGTTATATGGCCCATTGACTTTATATAGATTGAAATGCTAAGCAGGGCTAAGTAGAAGCATCAGTAGGGAATAGAGGGTAAGCGCTCATCAGTTTTATGTTCTCTTTCCTATTTACTGCATACCCCTTACAGTGTTTTACAACAAGATAAACAAAGTTTTCCTCAATGCTTCATAAATAAAAATATATTTTTGTTTTTCTTGATCTTACTAAGAAATCAGCTCCAAAAAAATAACATCTAAAACGATAACTGGAAAAAAAAAGGTTAGCATCTTCTCTGAGAAGAATCGCCTAAGAACATCCACTCCAGATGGACAAAGACCTTCCTCTTGTTCAAGAGTCAGTACTTTCAAGGGTGAAAGGGATATGTTTGTTCAGTGACATGGGGAGTGAAAATGAAGATTTCCAACCTCTGAGATTTCAGTATTTTTGTTCAGTGTGTTTCTGAGGACTAAGGGTCTGAGTCTTCACTGCCTTAGCCTGGACAGATGGATTCAAAATGGGTACAAACCCCCACCATTTGGATGTGGTAGAATTTGTTGTTCACATTGCTCTGATTTAAATAACATGGCACTGGAGAATCAAGACCATCAAAGCATAGTTTGAAGAGAATCAAAGCATAGTTTTACTCTTGTACCAATTTTGTGCCTACCTTCACATCTGATGTCAGTGATTCCTGATTTACACAAATGGGATTTGGACTAGGCCCTACATTTTTTTAAGCTATATCTGAAAAAATGATAGTGTAGGACCATGTTTTAGTTTAACTGAGGATCAGTCCTAAAGTGTCTTTATCCTGCTTTGGCAATGTAAATTGGTCTTAATTTTGGTGCAGATGTAATTCATGCTTAATGAGTCATATGTTAAATACATGTATCTGAGTGTAGAACTTGGTCTGTGGGCTGTATCCAGATCACTCTGGTTTTCAAGATCCATTCAGGCTTTATAGAGATCAGCTGCTGAGATTGGCTGTAGGATGTGTGTGGCATGCAGTCAGAACAAATTTATTTTTGCTTATTTATTGCACGTACTTGAAGTCTCTCAAGCTTGAAAGAAACATCTTATTAAGATACTAAAAGTTAAAGGCCTAATCCTGTTCCCAGTCAAGTTAGTGGTAAAATTCCCATTGACTTTTCAGGAAAGCAGAACTGGATCCTAAACTTATTTTCTCTGGTTAACCATATTTTTTTCAAAAGGGATTGATACTATGAAGTGTTCAGGTAACTCACTTTGACTTCAGAGGAAAGGTTTCTTTTAATGAGCCCAGTTTTAGTATAGGGGAGTTGAGAGAACTTGGTGCACTGCAGGATTTGACCCATTAAATAGAAAGACCCTGTCATTCTAGAGCAGTAAAATGGACTTTCAATCAAATGGGTTTTATTCAGGCCTCATAAAGAGGTTCTCCTGAAGAGGCTGGCATTGGACATCATGATGAACTGACTTGTCATAGCCACTATTTGTCTGTAGGATGAGAGAAGTAACTGAGTTCAACCAGTATTTCCCTTCCTCCTCTGCAATCACTGGAGAGTGACTGTGTGGTATACACACAGCTGGTCCTAATAGTTGATTCCTTCTCAGTGTCCTAATGGGAATTCAACATAGATGTATCCCTTGGAACCATGTGCTTTACTGGTAAAACACTCTACTTGAATCTAAAGAAACAATTTCCCTGTTTCTGGACATTTGCTTGGGTATAGAAGCGTGTGTGGAGCTGAGAGCACTGAGGATACAAGGGTAATCAGAAAAAAAAAAAATGAGGAACATTGAAAAAATCAGACATCCTAAAAGGAGTACATTGTTTCCAGTTTCCTCACTGTTTGTCCTCCTCCATAAACATGCCCCTCTCATATTAAGCTATCCTTAGCTTAATACCTTAGACATGACTCACTTAATTTTAATTCTACCTCCGTCCAGTGTATCCTTCATTTCTGTTCTCCTGATCTTTTTCTTAAGAGGCCAATGTTAATTTGGGAGGCAGTAAACACTATAGAGTCAGGGTTTTAAACCACCAATGTAAAGTTACTTTCAATCAGCTGTTCTTAATCAGCAACTCTTTCCTCGGTATTAGTGAGAAGTGAACTAATTTTTCTGATTATACTGTATGTCAAATATATAATGTGTCATACCTTGGTGTATAATTGTTGTTTAATTGATGTTTTATTCCTTCCATTGAAACTGATGTCGAGAATGAAATGTCAATACTCCTCTTGTAATTGGAGGCTCATTCCTGTCATGTATTAAGGAGGATTAAAACATCAATTTAATAATGATAGTATGACACTTAAGATATTTGACCTGGGCTTCAAATGATAGAACAAACTCGTGGGTGGAAGAACTTGATTTCTCTTGTTAAACTGAAATTAATTAGTTTGACTATTTGTATGAGGAGCAGAAGAACAAAAGGGGGAGGGGGTGAATTTCTCTTGTCAAAATGTTTGCTGTTTGAGACCTGTCTGTGTCAAATGATCATTACATAGGTATAGTCGCTAAAACGTTGTTTACAATAGTGAGGAGACCAGCAACCACGCAGGAACTTACTGCTTTCCCCAGTAGGCCTCCTTGGGTATTGGCTGAAACCTGAGGCTGTCTCAGGTCCTCTTCACCTATACTTATAAAGACCCATTTGACTTACCCACGTGAGGAGATTTACCAGTAATTACCACTGATGGAGGATCCAGAAGTGAGAGACAGAGATAAATGGACTGCAAAGCGGTGGTATGAAGAAGAGTCGAATGGCTGAAGTATGTTCAGTTTGGAAAGAAGGAGATGAAGGGGGAATATGCCATAAAAAGATGGAGAAACAATTGCTCTCTTTTGCTGCAGAGGGCAGATCATGTAACAGTGGGTTTAAACTAAAGCAAAGCGCTTTTTCCAGAGGAAATTTTTCCTCCTTGGAAGAGAAGTGGGATAATGGAAGCTGCTGCCTAGGGAAGTTGGTGAATTTCCTTCCTTCGAGATCTTCAAGAAGAGACTGGATAGGCATTTAAGTGGGGTGGTTTACTGTGGGACTTGGGGGGAAGCGGGGGAGAGTTTGGACTAGAGGACTTTCTAGGTCCCTTCCAACACAGTGATTATAAAATCCTCAATCAGGTTACAGTGGTGTGAATGAGATGAAGATTGTTACCTTGCCTACACAGAAGATTTCTGTCATTTCAATAGTCACCAACCTTGCTGCATCCCTACACTCAGACAGAGTATCCCTCTATAAATCATGAATTGCATTTGCTGCAGCCCCCCCCTGCTTGAAATCAGGAAATTACATCAGTGTAAATCATTGTTACAGCAGCTTAGCTTGTCTAACATAGCTTGGACATATCTGGTAAGAAATTCTCTTTGCTTAGGGGAACCCTGGATCAGCTAGTTCATAACAAAACTTCTGGTGGAAATTAGAGTAGGCTGGTGCTGGGAACAAAAGACTGAAAAAGGAACTATGTGGGTCAGGGAGTCCAAACTTCTGCTGTTGCAGACAACCATACAATGGATGTTAAGTTTAGAAGGCTCCACAAAAACATCTGCCTTGATCCTTTCCTTTTGCACTGCAAGTCACCACCTCACACCCAAAACAAATTTAAGACCTTTAGTAAAAAAGAAACAAGAACAACAACAAAACTCTAAGAGCCTCAGAAACCCCCAAAAGAAGACAGGTTGCCTCCTTTCATATTAAATGCAATATGCCCATATGATCCTAGGAGCACCAATGAGACACATTATAGAGGATGATAAAATTGGTTTCTGTCCATCTTACTCAGGGAAAAACAATCTGTTCTGACCTCAGCTCTAACATTCACTTTAATCCTTTGCAAGTGAGCAAGGCCCATTAAGCAGGTGCTTGAGAGATTTCTCAAGACCACTACAAGCACCAGGGCATCCTGTCAAGTATCATTTCTCTAGTGGTGGCCAATGGCTGATGCTTCAGAAGACAAAGAACAAAGCAGATCAGCCAAATCACGCATTATGGGGTGAGAGGTTTCTTCCCAAAAGTGTCAAAAAGAAGCCCCACAGCATGGGATTATTAAATTAAATACAGTGAAACAAGGATGGTAAGCATAATGAGTGCTTATAAGGGGATGAAAAGTATGGCAGAAGGTACATAACTCCTATATACTGAGCCAGACTATAGGCCCATTGCGCAGAATCCTGTGTCACACAATCCCTGGCGGACAAGTCCATACTCCACCCTCATCCCATAAGTCACAGAGGACTTCAGCTGTTGACTTCTCTCCTGAGCTGTTGCCATGGGTGTATATCTGGTACATTTTACAGACAGGTCTCACACCTGCCCCTTCTGCCATCAGTGAGAGACCCAGGCACATGCCTACCTTGAGTGCACCAGGTTGCAGCCCCTTCACCTTTTCAAGAACCTCTTGCTGAGGTTCTAGCTGCACTACTCCCTGCACCTTTGTGTTTATGCTCTCTCCATTTGTGGCCCCCCACTAAGTCCTGGGACCACCTGGGCAACCTCCTTCTAGCCTCACTAAGTAGTCCTACCTGACCAGGAAGGGGGGCTCTGGATGGGGAGACCTCTGGTGACTGTAGGGCTATCTTCCTGTTCCTTATCCATTCACATCTCTGAGCAGAGTTTCACTGCTTAGTGTCTACTGGCTCCTTGGACTTGTTCAAAGGTCAGGGTTGCTGGCTGCGGTGCTCTGCTCCAGTCCCCCTTGGAGTACTCATTATTAACCTTTGACCCACACTCCTGTCCCTGCTTTTACTTTAGTTGCCCAAGTGCCCAACTTAATAGCCGTCCCTAATGATGGAGGGGGCTAACAGTTTTTCTGTGGGCCCATCCTTAGAGTTAACCATGGGTAACAAATAGACCTGTGGCAGGGAGTGGTTGCTGAAAAGGAGAGTGAACTGGGTATGACCAGAGTTTTGTCTACTGTTTCTCTCTCACTTGCAGCCTCCAGCATTTAGGCAAGGTACAGATGTTACACTTTTACTGGTATAAGCGATTGAAAACCAACCTGTACCTGTAACAGAACAGAAGTTCGGCACTCATAGACTGAAGTTCGGCACTCATAGACTAAAATGGCAGAACCTGGTTTAAGATTCTCCTCCTGCCCCAGCAAAGGGCAAATGTATGTTCTGTTTGCTACGTATCTAAACTATGCCACTTACAGACAACCATGTAACTCAGATTGGTTCCACCACGGGGGTTTTTGAACGTCTGTACCTAGCCTTAAGGTCTAGGAAGTTCTGATTCACCCTACCTCCCATGCTCAATAGCTACTGATGCACCTTTCCTTTCCTCTCCTCCAAGTATTTGTCCAATTCCTCTTTGAATCTGGCTAAATTGTCAGTTTCCACAACATCTTGTGACAATAAGATCCACACTTTAATTACATGCTGTGTGGAAAAAAAGCTCCTTCCTTTTAGTTTTAAATTTACTACCTGCAGGTTTCATTTTGTGATCCCTAATTCTTGTATTGTGTGAGACCAGTAAATAATAAATCCCTGTTTACAGTCTCGTCACCATTTCATATTTTGTAAAGCCTTATTATGTTCCCCCTTGAGCATCTCCTTTCTGAACCGAATAGGCCTAGCTTCTTCAGTCCTCATACAGAAACCTCGCCATACCACATAGTGGTCACAACTACCTGGCCCAAACTTTCTTTTGCACAAGAGCCATGGAGTGTCATAGATTTGTAATCTAAGTCAGGGTTTCTCAAGCTGGGTACATATATCCTTGGAAGGTATAGAAGCAGAAGGAATGGGGAAGATAAATGGATGAACAGAGGAAAACAAAAAATCAAAATGAAGAGAGAAGATTGGAGAAGTTACGAGTGGTTGTAGCAACATAGTCTTCCTTTTTTCTTATCTGTGAAATAGGCTGATAAATGACTCAGCTTAAAAACAGGCACTGACCCAAAAGAGTTTGAGAATCGCAGGTCATCCCCATGAGCAGGAACCTGCATTTCCGTGGAGACAAATGGCAGAGGCACATATTTATGCTGCTGCTACTTGTTCCTGGAAAATGCCCCTTCACATGTGCTCTGGCATGCAGCAAGTTGCCCTGGGTGGGGTAGGGGAAGTTGGGGCCAGCACCTGGGCTAACCCCAACAGCCTTACCTGGGGTCCTGGGGACCGCCTGGGGCTGTAGCAGTGGCAATCCAGGTGTGTGGAGTCTGGCTGATAGCGAGAGCATGGCTCTGGCTGGGCAGGCTCCAGTTTTGGGTGGTTAATGCTGCTGCCATGTGTACTGCCCCAATTTTTCTGCTGCATTTTTTTTTTGATACCAAGATCTCCTGGTATAAAAAACCCAGGATACCAGGATCTCCTGGTATAAAAAAAACTTTGCAGTGCGGCAAAGTCTTGTATGTGCGGAGTGTGTGGTTTGTGGCACTGCAAACTGCACGTGTGCTCGTCTGGATGCATCCCACTGATCTAGACTGAAGCGTGTCCTTGAAGAGTCCTCAAATAGCCCAAGCTCTCATCAGCCTACTACCTTCATGGCAAAGTGCACTTCAGTGCTCACCATCTTTCACCAGAAAACTGTCTTAACTAGAGACCAATTTCATTATTGCCAACCTCTGCCACTGACTCCTGCCACATTAGCAAAAAGTCCCACACCACCAGGTACTTCCCTCCAGTGTAGGCAGCCTCACACAGTGATCATGTCTCCCTTCAAACTTTTTTGGGGGGATAGCAACAAATCAAACACCTGAACCCTTGCATCACAAACTTTAATTTCCCACTCTACAAGTAGGGCTCCACTTGGGGGCATTGGCTGGGCTCTGCTAGCTGGATTTAGGGAGCTGTAACCAGCTCCCGGCAGCTGCCACATTCCAGGCAGTGTTTGTGTAGGATGGAGGATTGGGGTTGCTATAATCGTTTCCAGTGGCCGTACTTGAAAGACTGGGTAGACTAGAATGCAAAATGTAACCTTTCTATGGGGGAAGATTTTATTGAATCCCAAGTATACTGTCAGTTTTTGCTGGTAAAACTCCAGTGCCTCGTGTTGTTGGAATATTGGAGTGCATTGTATTTCTATTTCTCTATATGTAAACAGACATTTTTCTGTTTTGCTGCCCAAATCTTATACTCCTCTCCCCCGCCCAATGCTGTTCACCTCTGTGCCTCCTCCCCTGCTGAGAACACACGTCCCTCATAGAGGCATGTTTCTGTTGTGCAGGGGCTGCCACTTCTCTAGCATTTGAGAAATAAATATCACCTCCTGGGTTGTGTCCTAAATAAACATTAAATAATAATGATGGGAGAAAAAAATTATGCATTAATTGCCTGATCCTGCAAGCACTTACTGAACATGCAGAGGTAAGCGATCCTTGATGGTTGGAATAGTCCCAATGATTTCAATCAAAGGGAGTAAAGATTAGCTAAACAGCATCCTACAGACTTTTACTTTAATTAAGTAAAACTCTGTGGGCTGGATCTGAAATCAGTGGAAATTAATGGGAATCTTCCCAGTGACTTCAGTGCATTTTGTTTTCCACCCTAAATAAACAAAAACAGCACATCACTTATGAGGGCAGCATCTATAAATTCTTAGTTAACCTAGTAGTTGGTACTCATGTGAGTAGCCTGATTGATGTGACTACTCACCTGAACAAAGGGTCTACAGGATCAAACACATGCAAACATAAATCTTATTTTGCCCATAAGCTCTGAATATTTGTCTGTTTGTTATATGAATTACTATAATGACTAAGAGCCCTAGTCCTTGACCAGCATCTTATTGTGCTGGGTGCAGTAAACACAGAACAAAGAGATGGTCTCTACAAGTTAAGTGAAACTTCATCAGGGTGCAGAGATGCATGGTAGGTTCAAACAACAATTCATTTAGGAAATGTCACGGTCTGCTTTACACAAGAGGTCAGACTAGATGATTTCAGTGGTCCCTTCTGGTTTTCTAATCGGAATGCTTTTTCTTGCAGTATTCCACAGGACATTTTTGTAAGAGAGTTATAATTTTCCCCCTCATAGAACTATGTTCTGAATAAAGCTGTCAAAACATAATTGTGATCACGTAGCACAATATTTGGTAAATTTGAAGATGTTTTAAAACTTATTGTGTTTCTGAAGCTTCCAGAGACAGAAAGAAACTGCAGGAATACATCTCTTCCTGTCTTTTCAACTCTTACAGTAATTGTTTAACCTGTTTAGATTCACACCTAGTATCTTTTCCCCCCTAATTCAAACACTGGCAGTATTACCTCCCAACAATCTCTCTTATTTTAGCAAAACGTTGCCATCATAGGTATAAATGCAGTGAAGTTAACAGGTGCTCACAGAATAATTCACCATATAATTTGAGAATTACTTTAGTCACATCTTGCTCTTGTCTATGTGTATAAAATAGGCAACACAACAGTTACTAAATAATAGTAGGAAAATAACTAAGGAGAACAGAGAAACACATCTCTAGTCTAAACAAAACAGTGTATTTTAATTGAAATAACATTCAGTAGAACTGAACATCAAAACATTTAACTTTTCAAAGTTTTCAACATTAAAGAATTAAGATGAAACGCAATTAGGAAACAGAAAACTGCAACATTGTAGAGGATGGTCACTTTTTGTATGTCATGTGGCTTTAAAAACAAGTCAGATAAATGATGATGCCATTAAAACTGAACTAATTAAAGAAAGCTTCTTTTAAGAACTCATTAACTGCAACCTCATTTGCATAATGATGCATATTAATTAAGTTTTAATGAATCTGAATTTGCACCAAGCCTATTCATGTTGGCTTTGAAACAAATTGAACAAATTAGTTAAAAGCTTTTTGGAATCTACTTTTCACACCAAACAGGATATGAATGCAATCATCTCTGCAAAAAAGAAATATTTTTCTTTTAATTTAATTCAAAGGTATGCAGGCCCATCTATTAATTATTTTTAAATGCAATAATTTCCACCTTTTCTTTGCAAAATCAACAGTATTACTCATTCTTGAGCTACAAATATTATAAATGTATGTTGTGGGGTAAAATCATTACAGCCAATTTATTGAAAATAAGGTGGAAACATTTGACTTCAGGGTGCATTTAGTTTACTTAATACATGGATTTCAATTTTGTCGGTAACCTTTAGGCATTTTGGCTGTCTGTAGAGCAACCACTAAAGCTATATTTTTTATGGCACTATCAATTTTTCAAGATATATGTAAAATGCTAAATTGCCCTTATAATACCCATTTCCTAAAGTAAGATTTCACAGCATCATAAGTATTATAAGTATTATAGTGGGAAAAATAATTTCTAAGCATTTAAAGGCTGTGTGTTCTTGCTCTGGTCTTGTGTAGACCTTTTTTTCTTTTTCTTTTTTTACATACACACACGCAGGCACACACATGCATATAAGAAGCACAATCCAATTTTAACAAGTTTGCTTTCAGCTCATAATAAAAACAAGAATTACAGCAGAAACACTATTGATTTCCTTATACTCCATTGTGTCTTCATCAAGAATGAAGAGATTTATGTAATTACTGCTCCATCTTTTGTTGTTAGAAAGCACTTTTTCGTAAGTCAGCAGATACAAAGGCTGGAATGCTTTTATTGTCGAGATTAAAAGATCATTTTCCCCCCCTCTGTTAAACTGTTTTTCTATGATAGGTTCTTTGGGGAGGGTGACAATTTGGAATATGTCGTACGTTGAAAATCCACGCTTTTTTATTATTGTTTATAAAGATTTTTTCCTCCTTTTCCCCATCACCTTTCTCCCTTAAAAAAACCACATTCTTTCTTTTGTTTCATTGTCCACAGTAGCATCTACCGACACTGAGCTGATGCCAATGCAGATTCCCTGCAGCAAAGTGCTATAAATGCTTTTATACTTAGTGGTATAAATGGCAAGATGTTGTATTATGACTTGCTAATGACTTTACCTTCCTCTGATTGTTTTCCTGTCATCAGTGATTCTTCTTTTCTGTTTATTAATAAAAGTTAAAGTTGAACTTCATTATGTGATAGGCTTCACATTCTGGAACCAGGTTTCCAGTGGTATATTTGTTGTCTCTTGAGTGTTCATCCCTTGAATACAAGTTAGGTAAACTATAAAAAGTAGTAAACCCCCTACCAAAATTTGAAGAAGCACCAACACTGGGTCATAACAGAAGAGATAAACACATTTTAGATGAACAAACATACATTTATTGTAGGATTAAGGGCATAAGTTACATTTGATTTTTCTCTTGCATTACTTCTTAGTATACCTGTAATATGTCTTACTTTGATCCATTTGTAGAATGGATATCTAAAGGTGTACAACAGCTTTTACTGTAAGAAAGCCATTGAAGAGTTTGGGGAGAACATCCTTAGCCTTATTATTTTGGGGGTGCTGATCATATCCTATAGCCATATAAAAGAAGACTTTTCATTTTTTCTAACCTTTTTTATTCTTGCACTTTTAGAGTGTACTGTAACTTGAAAACAAAATGAAGCTATTAAATATTTTAAGTACCATCTGATTTCCAAATAGGAATAAATTTTTATGAGATCACAACCTGGAATAAAGAAAAAGAATTGTAGTAAGTTATAGAGCCATAATTCTTTTGAATTTTAGGATCCTGGATTAACCAGTGAACATTAACACCATTATAATAACCTATAATTAAAAAAATAATAAAGGCAGTTGGGACCTTCCATTATGGTCTCTATTTAAGTAGACAGATATCATTATAGATAATAGTTTTATATTTGCCAGATATGCAATCACCCTAACCTGTAAGCTGGCATTATAACATGTCATGTATCACCTTGTTATATATGTTACTCTTAATACTAATGTTTCTGGGCTTTATGGTGTTTCTTCAGCCTCTTAAAGATGTAAAAGAAAATGTATGAGGGACATTTCCCTTTCTGCATGTTCAAAATGACTTTTAATTGTATTTATTTGGTTGCAGAAGACTTCCTCTTTATGAAGTGTTCATTTTTTAAAAAAGAAAGTACAGATTTAGTGTTTAGAGCTGGCTTCTTTTGGGGGAATTTTGACAGAAAGTGTCTTCCTTGGGGGAGGTCAAGAGTCATTGGTATTAAACTAGACAAGCTGGTAGTGGAGTGTTAATGGAAATGGAAAGCAGATGTTTGGTAATTAGGGGAGATGTGAATGACAAGACTTGAGAGGTACGGTACATGCGCTAGCTGGCACAAAGCAGCTGTTGTTACCGATTTCACTGTCAGAAATGTACACAAGTCAGACCATCCCCTGTGAGTTTGCCATAGCTGTGACAATTAAAAAAAATTGTATTTGATTAAAATAAGTAATATATCATACAAAGTAATTTTTGTTACATTTAGAAATGGCCTAGGTTAAATCCCACGAAAATTAACTAGAAACAAGCCAAACCAGTTAAATTGATACAGCCCTTAAAAGTAGTGAAAGTTGGGGGGGGGTATTGACACTTGTCATTGATTTTAAGGCATCTTTTACTGAAGGAGCAAGAACAGAACTATAGCTTCTGTAAGGTTTTAATGAAAGAAAAATATAAATGAAATGCTTTTTTAATTATTCCCTTTTGAGCAGTGAGCATAATTCTTTTAATTTTACCTATGTCTGTGTGGTGTTCAGCAGTTTAATAGTGTCTTTTGTTATTGAGATTTATTTACTCTATTCTATTGAGTGCATGGACCAAATCTCCATTATTTACTACAGAAAGCAGTAGAGTTAAGATGGAGTAGTATGGAAGCAAATGATAGTAAGAGATGTTCTTATGGCTGACATATTCCAATTGGGACACCCAATTCCTTCTAATTTCAGTAGGAAATAAGCATTCAAATCTCCTTAGGTAGCTTTGAACCTGTAGGCCTGTGTGTCTTGGGTTGTAACTAAAGCTCTTGTTGGGTCTTTGTTATGGGGCTCCTCCTTCCCTCTCTGGTTCAGTTGGTCACATTATCATCTCTGGAAGGAAAGCTTGTGGTTTCCTTGCCCATGGAAACTAGGACTCATCTACAGCACTGTGTGAGTTTGATTTTGCTCCTACTAAACTCACTGGAAAGACTCTTGCTGACTCTAAGGCAGTGTCCATAGGTGCTTGGAAGTTTGGTACCTCAGGGACAACTGTCCTTTGGTATCCCAGGAACAACTAGTGGTGGCATACCTTGCACCACCGCTAGTTGTCCTTGGGGCACCACCTATGCCATGCATGCACTGGCTCATGGCAAGTTGCCCTGGGTGGGGTAGGGAAGTCTGGGGCCAGCACTGGGCTGGACCCAGCATCCTTACTTGGGGTCCTGAGGTCCTCCCAGGGCTGCACCAGTGGTGACTCTGCCATGCAGAGCCTGGCTGGCTGTGGGGTGTGGCTCTGGCTTCAGGTGGTGCAAGCCCCTGCCATGTGCACCACTCTGTTTTTTTTTCCCATGGGGTTTTTTGACCCCTGGACATCTGGGGGGTCTCCACACTGCTCCCTTGCAGTACTGAAAACAACGGAACATGTGGTATGTAGCTACATACTGCATGGCCACACTCATCTGGACATGGCCTAATGGTGTAGGACTGAGTCATATGAGGGATTTTTTTTTTGACATTCCAGCTTTTACCATGTTAACCCCAAGTCCATTATACGTGCACCTAAGGCCTGATTTGAATCTCTTTGAAATAAATGAAAGCCTTTCTGGTATCTGTTCTAGAACAAGCTAAAATTCCTTGTTTTCTTTTTAAAGTATAGCTAGTACCCCCTGGGTGCATCTACACGTGCTTTAATGTGCAGTAGCCTATTTTACTGCTCACTAAAGAGTCATGTAAAAAACTGTGCAATTATGCTAATGTGCAGTAAAATAGGCTACTGTGCGTTTCATAGACTTCATAGATTTCATAGACTTTAGGGGCTGGAAGGGACCTTGTGAGATCATTGAGTCCAGCCCCCTTGCCATAGGTAGGAAATCAGCTGAGATCAAGTGATCCCGGCAAGAAAAATATCCAGATATTTTTTGGAAGAGTTCAGAGTAGGTGCCTGCACCACCTTTGTAGGGAGTCTGTCCCAGACCCTGGACACATGCACTGTAAAGAGCTTTTTTCTTATGTCTAGTCTAAATTGACCCTCCTGGAGTTTATGGCCATTAGATCTTGTTATCCCTTGGGGAGCTCTGGTGAACAGCTCTTCTCCCAGGTCCTGATATACACCTCTTATATAATTGTAGGCTGCTACCAAGAAAGTGTCACTTAAAAAGTGTGTACATTAGTTACTGCACATTAAGGCAGCCTAATGATTATTTTAGTACCTCACATCAGGGGTACTAAATTTAGTGTGCATTAGAAAAAGCACCTTAATGCACATGTAGACATGTCCTTTGTCTTCCAGTCAGCATTTTTCTTTTCCCAGTAGAGCAGGTTAATATCTCCAAATCTGTGTCTTCCCCCATTTTCTAGATGTACATTTGTTGTTGCATCTCTGCTACGCAATCAGTATCCGAAGTATTGTTTAAAAAAGCATGTTGGGGTTCTCTGAAGATGAGAGATGTTATAAGGTGAATCTCTTTTAAATTTTATAAGTGTTGTCTCAAGTTTCTATTTGATGATTTGTTTGAGCTAAAGAAAAATAATAGGCCAAAAATGATCAGAATGTTAAAGAGATTTTATATATTTTATTGTTTTTAATTTAGATCTTGAACCATTATAGGGAATATCTGAATTAGAACTCTTTATATACCTGCAATTCTATTTAATTATACCTGAGTAGGTGTCTTAATTCATTTTATTCATTTATGAATGAATATTTCCTTTCCATATTAAAATTGTTAAAAGTATTGCATTTCATAAATGTATTTAAAGATTTTAAGGCCTTATCACGAAAGCACTTTTTATATGATTGAAAAAAAAAATTCTCTCTCTCTCTCTTTCTCTCTCTCTCACATGCACACACACGCTTTTCCATGTAGTAATTTTACCATCTTGTTTGAGAGATCTCCTGGGAAACCACAAAAATTGTAATTTTAATATAAAGAAATAATCTCCTTTCTGTGAGGAAAAGCTCATTTTCTAAAGTTTGATATATCATAAAAGTTTAAATGACACTAAAATATGTTCCCCAAGTGGAAAATAATCTCTTTTCATTGGGCATGTCAGAGAGCATAATATATTTGTAATTGCAGGCATTCAAATTTTGATAGAAATTGTAACCTCTAAATTCAAGTTACTTAATTTAATTCTTCATTTTAGTTATTCACCTTTTTCAACTATATCATTTTATATTATCATGTAGGTCCAAATTCTGCCTTCAGTTATACCCCCCCACTGCTTCCTTGAGTTGCATGGAGTGTCCAAAATTCAAAGCAAATTTTGGCCCATGCTATTTCAAATTTTTCTCAAATGGAATCATCAAACTACTTGCTTACCTGAAAAAGAATAAATGCAGTAGAAGAAAGGGCATAGCCTTTGTGGATATGTATAGGGATTGAGACTGTTCTTGTTATGACTTGTATGATCACTCTGGGCTCAGTCCAACTGAAGTTTTACTTGGGTAAACCTGAGTGTTTGTACTTCATTCTATCAATTTTAGTTAAATTGCTGTCTGTTGGCATCCCAGCCTGCTTTGTAGCCCCTACTACCCCTTCCTTTCAGGGAGTTGTGCTACCACTTGGCCCACCCTCAGCTTACCCCCAGCCACCTCCCTCCCCCCACCCACAGCTATCCCAGTGCCAAGCAAGCACAGCACTTCTCCTTAGCTCTGCCTCATGCTTCCAGCTACCTGACAGCTGCAGGCAGGCAGCAAGGGAAAGCGAGGCATCTTTGTCCCCCACTTGAACTACAGGACTTGGGAACCTGAGTCCCTAGGCCATGTCCCTGCACCCCATCAGTGATGTGTAGGAGGTGCGCATGGGTGCACGTACACCAAAATTTCAAAATGTATTGACTTGCCTTGCTTTGTTTTGAGGCTGTTTTGAAGCTCACTGTTTCATTTCTATTTTGCTGTTTCGAGGTCAAAACAAGTCAAAACAGCATCAAAACGAAACTGCTGGTGAAATTTTGCACCACACTACTTACCACCTCTGCTGCCGACATTGCCATGGCTGCCTGTGGGAGCTCCCCCTCACCGCCACCATGCTCCCACCACTGACACTGTCACTGAAACCTGCAGGAGCTCGCTGTGCCCCCCTAGCCTCTGGGTACATGCAGCGTTCATGCTGCACCCCCAACAACCTGTCATGAAGCACCATACAATGTATACACAGACTCCAACATTGAGTCCTGGAGAACCCCCATGCTCAGGCACAGCCCCACAGACCCTGACCCTGGTAGCCACACAACTAGCCAGGGATTTCCATGCCCCTGCACTTGGGTACAGCCCCATGGATCCCAACCCTGGCACCTACACACCATATATCAGAGACCACAGCCAGGCATCCCGTGACCCAGACCTTAGCATAGACCTCTGCCCCTCTTGAGCAAGAGTTGGTGGGGGCAGCTCGCCTCTGATGGGTTGAGGTGGTAGGGGACAGAATATCAGAACTGGGCCTCCATGGAGGTGACCTTGTGATCTCTCCATTTTGGCCACTGCTGGCAGGTATTTGGGCCATGTGCACCTGAGGTTCTGCAAGGGTTTCTGGGCCACAGCTACAGGGTCCCAGAATACTAGGGCTATGGGCTGGGGGAGCACTGAGAAGCCAAGCTGAGGCAAGCAGGTGGACACCCCTATGATCTTCAAGAGTAAGTGGGGCATGGCCAGCTTCCTCAGTGTTGCAGGTAGAAGACACTGGAAATTCCCAGGCTGGGGCATGCGGTATTACCAGCTAAAACATCTCTCCTGTAAGGGAAGGATGTGTGTGTGGGGGGGGAGAAGGTGTAAGAGTTCCACTGGCATTCCCCAGAATGGTCAGTCCCTGCCCACTTCCGGTATGGTCCAAGTCAGCAGGAGCCCAGGTGCCTGGACTCTCTGAGGGAGCACAGCAAGAGCCTGCTGCAGGTCCTGGAGGGAATGCAGCCCCTCCTTTCCCAGCAGCCTGACCCAGCACTGCTTCAGGGCTTGCTTCCCACCTGCAGAGCATAGCTGGGACCCCAGTCTCTGTTGTGCCAGATGGAGAGCTGCAGCATGGGTGCTGGCCCTGGGGGCCTGGGGGAGGGATGGAAAGGCCGAGATAAGTGCCCAGACAAGTGCTGGGAGGGTCCAAAATGCCTGCCCATATACTTCATTTTACTAATAGGGTCCACAGTAAGGCAGTGGGGAGTTGGGGGCACGGTTGCTCGAGCCTGCCAGCCAATTAGGGATGGCCCAGGCACTTGGCCCTGCTCAGCAGTCTTTAGCAGCCCAGGGAGCCCACAAGGCATGCTGGGAGTTGTGCAGGAGTGCCTTCAACCTGTGGGCCTCAGGCAGCTCAAGGTGTCTGCATCCCCCCTCCCTGTATGGGTGAATGTGTATACTGTTTGCTACCGATTTAAACTAGCTAATTTTGAGAAAACTGTGTAACTTAGATAAATTCCTCCCATAGCTTTTTGAATGTCTTTACATGGCCTACATGGCTGAATTCTTTATTGTAAGGCTTTATTAAATCAGTAGAATCACAGTGGTTACATTTGGAGGGGATAGTGGATCATCTATTCTGCAGTGTATTCTCTAATCCCCTTTTAAATACCTCCACTGGTACTTTAACACCTTTTCTCAGTGGTGATTTCATTGTTGGGACTGTGCTTACTACCAATCAAGCTATTCTTGGCTTTTTTTCTTTTAATTTCTAATTTTGGGTTCTTTCCTTAATGTCTTTATCAGTCAGTTTGGAATTAGTGTTAAATGCAGGCAAAAGTAAAGTGCATTTAGAATATGGGAGTTGGAGACAAATTCTGCCTCCCTGTGTACAAGTCCATGGGGCCAGGTGGGATGCAGCCGAGAGTGCTGAGCGAGTTGGCTGATGAGATTGCAGAGACACTGGACATCATCTTTGAAAATGCATGGTGATCAGGAGAGGTCCTAGATGACTGGAAAAATGCAAACATAGTGCCCATATTTAAGAAAGGGAAAAAGGAGGATCCAGGGAACTACAGACCAGTCAGCCTCACCTCAGTCCCTGGAAAAATCATGGAGCAGATCCTTAAGGAATCTATTTCTAAGTACTTGGAGGAGAAGAAGGTGATTAGGAACAGTCAGCATGGATTCACCAAGGGCAACTCATGCCTGACCAACCTGATTGCCTTCTGTGATGAGATGACTGGCTCTGTGGATGCAGGGAAATCAGTGGATGTGATACACGTTGATTTTAGCAAGGCTTTTGATACAGTCTCCCACAACACTCTCACAGGCAAGCTAAGGAAGTATGGGCTGGATGAATGGTCCATAAGGTGGATAGAAAACTGTTTGGAGCATCAGACTTGGAGAGTAGTAATTAATGGCTCAGTGTTCAGTTGGCAGCCAGTATCAAGTAGAGTGCCCCAGGGGTGGGTCCTGGGGCCAGTTTTGGTTCAATGTTTTCATCAATGACCTTGAAGATGGCATAGAGTGTAGCCTCAGTAAGTTTACAGATGAGACCAAGCTGAGGGGAGTAGCAGATACGCTGGACAATAAGCTGAATATGAGTCAGCAGTGTGCCCTTGTTGCCAAGAAGACTAATGCCATACTGGGCTACATTGGTAGGTGTGTTGCCAGTATGTCTAGGGAAGTGATTCTTCCCCTCTATTCAGCACTGGTGAGGCCACATCTGGCATACTGTGTTCAGTTTTGGGTCTCCCACTACAGAAAGGATGTGGACAAATTGGAGAGAGTTCAGCGGAGGGTAACAAAAATGGTTCAGGGGGCTGGGGCACATGACTTATGAGGAGATGCTGAGGGAAACAGGGCTTATTTAGACTAGAAAAGAGAAGTCTAAAAGGGGATTTAATAGCAGCCTTCAATTACCTGACAGGGG
This sequence comes from Crocodylus porosus, assembly GCF_001723895.1. Taxonomy (NCBI): domain Eukaryota; kingdom Metazoa; phylum Chordata; order Crocodylia; family Crocodylidae; genus Crocodylus; species Crocodylus porosus. The sequence goes on from NW_017728947.1 coordinate 93,917,349, forward strand.
GTTTGAAAGAGGATTGAGCTACACTCTTCTCAGTGGTAGCAGATGACAGAACAAGGAACAATGGTTTCAAGTTGCAGCAAGGGAAGTTTAGGTTAGCTATTTGGAGGGATTTTCTCCAGTAAAACACTGGAACAGGTCACCCAGAGAGGTGGGGGACTCTCCATCCTTGTGGGTTTTAAGACCCGGCTAGACAAAGCTGTGGCTGGGACGATTTAGTTGGAGCTGATCCTGCTTTGAGCAAGACTAGATGACCTCCTGCGGTCCCTTCCAATACTCATTTTCTATGATTCTGTGATTCGACTTGACTTGAAAAGTCTATTGCCAAAAGTTGCTATTTCAGCTAGCTGTGCATAGCATCAGTTTACCTAATACTCTGCACCTGGGGTAGGGAGAAACCATTTGTATCTTCTGGTACTTGCAAAAATTCCCTATGATCATGACCAGTTCACTTCAGCTTTATGCAGAGCTTGTCCAGAATTTAACCCTTTAAGCTCACTCAGTAATGTAATTTTAGGCTATTTATGCTATGTACTGTAACTGTGGAAACAGCTATTAACATTACAGCTATTTCTTAAATGCTGACTCGGATCCCTAATAATCGGTTAAATAAAGCAAGCTTTTAGATGACTAAGGGCTTCAGCTTTTACATGTGGGATTATTTCATTACATCTACTCAGTACTGGAAACTATTCAAAGATGTAGTCAGGGTCCATTATGGGAGAAGATTGGGAGGGGGGAGGAGGAGAAAGAAAGAAGGGAATGGGAGAACTCAGAACTTCAGCTCAATGGTTTTCTCTTATGTTTCAGTTAGTGGAAAATCTTTAGCAGTGGTTTTCAACCTTTTCAGTCTCAAGGTACACCTTGGAGAATGCCAGCTCTTAGTTTTCACTCATTTTTTACTATGGAAAAATAATAGAGCATTTTTTCTGCTGCAAAAAACTCAGAAAGACCATAACAGGTCCAAACTATTCTGACACTCTGGATTCCTATTTGAAACTTCTGGGTTTATCTTCTGCACACTTAACTGTACTAACTATGCGTGGCACTCTGCAGCAGACTTGAAAAGATCTCTGGGCACCCGTGGGTGTCACAACACCTTCATTGAAAATCGATGCATTTTAACTTTGTGGAAATCTTAGTCATCTGAGGATTGAGCTCTTTGCCTCTTGTCTTTTTTCCATAGCAGAGCAAACCGAAATGCTTGCTCCCCTTTAAGAGATTTAGGACCCATATCTGTGCGAGATGGAAAGCAAAGCTTTAATACTTTATAGTGTTGTGAGGTGTCAGAACTCCTTCAGTTGTAAATTCACTTGAAATTAGAGAGGTGAAAATCTTGAAGTGAATTGTGAGGGGTTTTTTGATGGTTTTCTTTTGGAAGAGGAGGGGGAGGGTTGTGGGGGATGCCTTTTCTTTTAGAACTGGACTCTTTGCCCCTGCTCATATGTGGTGAGCTGGAAATGGGCCAAAATGAATATGCTGAATTTCAAAAACAATCACTCTGGTCAGCTGTAATAAGTGAGAGATTGCTTTCAGTGCATTATTTGCATAGCAATGTTGTTTTTAATTGTTGCTTTGAATTTATTCTAGCTACTTATAGTGCTACATTGATTCAGTTTATATTGGAACCAAGCATACACACATTTCTTGCATTTTAGCTTAGTATCTTTCTACCCAGCGGGAACCAGAAATAAAAACTAATGCATTTAAAATGTGAGATGTAGAAAGGAAAACATAAAGAAATGATTCTGAGTTGGCTTCTATTGCCTTATAAATATAGTATAGTTACTTGAATTCCATAAGAATTAAACTCAGATCTTTTAAAATGCATGCAAATTCTTGCAGAATATATATGAAAAAGTCACTATAACGGTAGAGGCATTTCCACTCCCTTGATAAATGGAACTCCTAGACCACACTTTATTGAGTCTCTGATTTTTAATAATTTGAATCCTGCAAGATTTAATTCTGCATAATTCTGGCTGAAATCAGCTTTTGATTGAGTTGTAATGGCTGTGTTATTGTAAATATCTCTGCATGCTAATGTTGTGCTGGAATTCAATAATATTTAGATGAAATTTTTAGCCTCAAGCAATGTGGAAGTTGGATTTAGAAAGCCTGAAAGTTTATGTCAAAAAAGCATTTATTTTTGGGAACCCATAATGTAAAATGTAATAAATGGTCATCCTAAGGTCCAATTTAAATAGTAGAAAACAGTCAATACTGTCTGTCTTTTTCCCCACCCTTAGCTTGCTGGACAGAATGCAAGTGGCTGTGGCAGGATTTTGTAACCTTAAATAATACTGCTCCATTGTCCTCCTAGCTAAGCCATAGATTAGGGAGGGGCAAGTCATACTATCACATGTAATTCCTAGTTTAGCATACTGCTGCTCTGATGTTTTACCATATATAGGGCAAATATATCCTACATTCATCTAACTTATCAGATGGCATTTGGGTCACCCTTCCTAGCTTTGCAGGTTTGGAAGGCAGTGTAAGACATGCATATAGGGGCAGATCCTGCATCCTTTACTTAGATAGACTTCCACTGATATCTGCATAATGACTCTGAGTCTTGGATCACTTGGACTGAAAGTTTCTTCTGCGTAATGACTCTGAGTTTTGGACCACTGTGGGAGAAAGAGGAACATAGGTTAAAAACATCTGCTAAAAAAAATCTATTTTAAACACTACCGTACCAGAGGCAATAAGAAACTAGCCTAGCAAATGTTCTGAATAAAAAGGATGGAATTATGAAGTGAACATGAAAGACGTTGTGAAAAGTTGTAATGTTTCATTTACAGGCAACATGACTCTGCTCATGTCATGTAGTCAGATTCACAAAGACAGACCCCATCCCTATGGCTGTCAGTAGTCAGCGGGGCTCAGCTGAAGCCCTGTATAAGTTATGGTTATTGTCTTACTGTGGGCTCTGCCCCATAGTACTGCAATCTGAGGAGCAACATTTTTCTCTACAGTCCACAATAGTGATCAATATTATTAATGTGATACATAGTATGTGTGTACACATATGTGTGTATAGTGATACCCCATCATTTGTGTGTGTCTCATACCTATACACAAATATATATGTACATGTGTATATGTATACACACACACACGATGGGATATCACTACTATCATTCATACATTTTCAGAAGTTTAGTCAAAGTTGAAATATGCAAGCAACATGCTAGCAATATTGAACAATCACACACATACAAAACAGCAAAGTAAGACTCCTTGGGGGAATTTCTGTCCCCAGTGAACTCAGTTGCAAAATTTTGATTGGCTTCAGTATGGTCAGCATTTTATTTCTTGAGTTTTGCTTTTCACTATTTTAAAATTTTAATTGATTTAATTATGACATTTTTTGTTGATCTCTGCAGTTCAGTGTTTCAATTAGAACTACACTTTTAGGTCATCAGTGATGTCACAGGGTATATTATTTATGTCTCAGTGCCTTCTTGCCTACTGAAACACTTAGCAGTTTTAACACTTCGCATTTTCGTGTGCAGCTGTGTTTGCAAGATGAGATTTTAGGCTTCTCAATCAAATGCAAGACATGAATATCATTTTTATTTTGGTGCTTGTCTCATTACACTGAAAAGTACATCACATGGACTTAGGAAAAAAAAGTCTTTTGAATACACATTTTTAAATCAAGACTGTGTATTTGATAGGCTACACAGTCAGGATCAGCAGTAAGTTTTCATACTAGCGATGTTGGGCAAAGCATGTTGCCTTAAGGTAGGTTCACACTGTAGTCACTGCTGTACCTGCAACTTGTGTCATCATGTACCAGCGGTATTAACTAGCTGTTTTTGGTACTGTTAGCAGAATAGCTTCAGCAGAATGGAACTTGACACAAGTGATGAAGCCTACCTGAGAAACTGGGTGAGTACTTGTGTGATTAGCCAGAATGTGTTGGCAGCAGTTCATAAAATAGCTCGGGTATGTCTATATGGGCTGCAGTTGTGGTGGTAACTGTAGTGTGGACACCTTTAGGCAGTTAAGCAGTCTTCGGTTCTGACTTCCTTGCACAGTGAGATATTTCTCCTGTATAACTGGTTTAAAAACCTTAAACGGCACCACTGAAAAAACGAATTCTGCAACTTGACACTGCCATTGACTCTATTTATTTCATGTAAAAATTTATTGTATGATATTATATTAACATATAGTATGTAGTTATTGAATGGAAAAATACCATCCTTATATGCTTCAATAGACAAATAAGGCTCATTTAGGAAGGTAAGGCTTTTTTTTTGTTCAAACCAGAGGTGAAATGGAGTTGAATTACCAGTTGATATCCAATATCCTTCTTTTTCTGAAAGCAAGGTTGAGCCTCTTTACGAGACGTATAATATTTCTCTTATTTTCTGTGTCTGTTAGTCAACCCTTGCTGATTATTTTTTCTGTATCAAGCTACAGTATATTAAAAGTGCTCTCCTCTTAAATGAAATGTCTTACAATTTAAATCTCTCACTAGGAGTGTCAGCATTGCCATGGGACATCTCTATCCTCCCAAAGCAAACAAAATTGACACAGTTGATTTGGTGTATAAATGTCTGCAGCTTTATTAAATATGCATTAAAGTGCAACAGTCATAAATTACATGCACTCAGCCCACTCAGAACATAATGCATACAGCTAAATAACTTTCTGACTGTACAACCTAAGCAATAAGGCCAACCTAAAGACTGACTGGAAACTGAAAGTCAGTTCTCCAAAGTGGCCACTGTTGGAGTTTCATTTTATCATGCTGTTAAGCATCTCACCTCTCCTGTGTGGGGTGGAGGGAGGATAGCAAGAGAGAGATTTCTGCATGTTGCTTTAAATTACCCAATTACCCATTTTCCCTTGCTTATATTTGCATTTGTTGACATGAAAGAATGGGCAATTTGATTCTTAGGTTTTTCTGTTTGGAAAAAATAAGAAAATACTTAAATACTTGTAATAGTATTTATTAATACCTTGATTTGCATAATGACATTCATCCAGGCCATGCTGTACATATGTAGAGATCACTCCATATCTCTGAAATCTGTTTTCTCTTGGGGTAGAACATGATATGAAATTTGTGTTTGTGATAGCACACTGTAGATTCTATTAAATAATGAATTTTCCAATGGAAATAAGACCTTTTTTTTTTTTATATGGGCAGGATGTCCTAATTGGGTTTTTCAGTAACAGGCTCAGCCCAGTTATGTTTATGATACTGCTTGAACTGAGATAGATACACTCTAAGCTTTTGTTACCCCTCATATACATCATGATAATTTCTCTTTCCGCTTACTGACGACCCAATGGATTGAGCAAGAATGTGCATGCCTTTCTTCTTCTTAATCTGTTCAGAAGTTTCTCTTGACCATCTGGAGGGTCAGTGTCCATTTTGAGAGAAACATTCCATCTCAGTAAAAATGACCAGAGTGTTTATGAGCAATAAGCCTGTGTTATAAAAACCAAGACATCAAGATGATCAAGATAAAATAAACACAAATTACAAATATCATCAGAAAGTTATTTCATGTTGATTTATTGCCATAAGTCTCTTGGAGCTCCTCCAAATATCTCTTGGCAACAGAGTCAACCAAATTAATTTTCTGCAAGAAAAGATCTTCTGTAGCCACTTAGTCTGTCTTCATCATCTTGCTAATGATCTCCTGTGTGTTGCTCTACAGTAAGTTTATTTTTCCTTGTTCAGTAGATGTGAGAGGAAAATTCTTGGGTGCATCCAGGTTTAGGATCCAGGTTCTCTGTTTTGAGAACACCTTTAATTCCCTATGGCCTCTGACTCGGGGCCTTCCCTGAAGAGTTTCATACTCTGTTCTATATAGACAAATGGGCCAAATCCTTCAGTAGGGGCCAAGGCAGGCTGCTGATTCACTGCCCTTTTGTGATGCAGCTCTCACCATTTCATGATGCACATTGCAGAAAGTTGAGAACAGTCTGTTCCTAGTAATTGTCATGATTTCTGTGTAACAGACTGTCAATATATAAAGTGGAAGTTGAGCCTACAACTTTCACTGTATTCCTCATGAGGTTATTTTTGCAGTTTTTACTGGCACTCACAACTCTGGGCAAGTACAGGCATTATGTCTCTGCCAGGAGAATTTTAATTCTCCCGGTAGAAACCACGAGCATATAGGTGTTCACACAATTCCTCCCAGAACAAAAATGTGAGTCTTGGGAGCAAAATAACCCATCTTTGACTAATGACTGCATTTTCTAGTTGGGACCACTGGGCTGACCTTACATCACCTCTTTTTGGGAAAGGTTACTGTTAGGTAGCTTCTCTTAGAGCCTGCAACCTCCATGTTGGCCAACACCCATTGTGCCATGCCCTTCAGAAACAGGAGAGAGTGCAAGATTCTGTAATTATGGCTTACTAAGGATATGAAAATAAAGCATCAGTGCAGCTTCTGGGCTTCTTCCCAGAAATATAATACTTTTTTCCTTTGCTGTACAAACAATAGTACAAACTTTCATAGTAGTTTTTCATAAAAAACTATCAAGCACTCCAGAGATTTAAATGGTTGTTGTTGTCTCACAGTGCTGGGCACCTCACAAGACAGATAAAAATAGAGGGTCCCTGCTCTGAAGAGATGACAAACTAGTTTCAGGCATGATGTAGTAAAAGAGAATAACAAACTCAGGAGGGAGAAATACATAGTGTTACAATCAGACAGATAAATAAAGATGGATTGTGACTTTGGGTCTATGTTCTAGTGAGAAAGTAGGCTTGTGAGGACTTACATACCTGAATCTAAGGATTATATAGCCCCAGGTAGAATTCACTAGCAATATTTTTAACTAAATGAGGAATCATCATTGAATAACTGTTTCTAGAGGGATCTTGCAAGGACCAGTTCTTAGCCCTGTGCCATTTACAGCTTTTATTATAACTCTTACTGATAAAGTTTTGCAGGTGCACAAACACTGGAGAAGCTATGAACACTGACTAACACAGGTCATTAAAACCCAGAACTTTGGACTGCTCAGAAGCGGGTCCAGGCAAACAATATGCATTTTGGATCATACATCTAGGAATGAAGAGAGTAGGCCATGCTTAACTATGTGGGGACCCTATCTGAACATCAAGCATGGTGGATATTCAGCTGAAGATGAACTGATGGAATGATGCTGTGGTTGAACAGCCTATTACAATGTTTAGATGTATAAAACATGGTGGGGGCAGGGGATATTGTGTAGGAGCTGGGAGGTTATATTCTCTCCGTATTTGTATCACAGTTCTGGTGTGTGATAATTCAAGAAGGATGTTGAAATGTATGACAAGGTGAGGGAAGTATCACAAGAATGATGAATGGATTGGAAAGCATTCCTGTAGTAAGAGGCATAAGGACCTGCATCTGTTTATCTTAATAAAGAAAAGGTTAAAAGGTAACTTAATCACAATCTTGAAGTGCCTACATGGGAAACAGAAATTTCATAGCCAAGGATTTTCACTCACTGACAGATGTAAAAGAAAAATCCAATGGTTGGAAGTTGCAGTTGGATATATGTAAACTAACAATGAGGGTAACTAATTATGAGAAAAAAAACTTCCCAGGGGTTGTGGTAGAATCCATACTGGAACATTTTAAAACAAGATTGCTTCTTTCCCTAAAAGATGCTCTGGTTCAAAAGGGAATTATTTCATGGGAGTTCTCTGGCCTGTGCCATACAAGAAATCAAATCATAGTAGTCCTTCATAATCCACCAGTCTATAGCATCAGAAATAAGCCTGTTTTAAAATGAAATGAGCAATTATAGCATCAAAAATAATTTTTATACATAGGAAATAATTGGTGGCAAAGATAAAACATTTGTAGCAAAATTTACATTGAATAGATTTAGAAACTAAGCTTTTCTTTTTCAAAGGTATGAAAATATTCTTTTATATTCTTTGGAATTTAAGTACTGCCATAGGTTGTTAGATAGCTTAAGCACTACCATAGGTTGTGCATAAACAAGTTCCATATTGTTCTGGAAATATTGAGGTCTATGGCTATGAAGAAGGAGCCATCTATGGTAACACAGGTTTTATACATCACTGATTTATCAAAAATGTAAAATATGCACAAAACTCAACACAGTGTCTCTGGCATTCCAGTTCCGTGGTGAAGGGTGTCAGAATGCCTTGGATAAACACATGTGTAAAGTTTTTACAAATAATAAAGCTAATCACTTAGAGGGAGAAAGGCTGGTGAGCAATGTGTGACAATAACTTCAGATATTTCAGAGTTGTTTGTGACTTGAATAAGGTATGTTGCCATATTATGTGCAGAAGGTCTGAAGTAACTCTATTCCCCACTACTTTCTGTAGTGGAGTATTTAGGGATGCATGAAGTCATAATATCCATATTTAGATAATTTCTGCACTTCTACACCTGCATTAATGCACAATTTAGTACCTGTAATAGCGGGGGGATCGGGGGGAGACTAAAAGAGTCCAGTCAGGGCCAGGGGATGAGAATAATGTATCCCTGGGGCTGGGGCAAGTGACTGGGCTTTTCCAGGCCTGGGGCTGCACCATGAAGGCATACAAGAATTGGTTGTATGACACTTGCAAGAATCGGTTAACCTTTTCTTAGATAGGATTAACTTAATCTTGATCTAAGTTAATGCACCTACTAAAGTGCATTAACTTAGATTGGGTGTGCCATTTTTGGGTGGTTTAAGCCTTCTGCACATCTGTATGATTGGGC
>NW_017728947.1:93926351-93934105 GCF_001723895.1 Crocodylus porosus
GGGTGGGGCCAACCCTTCTTGGCTGGAATGGACAGCCCAGCCCAGCCCAGAGCTGCATAGTATGCTGGGATGCTGGAGGACCTTTAACTTAAACCAGGAAAGGGTCTGGGATACAAGTTCCATAAACCAATTTGACTTCAATCAGTTAAGTCTGATACTACATTCAACCAGATTTGTCTCAAACCTGTTTCAGTCATTTTGAAACTGGTTTATGTGCACTGAACTTATGTTCCGTTACAGGTTTAAACCAGTTTCTGATCACTTACACCAGTTTATGTATAACTTCTATCCCTAGTCTCATAGTTTCATTATCACACATCCTAGAGGCTCTCACATCTTGGCTGAGCCAAAATCTTGGTATATAAGTAAGTTTACTGACTATACTTCAGGGTCCTTCAGATAGTAGCTAAAAACATAGATGGGCTTTTGTGAACTGTTCTTTTGGATTTAGACACCAACATTCAATGCAAGTCCCACTTTTGCTGCATAAGTGCTTTTTTGGATCTGGACCTTAAACATTAACCTCTAAAATATATATAGATGTCTATCTCTTACTGAATTCAATGGGTATTAAATGCTAAAATATGTTTAAATTCTTACTCTAAGTCCAATCAAATCATTGGAATTTAGGTGCATAAAGCATGTATTCAGCTGTTTACTGATTCTGTACAATAGCTTCTAAATATATAATAATTACTTCTGGAAAAATATTTTGAATGTGTGATATTTAAATTAAGGAGGCCTCTTACCATAGCAAAAGTGCCAATCCTGCACCATTCCTCAATTAGTTTTTTGGTCTACTCCTTCACAGTTCACTCGAGGAGTTACAAATGGTGCAGGAAATCAGACCTGCTGTGGCTTATTGCTTAACAGTGACCAATGCAAGCAGCTTTATTTTTTTAAATATACCTCTTTCCAGGCTAATTTTTAAGGGTACAAATATGAATACAATTCTGTTCTTGGATATACCCCTGAGGAAGAAAAATGTCATAAACCAAAATGCCACGTACTTTAAATCCAGTCTCTGGTGTTTGCATTTTTTTAAATTTATAATTTCATGTTTGTGTCTGCTACAAGAAATGTATAGGGTGTAGCATCATGTTTCCACAAAACTCCTGTTGAGAAAGTAGTAGAATACACAACTAAAATTACAAGTATTACATGTGTTAGATTAGACTAACCTGGAACACAGACCTGCATTTAAAACAGCTCAACTTCATTTTAAATAGTTTTGAGGTGTCGATTGGGGAATTTAACATTATTTCTTATCTTGTGGATTTGTTTGTTACTTTAAGCTGCTCTGAACTTTTTTTGAATATGGAAAACGATACATCTAAATATTAATAACAAATAAAAATAATAAAGTATCTATACTTATATAGAGTTTTTGTCAGCAGATCTCAAATTTTTTGATAGTTTAGGGCAGTAGCTCCCAAACTTTGGGACTAAAAGCTCTCTGTCAACCCTCAAGTTTTCCTATGGAGCACCACAGCCACTTATCAGACTTTCATAGTGTTCTCAGTTAAAAGCATTTGGGGCCCAGTGTGATAAGTAGATTGACTGTGACCAGTTTATCATGGGCTTGTTCACCAAGGCTAAGTACAGGCCATCAAAAACCCTGAATTGATTCAGTCTTTGCTGGTTAATCTAACCTGCATAGATTGAGCAGATTTACAAGTGAATAGACATTCACTTTTGACTCAGAAATGGAGCCATATGACTGCAGTGGCTCAAGTTAGAAGCCAGGGGGCACTACTGTGAGCCCTCCCTTCCTTTTAGCAGCAGCCGCAAGGCTGGAGGGAAGTCATGGGGGCATGGTCAGACTCTGGCAGGCCGCCAAGTATGACTGGGGAGGGGTTTAAACCCCACCCTGGCCTGCACCTGGCTGGCAGCAAGGGTGTGCTTGGCAGTAGAAGAGGGAAGCAACCCTTGCCAGATTTGTCCTTAGTGGAGGGTGGGTGGCGGGGGAGGGCATGGCCAGACACCAGCCAGGGCAGCACCTCATGAAGTAGGGAAGGGAGGGGGATTAAACCCCTATCTCCCCTCTGTTCGAGCAGTCGGGGGACCCCTGCCAGGGTCTACCTGGGTTTCTGCCCCTCTGGTCACTAATGCAGTGAGGTGTGTGGCAAGAGCCAGCCCGGACTGCCTCAGCTGGCTCTGGTGAGCAGCCAGTAGGGCTGTGCAAAATGGCAGCATCCCAGTTTGACCAGTGTTTCGATGTTTTGACAGAACAGCATTCCATTTTGAATTCTGTTTCGAGTCAAAACATCTGGTTCATTCCATTCCTTCAAAACAGTTTCGCTGTTTCAACCCTGTTTCGACGTTTCGCCCATAAGATATAATGGGGAGGGTCAAAACAGCCTATAACTTTGCAATTTCTGGCCTGATTTGGATGAAACTTGCAGGAATGGTAGCTCCTTCTGAGGGATGAAGCCTGCCAAGCTTCAAAGAGATAGGTGCAGGGGATTCAGAGAAACTGCAACCCAAAATCTTGAAAGCAAAACTTGTGTCATGTGTATGTGTTAAGCCACAGTGAGGTCAAACCTGCAGGCATGGTAGCCCCTGCTGAGGCCACAAATCCTGCCAGGTTTCAAGGAGATAGGTGCAGGGGTTTGGGGGACACAGTATGAACATGAGCCAGCAGTGCGATGCTGTAGCCAGCAGGGCCAACAGTACCCTGGCATGCATCAGGGTATGCAGTTTCCCCGAACCCCCTGCATCTATCTCCTTCAGACTTATAGCCTATGGACGAAACATTGAAACAGCATGGAAACGGCAAAATGTTTCGACTTGCCTTGTTTTGTTTCAAGGCTGTTTCAACCATATCTTTTCCATTCTGATTTTTCTGTTTCAACCTCAAAACGAGTCGAAACACTGTCGAAACAAAACTGGCAGTGAAATTTTGCACAGCTCTAGCGGCCAGTGGGCTGAAAGCTTGGCCAGCCCCAGCTGTGGTTCCCATGCTGCTGGGAAAGAGGGGAGACAGGGAAGTTTAATACCCCACCCTGCCTCCCCTTCACCTGAGGCACTGACTGGGCCAGCTCTGGGCATGCCCCTGACATGCAAACAGCCAGTGGGGCAGAAAGCCTGGCTGACCCAGGCTGGGGTCTCATGTGGGTGGGACAGGGGAGGCAGGGGGTTTAGTCCCCCTCCATCCAGATGAGCCTGCTGGCCCATGCTCTTCCCCACCTCTTCCACTCAAGTGGGGAAAAGTCTGGCAGGGACTGCTTCATCCCCACCCCTCTAGGCAGACCAGGCTGTGCCAGTTGGCTTTCACACCCCAACCCCTTGTCAGCCAGACCTCACTGCTTTGGCCAGGGAGCAGGGCGGTGAGGCCAATCCTGCTTTCTGGAGCAGACAGCCCAGCCCAGCCCAGGGCTGCAAAGCATGCTGAGATGCTGGGGGACTCTGATTCAACTTGAACCAGGAAGGGGTCTGGGACAGAAGTTCCATAAACAGTTTTGATTGAAATCAGTTAAGTCTGATTACTCAGTTACTTGCATGATCAGGGGACAGCAGGGCAGGCCCTACAAGGAGAGGCTATGGGACCTGAACCTGTTCAGCCTCCACAAGAGAAGGCTGAGGGGGGATGTAGTGGCCTGTTACAAACTAGTCAGAGGGGACCAGCAGGCACTGGAGAAGTCCCTGTTCCCCCGAGCACTGCCAAGAGTGACCAGGAATAATGGTCTCAAGCTGGCAGAGAGTAGATTTAGGCTAGACATCAGGAGGTGCTACTTCACTGTCAGAGCGGCTAGGATCTGGAACCAACTTCCAAGCGAAGTGGTGCTGGCTCCTACTCTGGGGGTCTTTAAGAAGAGGCTAGATGTACACCTTGCTGGGGTCATTTGACCCCAGTACTCTTTCCTGCCATGGCAGGGAGTTGGACTTAATGATCTGCTCAGGTGCCTTCCGACCCTAGAAACTATGAAACTATGATAACTACATTCAACCAGGTTTATGTGCACTGGACTTCTGCTCTGTTACAGGTTTAAACCAGTTTCTGATCACTTAAACTGGTTTATGTGGAACTCCCTAGCCCATAGGTGCAACATGGATTATTGCTTGGGAACCACTGCTTTAAAGGCCACTGAGTTCAAAGAAGAAGTAAGACAATGGATCCTAAATGAAGAATATCTCTATCTGGACAGTGTAGTGCAAAGGGTTAGAGAGAGTTTGTTGGAACATACTCAGTTAATACTGGCAGTCTAGTCTGTGCAGCACACTTCCCAAAGGTCAAACTTTTCAGTAGTGGAAAAGATAGTCAACATTACATTTCCTTGTAGGCTCTAGCATTATTCTGCTTTTACAACTTTATAGCTGTTTCAAAATTAATCTTGTTTCTTTCTCTGTTCCTTTCTCATTTTCTTTCCCTCTGTTTCCCTTTGTGTGGGATGGGTTATGATTCAGACTATGTGCTTGCTCAGGGAAGGTAGAAGGAGTAAAAACGCTCCTTCCCATAAGAGTGGGTGAACAATAGGAATCCCATGTTGTGAAAAAGTCAAGATTTTGACATTTGCTTTTGTTTCAGGGCAGAATGAAACAAAAGAAAAATTCTTACAAAGTGATCGGCAACCACCCACCCAACCCAAAATGGGCAATAACCTTGTACTTCTAGTGTTCACTTGAGGTAGGTGAGTTCATGCCTATACTCTGACTCGATCCTCAGCTTCCTACCTTCTGAGTGAGTGTCCCAAACACAGGAAAATCAGTGCCTTCAAATGTTCTTTATGATACTTACATTCACTGCTGTACATTTGCGTCACTTAGCAGTCAGTAAATAAGCTTCGGCATAGCTTTTGTACTGATATGTTGCTGTATAACAAGAAATGCGCATATAATGAATTATGAATGAATTTGAAATGTCTATGGATCATAAAAAAAATCAAATTTAAGCAGACGCACAAACAGCTTAAAGTCTACTTTTAATCTAAGCCACCAAAATTTTCTTTCTTGTGTGTCACATTACGTTATGCTGAAACATAGACTAAATATCAAAGAAATATTCTAGCAAATACTGTTTATGTGCTCTTTGCGTTTTTTGAACAGACATGACATAGTGTTTTTGTGTGGTGGAGAGGAAGAGATTTTCAGTCATGCTTATACAATGAAATTAATGTAATATGAGTCTGTTACAAACATTTTGGCACAGACTAGTGAAAATTTCAGCCTGGAATGGCCCAGGTTTTAGATACAGCAGAAGGCTTATCTCTCATAAAGGTGCCTTGAAAGGACTGAGAAAAAGTTTTATGTATCAGGTAATATACAGTGCCTACAAACAGTGTGCTGTGTGCCCGCCATTTGGTGGGGGAGGGGCAGGGATTGTGATTTATTTTAAAATCTCATAGCAGTGTCATGTTTCTGATTGACTTCTCTGTTTTTTCCCTCTGAAGATGCTAGTTCTTTTACATATTTTGAATGCTCTGGCATAGAGATGTACTTATGTGCTCTCAAACTGGCTAAAATTAATATGTAAGCGAAATGAATATGTAGAGGATAGATCAAGTCTTCTGTCACAGGCAGCTTGCTAAGGAAGTGCCATAATTTAATTCAGTTTTCTAATAATGGTCAATTGTGCTTTTATGTTCTGTTCCAGATAGGGTCCCTGTTCAGGAAAGCATTTCACCACATGCTTGATATGGCTTCTCATTTACACCAAGCCCACTTTAGAGTTTTCGGCCCATGAAAAACTTACATTAAGGAACCTTTTTGCTACCCACGTGTTTTAGGGGACTTAATATCACTTAGAATCAGCTTCAAGTCATTATGAGCAAACTGGGAGACTGCGTATCATAGTAGACAGAGCACTGGAGTGGGATTTGGGACATATGGTTTCAATTCCTGACTTTTGTCATTGGCCAGTTGGATGAACTTGGGCAAATCATTTCTTTTTGTATACCTCAGTTTCTCCATTGGTATAATGGAGTAATAGTATTTATTTCCTACAACAAAGCAAATTGAGCTCACTTAATAAAAAGCCTGATACAAGAGCAAGGTATCGTTTTATTGGATGCTTAATATTAGGCATGTGAGGGAAGTTACCTTCCTGAATTTCGATCTCAGGTTACGATGAAGTATTGGCTTCAAAGGTGCCTTTAACTGGGTTTTTGTCTCTTGCTAGGTATTACTTCTGTTTTAACCTTTGACTAATTGTAGAAATCAAGGAAATATAACATTTCCCAAAATATGGGATCAAGATTATATTATCAACAGAAGGAAAAGAACAACACATTATAGTATTTGCATAAAAAATAATTCTCATTAGTTTATAATAAGCTGTTTTTAGCTTTCTGAACTTGTGTTGTAGAGGCTTAGGTATTAGTGAATAAAATAGCTCATGAACACTTCCATTTGGAAAAAAAAAATTAGTGCAAATTACATTTGTTTTAGCTCAATGAAATCTTTCCTTACCACTTACATTTCTAACATGAATGACACGTCACTTCCAATTTGTGACAAAGAGCTAAGTTAATCTGGCACAAGTATTCAAAGGGCTGCAGAGAGCACATCCTAGAAAATAATAACATAATTGTCTGAAGTATTACAATTGCGAGAGTAGGTTTGAGGTCATATTATGTATTTTATAGGGAAGCAGCCTTTTTAATTGACTGCTTAGTACATAAAAATATGCAATAAAATGGCTCATTGTGATGATTTTATAAAATTTCACAGATAACTTATCACTGAATAAATAAAATATTTTATTTCAGGAATGTTTAACGTACACTTTACTTACATTAGTAACATATCTTCTGCATATAATTGTACCGTATAAATAGAACTCCGAGGTCTTAGCAGAGAACGACAACAATATTGTTGTTGACGTGACAAGTAGAGATGCCTGAATTGCCCAGGAAAAACTGATTCTATGGATTTGTCAGTGTATTATATGGGCTAGAACTATTTAATGGAAGAAAAAAATAATTTAGAGCTGAGTAAAGATGGAATATTTCCCAAGGAAGAATTAAAGCGGGTGTCAGTTCATTGGGCAGCTCAGATTGCCACATGCTAATTGAGTAGTGTTCCTATGTAATATTTAAGCTTACTTGTTTTTCTGGCCAATCTTCTCCCATAATTGTCCTATGCTGTTAAAACGCTAAGATTAACTTCTATCTGAATCACAGTTATTCCCACCTACATAGCTAATGAGCCCAAACCTACATAGGACTGGAAGGGCCCTCCTGGACCTGCGTGGTCTTGTCCCCTACGTCTGGAGGCAGTTGCTAGCAAAAAAAATCCTCTAAATCAGCACCTGAACCCTCACCTTTAACTAAAAAAACCAAATCTGAAACATCAAGAATATCCTAAAACATGCCATAGGTAAAAGCAAAGGAGATGAGAGCACTGCCAATGCTCTGCCCCTGCAAGGACAAGGAAGTAGTTCACTAATTTATGCTTCAAAGATGTGGAGGAAAAACGAACAGAAGAAGGAAAATTCTACCATGTTTGTTGCTAAAATGACTTGGTGGAAAAATACTGGGTGAAAAGATCTGCTGTAGTGTGTGTGAACTGCACAAAAATGTTGCATATTTGAGTAAAACTGCATTTTAATGAATGTTGTTAAACAGTTATTTCTTCCCATTCAGGCATTATCCCTGAAATGGATGTAATTGTTTTTCAGTGATGATCCAAATTCAGCAAGGGTGTAACTCCTGTATTTTAAAATTATCTTGGATTATAATTGAAATTAGGAGTAGCATATTGTACTATTCTACAATATACATTGTTCTATGTGTGTGTGTATATATATATATATA
>NW_017728947.1:93934510-93969989 GCF_001723895.1 Crocodylus porosus
CCAGATTAGGAGGTACAGCAATATGGCACAGAAGGAATAGTTATATGATATATACAGGATATATAACTCTGTGTGCTAAGATCCCAGGAGAAAGGGTGAAAATGGTTAGAGGCATTATCCTATGAAGTAAAAGGGGTTTCTTGCTAATATGATCTTCATGCTCAGAAACAGAGCAGAGTTGATTAGGATTTCAACATGCCATACTTTGACAGGAGTAGATAGATACCTTCAAGAATAAATGAAGTTAATGTCTTGTTTGTCTCCTTAGGATGCTCTTTTTCACCTGATAGCATTACCTTTCTATTGCTTGAGGTGAGTTTGTGGTGCCTTTTATTTATTTATTTTCATCCATTAAGTTAAATCTCTCGGGCACTGTTGTAAGATGTTGATGGTGTTGCCTATGTTCATTTGACATAGAAGTGTACGGCTGTATGTCATCAACTAGTAGTCAAGTTAGAGTCCGTATTAACTTAAAACCTTGTTTGAATGTGTGTGGAGGGAGGCTTCTTATAGCTGGTATAAAAGGAGTGGCAAAGGAATTGCTTCCCCCAAGACTTCACAAATATGGTTTTACGGAGCACAGAAACAGTCATCAGCTATGACACTCTGGGTTTTGCTCATGAACAAGTTAAGTCAGCCTAGTGCTGTCCTCTGTGAGTCCGTTGTATTGACATGTGGTTCATTGGGTTGAAGGCTGCCAGTAGATCCAATTGTATTACTACAGAAGTTACTCTTCTTCCCATGGCCATAAGGAGATCATCCATCAGTGCCACTAAAATTTTTGCCATGTTTCAAATCTGTGAAGGAGATGTGTGAAATGATCACACCTAGTTTGCTAGGATGGTTGGTAAATGACAGTGGAGCTCAGTTTGTATCTCATGAGTTTGAAACTCTCATGAAGATGAATGGTGTGTGTCATATCAAATCAACAAAGTACCGTCCACTGCTGTGCTGGTATCCATTCATGACTCCCTATGCTGAGGAGTTAATTTCACCCATCTTGAACAAACTGCACTGTTGTTTGAGCAATGATTTTCAGTTTTAGCAGAATTCATGCATATCACATATTGTAGGCTGATGTGCTTTTTCTGGATATTTATAGTATTTAATTCAGGTTATTATTAATATGAATATACTTTTTTTTACATGATTGAGTTTGTGATGATTCCATTATTTATTTATGTAAAAGGCATAAATTACTGTGCTGAGAGTTTTCTTTAATTTGCTAAATCAAATGTCACAAATTCTCCTCTGTCCATGTCACCTGATCAGATTTTGATAACTTATGTTATTTGATTGCTCTGAGGATGAACATGCCATAGTTTATGCTTGTATGTAGACACAGTTCCTCCCCTGCAGGAGGTGTAAAGGTAAGGCACATCTCATACACTGAAGCTGTGTAACAACAAATAACTGAAATAATTTGTGAAAGCTGACCAAAATTCAATCAAATGTATGTTAAAATTTTTCCCCATAATTGTATCCTTTGGGGGGGAAGGAATAGGACACATCTCATACACTAGAAAATATGGTAGAAAAGTAGGTTTAGACACTGGGACCCCAATAGAATGAGTATCTTATACATACACCTGTAGTGCTTAATTTTGCCTTCTGTTATATCACTGACTTCAATATGGCTTCAATTTGGCCACCTGCTCTACTATAAAACACTCCTTTAGAATAAAGGGAGCTATACATAAAGTAATGTGTATGAAAATAAACGTTGCTCTTGATTGACTTGGCTTTACTGCATACATGTGTACATATGAACCATGGGGATATGCCATGTGGATGTAGTCTCTGCTTCCCATTGCCATGACATGACACATTAAAGCTTTCCAGGTCCAGTTTTCTATAAGTCTTTATTTTTAAAGGAGGAGCACCAGGAAAATCAACAGAGAGTCTCTTTAGACTAGAAACTGGGAACCGTTTGGCTGTTAGTATAAACTGAACTAAAGTGTTTTCAGCACATACTATGGAAAGCATGCTAGCTGCTTCTTTCCATTAGGTGTCTGTCTTACACCTTTTTTTGGAATGAGTGCTAAGAATATTTGAGCCTGAACTTTATTTGCACGTTTTCTATCTTCTTACAAGATGTATTTTTTTCTTTCTTCAACTATAACTGTATCTGTGTCCTCACAGTATGGCCAACTGTTTTTTTGCTACATACCTATACACAGTGTATTTTTTGTGGTGGGGACCTCATCTCCTTCCTAGTAGTGTGAGGTTTCTAGTGTACTTTGGAGTGCTGCAAAGTTAATAGTTAAAAATAAAAATGGTCCTCGGCAAGGTGCAATGCTGTGGGTTGTTGTGATACTGATTTTGTATAGCTCAAATAGGAAGACTATGTGATATACCTTTCTTGTTTTAAATGGCCCCATATGTGAGCTTTTCAGGGCATAGGAAGAAGCATTTAAAAAAAATAAATAACAGGAAGAAGAGCATTTTTATGACACTCTTACCCTGGTGTCAATATAAAGAAGTCTGTGGCAGAAGTATGAATATAACCGTGCTTTTCTGGAGCTGAATCTTAGGCTTTAAACACAAAAGAAGGCCCTTTCTTACACTGAGGGGGGATCTACACGTGAAATTAATTAAATGCAATAAACTCCAGCGCGGCTCTCATTGGAGTTTATTGCTCCTGGGTGCAGTGTTTACATGTGCGCCCAAGACCGCAGTACGTTGAGCCAAGGCAGAGCGACCCTGGCTGGCAGGGAACCCCAGGGGTCACCCTGCCAGCCTAGGGCTGCTCCAAACCAGCTCAATGTGTTGCAGAGGCAGCGGATGGGTCATGAGGGCGCTACAGTGTGGAGCTAACTGGCTGGCAGCCCCACACTGTAGCACCCTTGTGCCCCAACCAGCCCCGGTCAGCACATACATGTGTGTTGTGGCAGAGTAGATAACTCCACCATAGGATAGCACTTGAGTTAGGCAGTACTATCATATGATGGAGTTACTTAGCTTACTCTGGCCTAATAGCACTGCTTGTGTAGATGCTGATGCTTTATGGTGGAGCTAACTAGTCAGCTCTGCAGTAAACGTCACATGTAGATGCACCCTCTGATTCTTTCATTACACAAGAGAGCTAAACACTGAAACTGCATGGGCAACTTTATTTACAGCATTTCCTATCTTCTCAGTGCTTTGTGTATGTAACCCACACATTCTTTCAAATTAGCTTTATTGTGTAATATAGTCTAGGTTTTTATTTTTTAAGTAAAAACTGGTAATAAGCAATTTTGTCATGTGGAATCACGTTTATGCTCTTCATGGATTATCAGCAGAATCTGAACCTTGAACCTTTATATCCACAACTCATATTTTTACAGCTTGAATTAAAGGAGTAGAAGTAGTAAAACTAGGGAAGATGTAATTCACACTCCATCAGCAGCTTTAACAGCTGCTTGCAAGACTGCAGGGGATGATTGGGAATCTGGATTCCTTGGTCCTGTTTCTGGCTTTGTAGAGAAGTGTGTTTCAGTGTGGTCAAGCACATAGATTTGAAAGGCAGTGTGGTTAATGAGTGCAGCTTGGGTCTGCCCTATTTAAAACCTGGGGTTTATTTCCTGCTGTGTCATAAATGACAGCCTCTAAGTTAACCCATCTGTAAAATGTGGAGAATGAGTCTTGCCTGCCTCTTAATGAGGTCTGGCTGAATAATAAGGATTGTGCGATGCACAGAATTATTAACATCAATCAAATGAAAAGCTAAGATCTAGAACTCATGTCTCTGCCCATCAGATCTTTTACTAAGCCAAAGGTTATTTTACAGCAGCTAATTTGATTGTATGCTCCCTGGAGCCATAAAGAGTTGCATGAGGTGTAGAAGATGCTGAATAGGGTTAGCATATAAGCAGTGCCATAGATCTTAGGGGTTTGCTTAGTGCATTTTGGTGAGGTTAGGAGCTTACTAGGGGCAGGTGGCTTATGGAAGATCTGTGGGGCTGGGAGCATGCTCACAGAGGCCTAACTTGAAATGTTGGTACCCTGGGCGGTGCAGGGAAGGTGAGTGAGAGGGAGGGGGAGAAACTGAAAGAAAGCACTTACTTCTCTGTGCAGGAAGGGGCTACTGCAATTGTGATGGTAGTATGGGCTGCTGTCGCCCCAGCACAAGCTCCTGGAACAAGGGCTGCTATGGCAGCAGCAGCAGCGGTGTGGGCTCCCTGAGGATTACGAGTCCAGAGCCCTCTCTGATCCAGTGCCCAGGGCTGGTGTTCCACTCTCCCACTGCCGCCTTCAAGTTACACAACTGCATGCTCATTAGAGTTGGCACGGAGGAAATTGTGAGGCTATACCATGTTCAATGCAGATTTAGCAGGACCTCTAACAAGCACTTTGAAAGCTGTCATTTGGAAGAGCTCAAGAATCACATCAATCAGTGAGATCTCGATGTTTTTTATGGAGAAAGCAAAAAGTGACCCCAGGAATATCCCCTGCCAAATTTCAGTTTCCTACTCTGAAGCATGGAGGCTGTCAAGCACTTAAATGCATAATTAGGAGAGAGAAAAATAACATCTTTAGCTACTTATTTTCTCCTCTTCTCATTATCAGGAATGATGGAATGACTGTGTTGTATTTGTTGAATTAAAAAAAAGACATGGAACGTTATCCTGAAGAATAAAAACTTGACAAAATTATAAGCAATTGAAAATGTAGGTCTATAATGAAGTGTTAGGCAACCTGCCAACATGTAATTGGCTGTACTTGCCAATGGGTATGGAAAGGGACTTGTCCTATGATCCCTCTCTAGGCAAAATATCCATTGAAACCAGTGGGAGATTTTTTTCTTTTTAGCGTAAAGTTGCTTTTGGAGTATTGTGACTTTTAAGGCCCACCTTAGTGGCAGGTTTGTGATGGACAAATACATCTTTTGAGGCCTTTGGTAGGGCATATATTTCATATAAGGAGACATCTCTTTATCTGGTATAAATTGTCATAGCTCTGTTGAGGTCAGTGGAGTTATAGCAGTGCACTTCAGCTGAGGTGCGAGGCTTTTTCAGGGACTGGAGCGGCATATGGATCCTCAGAAATGTGCTGGACTCTGCTGGCCAGTGTGGAAGGAAGGTGGAGCTATGCCCACCGTGCCCTTTTTCTTCATTACCTTTTTGGATTTCGCAGTGCTGTTGGAGATGGTAGATTCAAGGAACCACAGCACCTCTGACTGTAACTGGATCCTTTTGGATAAGGCTCCATTACTGCTCCTCCCATTTTTCCTCACCAATAAGCAACAGTCACGATTTAGCCCTTTCACAATAGTGCTATGGAGCCTGTCATAGTGAACATTTAGTAGACATGAAATCTGTGCACATACCTTGCAAATATTTTGCTCTGATTATCAGTAATGCATCATATTCGATAAGGACATAATGCAGTGTGGCAGAGGTGGGCATATCATAGATGGAGGAGGAGAAGAGTAAAAGACTGTCATATGTAAGCTATTAGTGTAATTGTATTTTTAAAGCAGTGTCTTAAATTAGTTACTTGAACCATGATTTCAGCTTTCATAGAAGCAATAGTATAAAATAATTTATATGAAGGCATCAATCTTTTGTTTAAGTCAACAGTACATACAGCATTTTGAATTTGTTTTTTTTATTACTGAAATCACATAATCTATGAGGCATACTTGGTCATGAAGTAGTTGTTATTAAAATATAATATCATGTTCATCTATGATTATTATTTTAATTCAGTGCTTGGTTGACTTATACAAAACTGCCTGAACTCTTTCAGTAACCACTCTCCATTCGCCTACATTACATTTAATTTATACCAAGATGATAAAAAATTTGATTTATTTTACAACAGATCAGTAATTGTGCTCTACAAATAAGTCCGTAATGATAATCAACAGCATTTTCAACATAATTTAATTTGTCTTCTCCCGAGAGGTAGTTAAATGCAGTAATAATAACACTACTGTTATGGACTCTGCTGCAGTTAATCATGGCCTGAATATGCAGACAGCCCCAATATTGTATTGACAGAAATTAAATTAACCATCAGCTTGGGCAATCAGTGGCTGTACAGCTATTAAAAGTAATAAAGGCAACAAACCCCAACCATAGCCAATTACATTTTGACATATAAATGAAAAAAGACAGATGCTTTTGATTTGAAATTTTTATTTCATTGAAAGTAAGGAAGATGTATCTTTTCATATACATCATTTCCTGTGCCTTAATTAACCAATAACACACACCACAGGCTAAGAGCCATACTGAAATAATGTAATATCATAGGTATTTTTTGAATACCTCCCATCACTGACACTGTTATCTCACCACACTGTGCGCCATGGAATATCATATTGTTTCTACAAAAGATAAGATCAAGATACATGTAAAATACTGGAGTGAAACTTGTATTTTAAAAATATTTTTTCCATTAAAAACATTTTCATTATTTCAGAATGTATCCCATTAAGTTGTAATGTAGGCTGTTTTACTTAAAATCATGATTGGAAAATAAGCCAAGCCTCCACATTTTCAAAAATGACTGGTGATTTGAGGTAATTTTGAGAGGGTATGATTTTCAGAAGATGGATGCTCTGTACTTGAAGGTCCCAAATAACTAGTTACCTTTAAACTCTGGGTTAAAGTACATTTTATTTATTTATTTATTTATTTTCAGAAAGAAACAGAATAGTTTATACTTCTCCAGATATCTGGGGTTTTAATCAGAAAACTAGTGTTTTGCCTTGTCTGTGCAGTAGAATTTCTCCCAGGAACACAATCTGGGCAAGTGAATGGAATTAGTTTCTTTTGTTTGAAAATGTATTAGGAAACATCTCAAGGCTTAAAGAAAAGACAATAAATACTTATTGTTGGGATACTTAAACATATCCAAATCAGATTTATATTTTAAGACTACTAGTTTGACTCAAGATTGCTTAGCTTCTGCTTTTAGATGTCATAGACAGGAGAAGCTTATCTAGAACTTTGTAGAAAATGTGCATGTTTTCCAACTCGATGGAACTTTTCTCTTCCAGGCCAATGACCAATTCACTGATGGTGGAAGGGGTAGGTAGACTTTTGTGCTTTGGAACTGAATTTGGTTTCCAAATCTAATAGAAATCTGTGATAAGCCTGATTCAATTAAGAGCTCAAACAAGCATCTGACTTGGTGCAACTGTTTATTGGACTCTGTGACCACTGATGTTCTGAGGTGCTTTGCTAGACAGGGACCTTAGTGAGAAGGTGAAAATCCTTCTCCTGTAAATCTTTCTCTACTTGTTAAGTTATTAGGCTCAATATGGTTTATTTACACAGAAGGGAAGAATCCTGCCAGCTGCAGGAACTGCTGGGTTCAATTCGATGGCCTATGTTATGCAGGTCAAGCAAGATTGCTCATAGCATCTTAGAAAGTTCCATTTGACCTTCAAACCTATCAATCAAAGCCCTTAATAAAGTTTGCCAAAGGAAAAGGCAAATTTTAGAGCAGCCGTGACTATACAGGTGAAGAAATACAGGAAAGAACCCAAAAGACGCTATAATCTTTCTCTAAACAGTTGTAAAATGAAATGTATTTACATTTTTATTTATAAAATAAATATACATAATAAATATTCTTTAGCATATGTGACGGGTACATGATATTCAGATTTTTTTAGCTCTCATTTCAGATCGACTCAACTTGCATACTATTTTACCACCTGCTAGGAATCATCAGTCTTTAACTCAAAACAGCAGAAGTTTAATGATGTATCAATGGCATCATATATTTCTCCTAAGTATGTATGGGGGTGAGTAGATGCGTAAATATGAACATATCTGATGATAACATGCTGTCAAATGTTATGTTTAGTATTTTTTCAACTTTAAGATATGTCACTTAAAGCATAATGCAAATGTTCTTAAAGTAGTACAGGATTAAAAAACTTCTATTCCTACACATACTTTAGCATTTCATTTTTTAGCAGAGTTATTTGAAAGAGTTCCTTTTTCTGGAAAACAGTGGTTTTGTAAATATATAGGGCACAAGAGCAGGTATCTGTTATGACACTTCACTTATGAGGAAAGACTGATACATCATTCATGGCTATTTCAGTGATGAGTTACCTCTCCCCTCTGTATCCATAAAGAGGCATGTCATAACAGAGATCAACCATCATTATGAAATATTTTTTTTCTCCATACAGCATGTGTTTATAAACGGTGTTGATTGCTGACAAGAACTCAGATGGTTCCTGGTACTCACAGAGCAGGGAGTTGCCGCTTTCAAAATGAGAATTATATTTAGTGTATTCTCGCTTCCATTGCTTTGTTATTATGAAAATCTGGAAAAGAACAGATTACCAGGAACTTGAGAGATGCCAGAATTGTTACACTGTTCAAGAAAGGAGATAGATCGGATTGCAGCAATTATCGTGGTATTGCACATCTGTCTATAGCTGGGAAGATCCTTGCCTGTATTCTCCTCAGTAGAATTACTTTCCTAGCTGAGGAGATTCAACCCAAGTCCCAGTGTGGCTTCAGAACACACAGAGGTATAATATCATATTCACTTGAATATAAGATTTCCCCAGTAATTTGATATCATATATGGAACATGTATAAACCTGCTATAATTTTTCCAGGTATAGAATCTAATTATTGGACGTTTGCCTTGAATTTGTCCCCTTCCCACTGTTACAGCAGGGAAATTGAATCTGGGGGAGTTAGGTGGCTCCTTTGTCCTCTGCTCCACCTCCCTAACTTCTTCCCCCTGCAGTCCCTTTCCTTCCCCCCAACTCTCCCTTACTATCAGACCCTGCTCTTCCTGAGCACATGGAAATGAGAGGCAAATTTGAAAACACTGACTTTGAAATAAACATGGCTAGGTACCCATCGACTTAGTTCATCCATAATTTGTCCATTTTACCCTTTTTTAAAAATGCTGCATATTTTAGCACAGGTACTCCATAAACACACTTTTAAGCAGCCCTTTTGTACCTCTTTATATATAGTACAAACTATGCATGATATTAATACAAAGCCAAATGACCCATCATTTACCATATAGTTCGTTGGGCTGGGCCCCAGCAGAATCAACAGCATTTGAAAGTATAGTGACCCCATAGCTCAGCACTGCTCAGTATGTAGTAAGTGTGTACTCCAGTTACCACCTACAGATTTGCCCCGCCCCCCACACCTATGACTGAAACTGGGTATTATTGGCAGGAGTCTTGGGGTTCTCCAAAAATTTATATGCACATGAGGTGCAGGACAACCTGGCCTGGCTCCACCTCATGGAGCGTGAGGCCACACTAATCATGTCCAACAGGCTGAGAGGGGGGGTGACAGGGATTTTGGATGAACCGTTTGAGGCCCCATTTCATGATGTTTGCCAGACATTTAAGGCTGGTGAAGAAATTTGAATCATTGGAAATGGGAAATAAAGTCACAGATTAACTGTGGGAGTGAAGAGGAAGTTAAAATGTATTCAAAGTAGTGACTCAACATGACTTGAAAAAGAATTGGTGGTGAGGGGGACTGAGTGCAATGGACACTGCCATATATTTTATTCAGATGATCTGCACTAATCTATCCTTATGGTAGTTTCTGGAGTTGGTGGCACATGCTTTGTGGAACTGTTTTTATGCACAAAAGGTGTGGGAGAAGGTAGCCACCTATTTGAAGGAGACAGGAAGGGGAACGGGGATCACTATCGAAAATGTTCCCTATGGTTTAACGGGGGGACGGATGGGTCATGGGGTGTGAGGGTCCTTATCATGTGCACCAAAGTAGCACTATGGAAAGTGCGTTCCCTGTTGGCACTAAAGGGCTCGTGCTTTTTAACATCAGAGTGTTTGCAGTTAGCAATGCATGAGCTGCACTTCTATAGAGGCAGAGAAAAGCATGGGATGGAAGGAGGGGATACAGCGCTCTGGCAAGCGCTGGACTTCAGGGAGTTGTTTCAGCCCTGTATAGGTATAGGATAGAGTAAGGGACAGCCTTTCTTGTCAGAAAGAGTGGGTGAGGGCTTTGTCAGTACCTTTCTGTTAAGTATTGATGTGTGAACCTGTAATTATATAAGAAACAAGGGTAAGATGTTCACTGAATAACACTGGAGTTTTAAGCAAAGTGAACGAGATGCTGTTTATCATGTGACTATTATGTAATTTCTTGATATTGTATTTGTATTCCCCTTGTGAGGTCTCAGGCGGGGTCCTTTTTAAAAATGTCTGATATTGCCTGTTTTCTAATAAAATGTTACCCAAAAAAAAAGTTTCCTATCAGTATGTTTGTGTTTTATAATCATGCTCAGTGTTCGCTGCATTTAGTTGACTTCATAGGCGTGAATACAATAGATATGATCTTTGTTGCTAAAGAGCTGCAGAAGTGCCACAAGTGACATCAGCATCTTTAAATGGCCATTACTAACCTGACCAAGACCTTTGAAACAAATACCAGAGAGGCCATATGGAAGATCATGACGAGATTTATATGCCCACAAAAATTTGTTATCAATATCAGACTTCTTCACAATGACATGACAGCAAACATCCTAAGCAATGGTTCAGAAATGAACCTCTTCACTAATTAAAATTGGAGGCAAGCAAGGATGTGTGATTGCACCACTTTTTCCTATCTATATCAAAGCTAGTCCACATCTCATTGGTGATAGACTTCCACTTGGAATCAACATCCAGTATCTCATGGATGAGAATATCTTTAACATCAACTAGTTACATTCCAAATCCAAGAAAACCAACTCATCCATTACTGGTCTTCAGTATGCTGATAGTTATGCTGTGTGCCCACTCAACTGAACAGCTCCTGATCATTCTTGATTGCTTCTGTAAAGTATGTGAAATACCAAGACTCACCGTAATCTTCATGAAAACCAAGATCCTTTACCAGTCCACCCCAAAACAACCAGCTGCTCCTCCACATATTACAATCCTTAGAGAATATTGAGTATTTCTCCTAGCTAGGTAGCTACCTTGTCCAAAAAGTAAGCATAAGAAACAATATTCAACACTGGATAAAATTTTCCAGTGTTTTCTTTAGACATCTCCAAAACCATGCCTTTGATCATGATATCATGATATCAGGATCCAAAACAAAATTCTGATCCATCAGGCTACTGTCATCCCTACCCTGTTTTATGGGTGTGAAACTTGGATGACATATCAGAAACACCTGAACGTTTGGGGACATCACCATCAGTGATGTCTTCAGAAAATCCTCCATTTCATTTGGAAGGACAGAAGAATGAATGCAAGCATTCTGGCTTAAGCAAATGCCACCAGCATTGGTTTATATGGTACGAGCTCTGTTGGACAGGATGTGTCATAAGGTAGCCTGAAAGTCAACTTTGAAAACAGGTCTTATACTCCCCACTCACCAGTGGTCACCACTACAGAGGTGATCAAAAGAGGAAATTCAAGGATATCTTGAAGACCAATCTGAAGAAATGCAATATTATCATCAATACCTGAAAGATTCAAGTACTGAACTGTCCACAGTGGTGCTGGATATACAAGGTATTGATCATTTTGAGCAAACTCACCTCAGTATGGAGGCAAATAGATGAGAGAGACAAATGGAAAGAGCTGTAACCCAGCATCATCAGGATCTACTCCTGCCTCCCAGAACTATGTGCCATGGCTGCAGTCAACCATGAGGATCTCAGATTGGCTTTCTTGTTCGTCTGTGGACTCATCAATGATTTCCCTGTTTATTGAAAGATTGCCATCCTCATATCAAGGGACTTCCACCGCTGTTTCCCAATTCTTCCTGGTTTATTTCCTTGAGTTTCCCTAAAACAGCCCACTGCCTTAAAATTTACATTAGTAATGCTGTGACCTTATGTAGTCATATTGCTATTAATCAGCACGAAGAAGAAGAAGAAGATGGGGACACAAAAGATGGAAGTTAAGTGTCAGCCTTCAACATTAATAGCTTTAAATGAGTTTAATGGATTTCATAGATTTCATAAACATTAGGGCTGGAAGGGACCTCACAAAATCATTGGGTCCTGCCCCCTGCCCAAGGGGCAGGAAGTCAGCTGGGGTCAGATCACCCCAGCAAGATAAGCATCCAAGCATTTCTTAAAGACATTCAGAATAGGTGCTTGCACCACTTCTGGGGGAGTCTATGCCAGAGTCTGGAGACTCGGATGGTAAATAAGTTTTTCCTTATGTCCAGTCTAAAATGGTGTTTCAGAAGTTTGTGACTGTTGAGTTAATTGGGATACCTACCTTCTTTAAATTACAGGGGACCAAGGAAGGAGGATTCAGGCCTGACATGAGTTGAATAAAAGGCTAAGAATAATTTTAAGGCTAATTCCATGTAACTCCCATGATGCATGGGATTCAATACATTTCCCACCCCCATGGGTTCAGTCATGGGCTTCCTTAACATGCACAAACCAAGAAGTTTAGAATATCTGCATTAGATATCATACACATTTCAACAAAGTAAGTGTTCTTTCCTTTTCTAAATGTAACTAACCACATTTGTAAATGTGGTTAGTTACAATCACATTCCCAGGGTATTGTGAGGAATGTAGAACAAACCATTAGGCTCTTGCCAGTTTTATTCTACAGGAGAAATTCCCTCCCATTTCACAAGGGTGATCTGACCAAACCCTCTGTGAATCTAGAAGTAGGGTTGAATGGGAGCAAAAATGGCTGCCAGAGCTAATGCCCCATGGCAGACATTGCATTTGTTGTGCATTGCATATGAGTATTAAAAGACAAATCATAACATGCCTGCTGGTAATATGTACAAATGATCATGGGATAGGTCCATGCTGGAAAGACATTACTGCTCACTGAGGGCACACATTCGTGGGACCCAATCTACAACTAGTCAGCTTACTTTAAGTTTCATGATCATAGATTGGGCTCCACTTATGCAGATGTTTGCTGGTGCTTGAAGCTATGCCAGGAAGTAAGGAAGTTCGAGTGAGGAGAGAGGCAGATGGGATTGAGGGAGTTAGTGGAGGGGTCAACAGGATCAGGGAGGCTGGTGTGTCTGTGGGAGAGAGGTGGGTGAGTCCATGGGGACAGGTTGTCTGTCGTGGGGTTCAGGGAGCTAAAAAAGCCTGGCCAGGGCTGCGGGGGTGGGGCAGGGAGGTAGGAAGACTGCAGTCTCGGGGATGGGGTGACTGGCTGGGCTTTCCTAACCCCAGGGCTGCACTCTGAACATGTACTGATGTTTGTTAGATCAGGCTACTGTATTTACTTGAATCTAGGATGACCCTGAATTTAAGGTGACCCTCCAGTAATTAGATTCCACACAAGGGAAATTTTTAATTTGGTATTATTTTTAATAGACCTACTGACAAAAACTATAGCAATGCCAGTAAGTCATAAATTCAATGTTAGCTTCATTTCAATTCAAACATTAACTTAGTCTATGTAAGCTTCTGTCCAGAACCTGGTGAATGCTACTCCTTTCTTAGAGCTTACAACTTAGGACTCTCCACTTTCAGATGTGTCCTCACTCTCACACTCTTCACCATTTTCATCTCCTCCCTCATCTTCCCACAAAACATTGTTTTCAGTTCCATCCATGGCACTGAATATACAGCACTTCTTGAAGTATTTAATAATGCATTCTGAAGATAGCCTTCCTCAAGAAGTCAGAAGTCAGTTGGTTTCTTAATCTTTCCACCAGGTGTAAGCACATGGTTCCCTGCCACGAGCCAGTCTGAATACTGGCACTGTAGTCCTTAAAGGACTTATTCATCTTATGACATCCAGTGCTTGGGGTTGAGGTGTCATACCAGCAGGCATGACTATAAAATCACAATTCACTAACTGAATTTTTGCTTTCACTTCTGGTCTTAAATGCCCTCTGAATGAATCTAACGCTAACATTCCTCCTGTCTTTAGCAGTGCCCCAGGTCTCCATTTTCACACAACATCTAACCAGTTATTCATCAGCTCACTTGAAATCCATCCTTGTTCCTGGCATCTAACCTGGTGGCAGCTTTTATTTTGCCAGAGTTTTGAGTTTCAAAATCACATAGGGTGGCAATTTTCTCCCATCTACTGACACTGCTAATACCACTATAATTCACAGCTTATCATTTTCTGTATTTCTCATAATCATGGATTTTGTGCCTTTCTCATGGATGGGGACATTGTTTAGCATGTCAAAATAGACTGGAGTCTCATCAGCATTACCTCTTTGGCCCAGCAGGTAATCGTGCGTTTTGCATAGCCCAATAATGTACCGCTGGAATTCAGCAAGTTTTTCATTATAGTCTGATGGTAACTTTTGTGCAACTGAAGTTCTTCGTCTCAGGGCTAAGCCACTATTTTGCATCATTCAGATACACCATCCACTACTTGCTTTGAATTTTTTAAAAGGAATGCTCAGTTCCTTCAATATTTCTAATGCCAAAAGTCAAAGCACTTCACGGGTGATTGGTATTCCCTCCTGTCTCTTTCCTTGAACATACTTGGGAACTTGCTTATAAATTTCAGGAAAGCAATTGTGTTTCAGACTCCCAAATGTTTTCCACATGGACTTAGCATTCTTGAGTTTTCCTTTTAAGTGTGTCCATCAATGCACATTTGCTTTAGTAACATTATACTTCCTTCCTAGCCTTGCCATGTCCTGGATCCCTTGCTGCTGCTGCTAAGAGTCTCACTGCATGCTGGATCCTTCCTTGCCATGCATTGGGTCCCTTGCCATGTGCTGGGACCCTTGTTGAGTGCTGGGTACCTTGTCACTGCAGTCAGGCCCCTCCTTGCAGCATACAGGGTACCTAGCTGGCCTCTGGGGGTCCCTCCCTCCTGAGTACTGGCTAGCCTAGGAGTGGGCAATTATTTTGGGTGGAGGGCTGTTTACTAAGTTTTGGCAAGCCATCAAGGGCCGCATGACAGGCAGCCAGGGGCAGATAAATATTAATTTTCTTAATTTGGGGGGGGGTCCCACGGACCAGATAGAATGGCCTGGCAGGCTGCGTCTGGCCCCCAGGCTGCAGTTTGCCCACCCCTGGGCTAGCCCTTGTGGGGCCTTTCCCTGGTGTGTACTGGCTGGAGTGTCTCCCCGCTGTGTGCTGGCTGGCCCCTGCAGGAATCCTGCCTGCTGTGTGCCTGGCTAGCCTCTCCCCACATTATGGTGGATACCTTGCAGGCAGGGTGTCAGATGATCAGGTCACTCCCAGCAGTTGCCTGCTGATGGGTGTGAGGCAGCACAGCATGCACTGGCCAGGCTCCTTGCATGCAGCTTGACATGACCTGGCAGGAGCTGCCCAGGCACCGTTCCTGCAGCATGTGGGGTTTCTAAGCAGCATATGCTGAGTTGCCCTGAGATGCTTCTCAAGTGGCAACCCAGCACCTACCAAGGCACTTGCCCAGGCCACTAGCATGTGGAGTTGCTCCAGCACCTGTCACTGGGACAGCAGCTCAGGGCAACTCAGCACATGCTGGCCAGAAATCCTGCGTGCTGTGGGGATAGTTCCTGGCTGATGCCTGGCACATCATTTAGAGCTGCATGTGGGTCTTCCAGCTGGAGGGTGCTGATGCATCTTGGCACATGCTGGCAGGCAGCAGCTTGGAGTGACTGCACTGGCCATGAGCCCTGCAGGATCAGAGGAGCAGCAACACCTTATGCTGGCTGACCATGTGCATTTTCACGTTTTGGGTAAGTCGCATGCAATCATAAGATAAGGCTTGATTTTCCCCATGTTGAATGGGAAAAGAACTTCATCTTATAATCAAGTAAATATTCCCAATCTAATTTAGTTCATCTCCTCAGGTGAACTGGTTAGAACCCTCATTAGGTCAATATAAGTGCAACATCTGCATGTACCCTGAGTGGCTGATCTGCCGTTTCTAGAGGTTTAATGTCTGGCATGTCGTGATTTATCATGCAATGCTCACATATACCACAGGCAACGTAATTTCTGCCATGGGCCAATGTGGTCCAATGTCCCTATTTTCAAGAAGGGGAGGAAGGAGGATCCGAGTTATTATAGGCCAGTCAGTCTCGCCTCCATCCTTGGAAAAGTCTTTGAAAAGATTATTAAGGATCATATTTGTGAGAGTCCAGTGGTAAAAATAATGCAGCAGGGCAACCAGCATGGATTTGTAGCAGGTAGATCATGCCTGATTAATTTGGTTTTGTTTTATGACCAGGTCACAAAACGCTTATATGCAGGACTAGAAATCAATGTCATTTTTTTGGATTTTAGGAAGGTCTTCAATACAGTATCTCATCCCATTCTCATAAATAAATTAAGAGGCTGTGACTTAGACGTTTACGCAGTCCAGTGGGTGGCAAATTGGCTTGGGGGTTGCACCCAGAGAGTGGTAGTAGATGGGTTGGTATCGACTTGCAAGGATATGGGTAGTGGGGTTCTGCAGGGTTCAGTCTTGGGCCTGTACCCTTCAATGTCTTCATCAGTGACTTCAGTGTGGGTGTGATGTGTACTCTGTCCAAGTCTGTGGATGATACTAAATTGTGGGGTGAAGTGAACACACTGGAGGGTAGGGAACAATTGCAGGCAGACCTGGACAGGTTGGAAAAGTGGGCAGTACACAATAGGATACAGTACAACAAGGACAAGTGCAGAGTGCTTTACCTAGGGCATCAAAATATCCAGCACACCTACTGATTGGGAAATGACCCTCTTAGCAGCACAGAAGTAGAAAGGCATCTCGGAGTCATGGTGGACTCCAAGATGAATGTGGGTCATCAGTGTGATGACATCATCAGTGAAGCTAATCGTACTTTATCATGCATTAGCAGATGCATGACAAATAGAGCCAAGGAGGTGATACTTACCCTCTGTGTGGCATTGGTCAGACCACAGTTGGATTTCTGTGTCCAGTTTTGGACACCATACTTTAAGAAGGATGTGGTTAACCTGGAGAGGGTCCTGAGGAGGGCCACTCATATGGTTAAGGGTTTACAGGCCAAGCCCTATGAGGAGAGATTAAGGGACCTGGATCTCTTCAGCTTCTGCAAGAGAAGGCTGAGAGGTGATCTTGTGGCCGCCTACAAATTCACTGAGGGGGGGACGCAGCAAGGGATCGGAGATGCTTGGTTCACCAGGGTGCCTCTTGGGGTAACAAGAAACAATGGTCACAAACTCACAGAGAGCAGATTTAGGCTAGATATCAGGAAAAACTTCTTCATGGTAAGTAAGGGTGGCCAAAATTTGGAATGGACTTCTAAGGGAGGTGGTGCTTTTCTCTACCTTGGGGGTCTTTAAGAGAAGGCTGGATAGGCATCTGGCTGGGGTCATCTGACCCCAGCACTCTTTCCTATCCAGGCAGGGGGTCGGACTCAAAGATCTGTTGAGGTCCCTTCTGACCCTAGCATCTATGTATCTATGGGCCAAAGATAGCCTATTTTGGATCAGGAAGACAAGTAACATCTTTGACTTTCCTGATCTTTCTGAGATGAGCTTTTTCAGCCTTCTGCAACCCAGACAATAGCAGGTTAATATGGAGACAACACTATGTCTCATCACTACTACCTTGTTTTCTACTGATGAGTACCTCCCCTAGTGAGACAGGGAGGATTGTTTTGAATTTACTTTCATAGTGTTGCCCTACTGCCATCTCTTTACTCTGCCATTCAGTACTCAGCCTTCCAGTCCTTGCATTTGCCCCCACTATGTATCTGAATAGATGACCAGTGGATCACAGATTTAAGTCAGATTGCCTGGACTCTCAGGCTGTACACCTCAGAAATCACCAGAGCCCTGGAATTTTTAATTAGCTTCCATGCTGCTTTCTTGCTCTACTAACAGGGTCCTCAGGCAGCTTTGCCTTCTTCTTTGGCCTAGTTATAGAAGGGGTTTTGAAACCTGCCTCACTTGTTCTTGTGTACGTTATGTCCTCATTCTACACCCAGGCCTCAGCCCACCAGGGGTCCCAGTCTCTTCTGCTTAGTTGCTGAAGATATCATTTCTCGTAAATGCTGCTTTAATGCTTCTATGAAAGTTGTGCAGCTGTCACCATTGAACTTTCAAATTTTTGTATTAGCTATCTAGATCATTAAAAGTTTATAAAGCTGACCAATGTTCTCCTTGCAGTGCATATAAATTAATAGAGCAATTATGATAGGTTATGGTAGATTGTTCATTTGGCAGCACTATTGCAGAAACCTGCCTGTTTCTTCATTTTTAGGTGCGATTTAAAAATAATAACCTGGAATATGAAAACATGGGGAAAAGTTCTATATTGAAGTAATGTTAAGATTATGTAATTAAATTAAAATTAACGTTAGAAAATGCAAAAGATTCCTTAGGAACTGTTAGTTTGGACATCTAGGGTGTAGGTATATTTGTTGTTCCTTTTGGTTCCTTTTCTTTTAAACATATAGTTCTGTATTATTCCTGTTCGTGCCTAGAAAAAATATACAAAGTACAAATTTTGAGTTCATACTGTGGTTCTGAATTTTAACTTTTGCATTTCCTGGCTCTTACTTCTGGAATCTGTGGCAGGATACATGACCATACAGTTTTCCTTAGCATGACAGAGTGCTGTGGAGTAGTATATCCTGCTATGTGAGATGTGTCAGATTTTTTTTGTCATTTAGATTTACCATTAACAGCTTTATTAGCACTATTGCATTTTGGTGAAACTAAAACAGACAATAGGCCTGTCTACATGAGATGTTTACTGCTCAGTAGACTAATTAGTTGTGCTGTAACCAACTTGGCATCTACACATGTGCCCCTATAAAGCTGGCGTAAACTAATTTACTGAGTCTTATTTGGGCTGCTTCAGCACAGGGCTAGTCAGCAGGCAGTCCCTAAAACACCCTTGCGTTCCACCCAGCCCGGGCAGTGTCTACACCAATACTTGATTTTTCTCATGTTTGATAGGAGAAAAATCTCATCGTATAATTGAGCAAATACAGTAACCCATTTTCAATCCAATTTAGTTCACTTCTTCAGTGAACTAGTTAGAACCCTAGTTAGGTTGATCTAAGTGCAGCATCCTCACGTACCCTGAGTGGCAGGGTATTGAATACAAGTACTACCTTAGTGCAGAATAAACAACTCCGCAACAGCATGCATGTAGATGTTGCTCTGGCTGGCTGTGGCATGAGGATAACTCAGTGTGGAGCCTACCTGCCAGTTAAGCCCCACACTGAAGCACCCTGGTGCCCCAGCCAGCCCTTCCACAGCAAGTGAAACCCAGGGAAGCAGCCGTGGGCCTGCAGGCTGAACCCCCAAGCCCCTTGCCAGTTGGGCTGCTCCTACCCAGCTCAATGTACTGCAGTCCTGGGCACACATTCAAATGACAGTAAACTCTGGAGTTTATTGCTCCAGAGTTTATTGCTCCTGGGAACACATTCAAACAGCATGCCTGGGAGCAATAAACTCTGGAGTTTATGGCTTCACATTAATTGCACATGTCGACACACCCAGTGAGACCAAATACATATGCCTGTAATGGAAAAAATATAGATCCTTTTGTTTGAAGTGCCACTGAGTGTCCCTGTCATTTGGTGCTCTTGTTGTTGTTGTTTTTTCCAAGTTCCATTTAAAAAATTATTTCTCCTGTCATTCTGCAGATGGGAAAAACTGACCAGGTCTTTGAATTGTTTGCACTTTTGAGCTATAATAGTAGTATCTTAGCACAATCTACTGACACTCAGGCAAGGTGGACAAGAAAAAATGACTTCTGTGATGTCGTGTCTAAGAATGACAAACAGTTGCATTAGGGACATATAGGTTACCAGCTGCATTATGATACTGTTGCTATCTAGCAATTTCTTTTGATCTGGCATTTTAGATACTGATCAGTTTACTGAAAGCAGGGCCAGCCACAGGGAGTGACAAAATGTAAAGGTCATTGGATATAAGAGTATTGGTATTTTATATGGTGGCACTTTGCTCATTAAAACATTACTGAAGCTTAGCTGCAGCAAGATGAGCTGTTTGTTTCTTTTTCAGTTGGCAAGTGTACTGAGGGCCAGACCATGTTTAACCAGTAGCAATCCTGTAATACTATTTTCAAGAGTGTTAATCCAGGTGCCCTAGTATGTGGTAGTTACAGTCTGCTCTCCATCCCTAAAGTCCTCTTTTGTGTTAATTGAGGAAAGGATGAACCACCCAATTTTGATTTTGATTAATAGTTTTAACCCAAACTATTCCATAAGTTGGAAGTAGAGCAAACACCCGATGGCAGATCCTTAGTTGTGATAAGGTGACATGAGAGAAGAAGTGTGGCTAAACTAAGTTCCATTCTTCAATGTGAAATGGCCACTGGTAGGCTTCTCCAATGCACACAGGTCCCATATGACTGCTCTGCTGGCTGGGTATCAGTTGAATTCTCTGATCGGGACACGTTGCCTAGAACTCTGTAATTTCCAGAACCGTTTAGGAATAGTTTGTTTCTTGCATGTGTGCATGAGGGTTTGCCTCATGACTCTTTGGTGTCCTTTCCAATCCCGTCATTCTGCAACCCACTTCCTCCCTGGCTGAGAACTCACTTGCCTTAGACAATGCTCAGAGCAGGGGCTGGCAATTGTTTTGGGCAGAGGGCCACTTACTGAGTTCTGGCAAGCCATTGAGGGCCATATGATAGGCAGCTAGGGGCAGATAAATATTAATTTGTAAATTTTTTAGGGGCTCCGCAGGCCGGATAGAACAGCCTGGTGGGCCACATCCAGCCCCCAGGCTGCATTTTGCCCACCCTGGCCTAGAGGCATCTTTTAGTTATCTTTGTGTTGCTAAAAGGGCAAAGCTTGAGAGAAATTAGTTTAACCATGAACAATACACAGCCCTTTTGAGAATTTGCTGATTCAGTTTTAACACTACTTTTCCTACTTAATATTTATGTTCAGGAAAATGTGCTGAAAAAGAAAATTGATGAGGAGGATCTTTTCAGTGGGTTTTTTTCTATGCTCATTGCAAGGAACCACAACCATCTGCCTGACCACTCAGAAGTTGTGACATTGCAGGTTATAGGGTACTGAGTACCCAACTGGAAGATGTTCAGACTCTGAAATCTCTTCAGAGCTTTTTTGAAGAAACAGGAGCATCACTTTGCTGATCAGATTCACCAAGCTGTATTGATTGCTTTGGTGTTAGTTAGAAGAGAATATGGCAGTAAATGCTTGCATCTGTTGCAGCCCAAAATAATTTTGCTACATAATTGAGAGGCCAGATCTTTATTTCTTGATCAGAAAATACATTTGTGGTTGTTAGGAATGATTGGTCACTGAATGTCACCATTATTGCACATTGATACAAATGGAGGAAGTCTGGCTGGCAATAAAATAAAACAATATATAATATCAGCGCTCTTGATAGAAGTTTCTGGATAGTAAAAAAAAAAAAGTTGAAACTTACAAACTTTCTTTAAACTATTTGATTTGGTAAAACTCCATCCATATCTGACCTGTTCTGTGTCTTATATATTTTGATTCATAGTATTTAAGAAGTGGTGGCAGCTACTTTTCAAGTCTGATCCTGCTCCCTTCGACTTTCATGGCACAAGGAGCAGATCCTATCATACAAGTTAGATGTTGCCCACAGAAGGAAAGGCAAGAGAGTAGAAACTGAAGGTGCTGAAGGAAACTACTCACTACAATCTATAAGCAATATATGTACAAGTGTCTTTATGTCTTATTCTTTGTTCTGAAACCTGCCACTCTGGGAATATTTCCCCCAAACCTCTTCAATCACCAAGCTTTAAACATTTTATTTATTAAGACAATCCACAGATGGATTATAAAGTGCAGCTTCATCATTTCCCCTTTTGCTCTGACTTTGCCTTCTGTTCCATTGCAGTATTTCCTTTCTGTCCATGACATCATCTTAACCCTCACTAGGGGAAGGGAGGAATAAGAAAGAGAGAGAGAGAGAGAGAGAGAGAGAAAGGGAAAGAGGAAAGAAAAGGCTTCCTTGGCAACAGAAATACCTTTAAGTGTAACATAATTACCATCTCTCTGCCCTTTCTCCCCCCGCTGGGACTATTCAGCAAACCCTACAACATACACTTAAATCTTCAACTTCTCAGAGACACTACACGCAGATGGGAAAGATTTGATTAAAATTACAGTGCTTTAGGTTCAACTTCACCTATTAAGAAAAAAAAAAGGATCTGGTGCTGGACTTTTTTTTCCCTGAGAAATAACTAGGCCACAGTAATTACAGACAGGGCCCTGCTGTGCACCATGAATAGGATCCCTGGGGTGGTATTTTCCTGTTACCTGTCTATGTAGGGCTGTTGACATCAACATGAATGATAACCATGCCAGGTTTTTTTTTTTTATTATTCTTTCTTTTTATGCCTTAGAAAAATAAGGGGAGGAGAAAGAAAGGGAAATACATTAGTTATAAATGTTGTGATTTACATTTTTTTGTGTCAAGGATGCTTTTATGTACTTTTCTATACATCTGTGTGATTACTTTCTCAAATTATTTTTAAAGGTGAATTTTGGCCTTCAAGAAAATGAAAGACCAATACGTGGCAAGAACCAAGCATAGAGCAGTAGGCATCATGTAAGTTCCCTATTGTCATTTTTTTCCATTCACTGTTGCCCTGTCAAATCTAACCTTATTTAGAGAACTTGTCTTTTGGGACTAGATGATGCCCACCAAATTCATGGTGTATGTAACAAGCCAAATTTGAAAAGTTGCATTTTTGCATTTGCTTTAACTGATGTAGATCAAGAGCAATTCCATCACTTAAGATGGTGATTCTCAACCACAGTGAAGTGGCACCAAGAGGTGGATGAGATCCTTTTAAGGGTGCTGCAGAGAGCACTGTTAGGTATGCAAACACCTAGACGTGATTCACAAGAGAGACCAGAGATTTCAAAAAGGAATCCATAGCACCAAAACCATTCCGACCTCCTGTGGGCTTCCTGAGTTCAGCAAAAGAATTGCTCTATTATTTTTCCATAGTCAAAAAGTGAGTGAAAAATAAGATCTGGGATTTTCAGAGCCTGATGAATGGTGCCTTGAGTCCAAAGAGGCTGAGAACCACTGATTTAAGCAATAGCTTACTCTGGATTTACAATGGTGCAGCTGAGAGAGAAAAAATGGCCTTAATAAAGTACATGTCATAAACTGAATTCTGGCCACTAATGGGTGGGAGTAGGTATGGGGCAATAATGTCAAAACAGAGGTGAGAATTTGGCATTGGTCAAACTGGGAGATGAGTAAGGAAAGAAAATGAAAGTCAGCTGGGACACTGGTGGAGCGCATAGGTGGTATATGGCAGAAGGCAGGGTAGAGAAACACTTTGTAAACTAACTAGAAAATAGATACATAAGCTTACATGAGCCTGAACTCATTTAATCAAATGTTATTCTGAGGGTGGTATACACATCATAGGAGGCTTGAGCAGGGAGGTACCAATAATTGGGAGTATTTGAAATGTGATATTCTGTAATAGAGCTGAAGAGAAGGCTGTCTTTTCTAGTAGGGATAAAAAACAATATATCATGTAGTTTTAAATTTAAAAAACAGACAAAAACCAGGAAGGAATTACGCCCATGCCCAGGCACACCTGCTCACATGATTACCTCCACTCTTGCCATTTTGGCATCCAGTGCTGGTTTAACGAAGCAGAAACCAGCCAGGAGATAGTAATGTTAACACAAAGTGGGGAATAGGCCCTCGACCATTATCAACTGCCCTTGGCAGCTCTTATGTCAAGTTCCTTGTCCCCTCATCTGAGTGTAGCTGACAGCCTGAACTATTTGGAAGCCTTGGTGGGGGAGGGAGGATGGGGACAAAGTGGGAAAGGATGTTCTTGACCAATTCTGACCTGATCTTTGAGTCCTGAGGGACCATAGCTATCATAAACAAATTAATGCAGCCCCTAGCTTGGTCTAATTTACAGTGAAAGATTGAGGTTAATGCAGATACCTCCTGAGAGTCAGAGGAATGCAACTTGCATCCTGACAACCAACCCCCATCTCAAACTGAGAGGACCTCAGAGTAGAAGAGAATCTGACTTTACCCCATGTTGGTCATGGTCTATTAATTCTTTGTATTGCTATGTCTTTTAGAGCCCCAGGCATTGATAAGAAGCTCATTTTGCATGATGCTGCACAAGCAGAATAGAGAAACAGCCCCTTGCCTCCAAGAGTTTCCAATCTCAATATAAGCCATGAGACAACACATTGATGTAGATATAATGTAAGGAAACAATGAGGAAGTATCAGTTAACATGATGTAGCAATGGCACATTAGCATCCTAACCACTAAGGGTTTTTTTAGATATCTCGGTAAAGGAGAATTATAAGGAGGGACTTCAAGGAGAATGATGGAAGCTCCTTTCAAGCATGGAGGGCAGCATGGGACAAGGCATGAAGCTTGTTGTTCGAAAATGTGACAAGGCAGTGATGGAAATTGGCATTGTGGACTGAGAGGGAGTAGGAATCAACATCATGACAGGGACAGAAAGATGACATGTAGGATGGCGGTGAGCTCCTAAGAGCTGTGAAAATCAAGACAAGGAGCTTGTGTTTGATGTGATAGCGAAGAGGGAACCAGAGGAGGGCTGGTCAAAGCAATGGGTTAGGAATGTAGTCTTTGTGGCAGCCTTATGGAATGGAAATTACCTGGAAATCTGCATTTGTCAAGAGCAGAAATACAGGATTTCATAGAAATCAGTATGTGAAAAGATGATAATTTGGGCAAGAACTTTAGCTGTGTTGAATGGGTAAGAAAGGCCATATCTTAGAGGTGGGAGACAGGACATGTGAGTCTAAAATGAAGCCCAGGTTATGGGTTCAGTGAAAAGTGGACTGTGATGTTTTCCACAGTGTGTGAAAAAGGAAGAGCAGGGAGGGCTTGCGGAAAAGGATTAAGAGCTCTGTTTTAACCATGCTTACTTGCTCTGATAACTAGTCATTCACAAAGAAGTGTCACAGACAGGCTTGGTTTTTAGTTTGGACAGACGTATTTGGATCTGGAAAGGAGAGAGACATCTGCATAGAGATGGGGGCTGAAATCATTCTTAGAGTTTACTCATGAAGGATGTTGTCAGCAACAATAAGCTAACACTGAAAATGTTAAATTATGTAGGCTCTATTGTTTCCTAATTGTTTGCTTGAACCAAGATATAAAAATTAGTTTTGCTATAGCAACAACAAACTAAAATAAGAAACAAGCAATGGAAGTTCGGAGGGAAAAAGGCTAGAGAATGTCATATGACTAAATGTTTACATCATCTGATGGTCCGAATCCAGAGATGAGGTATATGTCTGAACCTCTTCTTTGACATAGTTTCAAGTGCTTTGAGTTGCAGCAGTTCTAGGGCAGCATTACTAGGCCAGAGGGGTTACTGTGGGCAAAGGCTAGCTGTTCTCTCCAGGATCATTCCCTCACATATCTGTGGGTGGGGAAGGACCACCTTTGCAACTCACGTGCTTCCCCTTATTTTTTGTTTTGATGGCTAGCTAGCAAATATATAGTCCATGCCCTACTATTAATCAGTCAGTAGAGCTTTCTTGTGGTTGCTTAGCTTACTGTATAGATCTGTTAATAGAAAGTCTCCAGTGCAGTTAAAAAAACCTTTTACTCACCTTGTCTAGTGGATTTCGTGAAGAAATTTAGTTACCAAAGCTGGGTTTTCCCAACTCTCAGTTTTAATGATAATAGGTTTGTGTATACTATAGAATGAGACTGCGCTGATCCAGCTGTCTTTAGCTCGCATTAATCACACCCTTTTACTCAAAACAGTATAACTCTGATCTAACCCAATTAAGCTTGTGAAGTTTAGACAGAGAGATTAATATAGCTCAGAAAAGCATAACCTTTGTCCGTAGAAATGTCTTAAGATAATGAGTTTGATTCAGTGGGCTGGATTTGTAGAAAGGTGTATTTTGGAAGTAGACACCTAATTGTAGATACTAAATCAGCAGGAAAATAAGTGTGTTCAAGCAGACAAGTTCCAGCAGCATGCAAACAGGTAGGAAAGAGGTTAAATAAGTTAATTCGAGAACTGGCTATTTGAGAAGTTACTGACAACAGTGTAACTAGGGTGGGTGAAGGAAGCATACACCCTGGGTGCCGATTTAGAGGGGGCATAAGAATAGCAGCTGTCACCACTGCTGGTCCAGTGGAAAGCTACTGCCCAGGCTGCAAAGTTTCCTCTGATTATTGGTAATACAAGAGAGAATCATTAACACCAAAAAGAAAAAAAACAGAGTACACATGACAAATGTAAACAAAACATCGCTCTTCGACTTAAAAATATACTGTCTCCTTTATGTCTTCTGATACCTGAAAAAATCTTGCCTTGTTTTCTAAAGTTACATACAAAATACAGATTCCTTTTAAAAGATAAATCAGATTTGCAGTCTCACCATGAGCAAGTTCCGCAAATGGCTGAATCTCCAAGATACCATATTTAGTTCAGGGAACAGATGAGTCTCTTTCATTTATTATATTTATATCATAATGTGCTAGAGGTGTCTGACAACAATTGATATTAGATTAGCTACCCGTTTTAGATTAACAGTGGATATTAGAGGTGTGTGAAATATTGATCTCAAACTGCAGGCATACTCAAAATAAGGCTTAGCTTGAATTGGACCTGGTTTTCAGAGGGTACATCTATCTACGTGTGCACTTTACTCCAGAGTTGACTAATTAGCTGTGCAGTAAAGCATCACAGTCTACACATGCGCTGGTATTAGGGCATAGTAAATTAACTCTGCTGTAAAATTGTAGTGTCCAGGACAGTACTATCTTATGACAGAGTTATTAAGTGCAATGAACACACATATATAGATGGTGATAGGAGTCAGCTGGGGTATGAGGGTGCTAAAATATGGGGGCTGCCTGTTGCCTAGCCACATGACTTCACAGGTCCTGTACCCTCATGCCCCAGCCAGTCTCTCTATTGCCTGCTGTTGCCTCTAGAGCTTGGAGCTGACCTCCCAAGCCTGCTGCCAGCCTGGGACAGCTCCTCCCTGGCTCAAAGTGTAGATGTTGTACACGAGAGCAGCTAATTCTTGGTACAAACTGCTCTGGCATTTATTGCATTGCATTAATTTCACATGTAGATGTACTCAGGTATTCACAGAATTTAAGGCCAGAAGGAACCATCAGAATCTTGTCAGACCCTCTGCATCTCACAGGTTTCACCTAGTGAAACCCTACATTAATCCCATAGGATGCATTCACACATACAGGCACTTGCACTTGCACTTGCAGCAGCTCAAATAGGAGTGGCACAAATTTGTGCCGGAAATTTTTGCCTTAGCACATGTGCCTGAACATGCACTTTGGTGTGGGGCACTTGGGGCAAATTGACCCTGTGCAGCACCTCACAGATCTGTAACCAGAGGGAGCTGAAAGCTGGGGTATATAAAACACTGCCCTGGTGAGCAGCTCAGGGCTACTTCCCCTCAGGAGCTTCTGGGGGAGGAGCCTCTGGGAAGAAGTTGGCTACATCCCTTCCTGTCCTAGGCTGTTGCTGCTGCAAACTTGGTCTCAGGAGCTTCTGGGGAGAAGATGGCTAGGCTCCTTCCTGCCTCTAGCTACTTCTAGCTGCTGGCTTGTACTCAGAGTTTTTGGGGGTAAGTTGGTGGCACCCCTTCCTGCCTTGGGCTGCTGCCTCCCCACAGGGAAGGGCCTCTGCTGTACACCACTGCCCCCCATTGGGGAGGGGCCCACCTCACCCCAACACTGCACCCCAGCTTCTGCTCCCCTGTTCTGGCCTGCTGCCCAACCAGAGGGCACCCTGGGGAGGAAGCCTGCACTGCCTGTGGGCCCTACCATCACTGCCAGAGCCTAAAGGTGCCTTGCCTGCCCCAGCAGCCTTGGCAGACCCACC
Organism: Crocodylus porosus; assembly: GCF_001723895.1. NCBI lineage: Eukaryota > Metazoa > Chordata > Crocodylia > Crocodylidae > Crocodylus > Crocodylus porosus. Next base: position 93,962,226 of record NW_017728947.1, read on the forward strand.
CCCCACTTTTACCTGAAGCACGCCCTGAGTGGCTGAACTGGATGGCTGCTACCACTACTGCTGCTGTTGCTGCTGCCATCTGTTCTGCTGCTGCCCTCTCTCAGGAGAGAGAAAGATTCCCTGCTGCACCACCTTGCACCACTCAACCCCATACCTGCACTGGATTGGCTGATTGCTCCTGCCCTCCCCCACAACTGCCTCACTGCATCGATCCTGCTTTGTTTTCCTACCTATTGCTCTGCTGCTGAGTATAAAAGATGGCTGGAGGCCTAAGAGGCTTTTACATCAGCCTCAGCTGCCTTCCCTGTGTGTTTTTTTGGCCCTTGTGTGGTAAATCCTGTGGTCCACTCCCCTTGCCCTTGTGGTTGTTGTGTGGCTGAGTAAGCTAGCTTGAGATTCCCCAGACCTTGTGTGTATGTTCCCCCTCCCCCACATTCTCCAAGCATAGCCCTTCTGGTTTTTTACCCTGTGGGGCTGTAGCTCAGTGAGCTTCAGCTCCTTTCACCCCCCACATTTCCTGCACAACCCTGGCCTGCCCCTATTAGATTCACCAGCCCCACTGTATGTTTTTGTTTTCTTTATGGTTTTCCCCTCCCTCATGTAAAGCAATGGCAGGGCAGGAACCTTGGGGGGGCAGATGCCTCCACAGAGCCTCCTGCAGCCCCCACTATGGGGCAGATCCCAGCCACGCCCCTGCAGGCCCCACCCCAGAGGCAGAGTCTGACCAACCTTCTCCAGGGGTAGAGAAGCCTGCAATCTCTGTTGTGGGGGAGGCTGGAGTCTGGCAGGGAGCCAACAGAGCAAGGAGGTCTCCCCTGGCCAGGCCTCCCCAGAGAGGTTACCAAGCCCCCTCCCCCACCATCAGGGACCAATTGCAAGAGTAGTGGGAAGGGCTCCTCTTTAGCCTTCTCTACAGCTGGGGGTGGGAAGGGCAAGGGCCCCACCCCCAAGCCTAGACCATGGGTGCCTGACAGGACTGGGTATGCTACACCAGCCAGCACATCTACTCATCCTGTCCCTGGCCTTAGCCCAGGCACCACCAATGTGGCCCCCCAGTGGGGGAACTGCAGCTATGCACAGGCAGCTAGGGGGGACCCAAAGCTGCGGGGCCTGGGTCCTCCACCACTGGCCCTTCCAGCTCGGGTGGCGGGGCCCCCTTTCTGCCACTCTCCCACAGGCACAGGGTGAAGTGCCAAGCAGTAGAACCTGCACTTTTAGACCTGGGTGCAGGCCCTGGCTTGGGTAGTAGAGGCCCCAAAGATCATGGTGGCCTCCTGCTTTCATGGCAAGTGGGTCTTTTTCCTTGCCTCAGAGGCTGCCACACAAAAGGTGATGGAGAGGGGACTCGTGGTCGAGGATGAGTATGTCCCCCTCGAGCCCCTAGAAGAGCTGGGGACCAGGGTGGTCCCCCCTGGGGACCAGGGTGGTCCCAGTTATTTCCCCAGTGTTGGCCCTCTTGCTGTGGTGCTGAGACCCTGGCCTCTGCCACGTACGCTCTTTCTGTCACCAGATTATAGTCCAGCTGGCAGTGGGAACATGGCTGGAGGCTGAGAGGTGCCTCTGATTCCTTTTCAGGTGTCCCGGGTGATGGTTTTTTATATGCTGGGGGACCTGTGATGCTTCCAGTGCTGCACCCTGAGGCACTTCTGTCATGAGTGCCTCATGGACCAGGAGGAGAGGGCATCCACAGGTCCCACTGGTGAGAGGGGTGCCCCCGCCACTGGTATCCCTCCCCACTCAGGCCCCCTGGCACCCCAGTCACATCATCCAGGTCCCTGTGAACTCAGGTGACCCCACCCCCAAAACAAGGGGAGAAAGGGAATGGGGCCCCTCTGCCCCTAGTTATGTCCCTGCTATAGCTGCCCCACCCCCCAACCTTCACCTTCTTCTACTGGAGTCTATCCACCTGAGGGCCACCTCATGGCTAAGTGGGTGCAGCTCCCCTCCGTGCAAAACCAAAAGGAAAGCCCAGGTGCAGCTGGAATGCTCTGATGTGGAGGACTCCTGCCGTCTCCCAACACCACCACATGGAGGGAAGGAGCAGCCCAGCTTCTGGGGGCCTCTCCTGCTGTGCATGACACCCCACCCCTGGAAAAGATCAAATAGGGGATCCCCATGGATGAGGTTTTGGGGCTGCTGGACAGTTCCAAACAGGAGCCCATGGAGGAAGTCTCTCATTCTGCTAGCCAGGGTCTGCCCCCTGAGACTACGGGCACCAAGCCTGAGGCCTTGGCTAACCCAAAGGAAGGTCTGATGATCTGGGGGAGACAGGGACCCTGGGACTTACCCTAGTGAGTCCTGAGGAGGGAGGTCCCCTTTCCCAGGACCCCAAGGCAAACACCGAAGCCACCTTGGTGCCAGACAGGTCTCTTCCCTTCCCCTTCCAGAAAAGCCTCACTTCCAGTCTGCCCCATGGTCCGGCACCAGAGAGGGTCAAGGTGGGGTCCCCTAATCAACAGCCCAATCTTGTTGGGGACCCTGCGAAAATCACCCCCCCCCCAAAGGCTCCAGCTCTACCCTACCATCTTGTGATGGAGCCTTGCCCCCACCCGAGTCCCAAGGGGCTGCAGAGCTCTCCCAATCCCAACCAAAGTCCAGGGTCTTAGTGGACTGGGGGGTTCAGATGGTGCCTAAGGAACCTTCTGAACCCCAGGACCAGGAGGAGGATGCCCGAGAACCAGCAGGCTCCATGGAGCCTGCAAACCTCTCAGTCCTGGTGCAAGAGGTGAGCTACTTGCATTTCTTGACTGTGACTACACCCAGCAGTCTGCCAGCAAGGTACAGCTCACCTTGGACTGCTGGGGAGATTTTGACAGCATCCTTGCCACTGTGAGGGCCTTGGGGGGAAGGCAAGAGGCCAAAAGCTGCAACGCTTGGATCTATAGATGGGCCTATGATTTCCTGACGATTCTGGTCAACAAGCGTAATTGGCAGCTGGAGTGGGGAGGCAGGGTCTTTTTTAGTCACCTCTTGCCCATTCCTTATGAGGTGGCTTCCCTGTTCTTCCCAGGCCTGCAGCTGGAGATTCTCCAGGACATTAAGGTGGTGCTGGGCTGCCTGCTGCATCTCCAGATCCAAGTGCAGGGGGCTGGTCCTGAACTTTCTGAACGTATATGCTCCTGCAAAGGACCCAGAGTTGGCAGATTTTTGCTGCAGGCAGCCACTTACATTGGCACCCTCAACCCTCACAAGTGCCTGGTCCTTGGAGGGGACTTTAACATCACCCTAGATACGCGAGACCAGCCAGGCAGGGAGTGGAGTCAGGCTGCCATGGGCATCCTCAAGAGATCCTGATGGACTACTCCCTGGTGGATGCCTGGTGTGCCTGTTACCCTACTGGCCCCCCTGCCTTCACCTATGTGAGGGTAGGGGAGAAGCAGGCATGCCACTCCCAGTTAGACCAGATTTATAGCTCTTTGTTGCACTTTGCCTGGGCCTACTCCTCTGGCATCCAGCCAGCTCCTTTTAGTGATTATCACCTTGTCTGGGTCCAGGTTGTGCTAGGGTCTGGGTGTCTGGGGTTGGCCTACTGGCATTTCAGTGCCAGTCTGCTGGAGAATATGGACTTCAGGGAGGTCTTCCAGGAGTTCTGGCTGGCCTGGCAGGAGCAATGAGCAATGTTTCCCTCAGCTTGGAGATGGTGGGAGGTGGGGAAGGTTTTTTTGCCACAGCTATACTTGGGTGTACACCTGGCAGAGGGAGGCGGTCCAGGAGCAGCTCAAGTGGGAAGTGCTGGAGCTGGAGAGGCACCTGGCCACCAACCCAGCCAGCCCATCTCTCTATGGGGAGTGTCAGGTGAGGTGGGAAGAGCTTTGTGCTCTGGACAGCCACTGCAACCATGGTGTGTTTGTTCACTCACATGTCCAGCTCCTTTGAGAGATGGACCATGACTCCCGCTTCCTCTGTGACCTGGAGAGCAGTCTGGGCCAAATCCGAGGGAAGTGAGGAACTCTTCCTATCTTGCTGGAGGGCTGTGCTGACCATCCTGTTGAAGAAGGGGGATCCCCATGACCCGAGAAACAGGCATTCCATGTCTCTCCTCTGCATGGACTATAAGATAGCAGTGAAGGCCATCTCATTGTGCCTGCAGTCCACGCTGATGGACGTGGTCCATCCCAACCAGATGTACACGGTGCCGTGTACCTGGTTTGGGACTTCTTGAAGCTAGCGTGCCGGGAGGGCCTGTCCTTGGACCAGGAGAAGGCATTTGACTTTGGGCCCTGCTTCATGTGGGCTCTCCAGGTGCTGTACGCCTCTGCAGAGTGTTTGTTCAAGCTCAACTGGATCCTGATGGAGCCCATCCCATTCATGAGAGGGGTGTGTCAAGGCTGCCCAATGCCAGGCCAACTGTATGCCTGGGCCCTGGAGCCCTTCCTTGTCCTCCTGTGGAGGTGGGTGGCAGGGTTGATGCTCCAGGAGCCGGTGGTGTGGTTGGTCCTGTCAGTGTACACTGATGATGTACTCGTCACGGTCCAGGACTCAGGTGATCTGGTGCACATTAAGGTCTGCCAGGTGTTGTACTTGGTAGCTTCCACTGCCTGGGTCAACTGGGTCAAGAGCTCTCACCTGATGGTGGGTGTCGGGTGGCTGGTGGGCTCTTCCACCTGCACACCATGGAATCCACTGGATTGTGGGCTTGCTTCTCTACCTAGGGGTTTACCTGTCCCCAACAGACTCCTCCCTGCCGGAAAACTTGCACCAGCCAGAGGCAAGTGTGGTAAAGTGGCTCCAGGCATGGGCAGGGCTCCTGAGGGTTCTCCCTGCATGGGAGAGTTCTGATGCTGAACCAGCTGGTCCTGTCCATGCTCTGGCATCACTTACATACCCTGCCTGTGCCCCCTAAGATCCTGGCAGGGCTCCAGAGGTGGACTCTTGGGATTTTCTGGCCAGGACAGCATTGGTTCACTGCAGGGGTCCTGAACCTCCCCTTGTGGGAAGACAGCCAGGGCCTGGTTTGCCTGCACAACCAGGTCCTGACATTCCACTTTCAGGCCCTGCAGCAACTGCTATACAGTGTTGGTAGCCATGCAACATGGGGCCACCTGAGGTGTGCCTTCCTCCACCACTTCCAGGGGCTTTGATATGACTGTCAGCTTCTCGGCCTGTGGGGCTTCTCCTTGCAGGACCTGTGAGGGCTGCCAGATTTCTACCAGGACCGTCTTGGGGCCTGGAGGCTGATCTCTGTCTTAGTCCCCTGCAACACTTGCCTGGAGCACTAACCTGCTCATCAAGCCCCTCCTGGAACCCCCAGCTGGAGGTGCTGATAGCAGAGTTGGCCCAGTTTCAACAGAGGATCCTGGCTGGTGTAACCCGTGTCAGAGACCTCCTGGACCCCACGGCACTGGCCTGGTGCATGGGCCTACCTATGACATGTGCGACCTGCTGACTGGTCCAGGAGGTGAACTTGCCCTGCCTCCTGATGACCTTGCCTTTGTTGGTCAGGTCCTGTGCTGTGGCAGTCCCCACCCCCCCACCTCCCCGTGTCCTCCAGCCCACCAGAGTTTGATGTGGGGCCGGTGCCTCACCCGACCTCACAGTGCTCCCAGCTCTACTACCTAAGCCAGCTGGAGGATACCAGTCTGGTCTGCTTTTCCATTTTCCATCACTGCCACCTCTACATGCTCATGTGTCACACGATCCATCATGCCGCCCTCACATCCTGCCCAAACACCAAGTGGTGGGACCTGCTCAGTGAGGTGTGGCTGGGGCACCCCAGTGGCTGAGTTTGTACTCCACCCTCATCCCATGAACCACTGGGGACTTCAGCTGGCAGGTCCTCCATGGATCCATCGCCACAGTCATGTATGTGGCGAACTTCACAGACACCCTGGTCTCTTGCTCCTTCTGTAGGCAGAGGGAGACCCTACTGCACATGACCCTCGAGTGCACCAGGTTGTAAGCCCCTCCACCTCCAGAACCTCTTTCTAAGGTTCTGGTTGAATTTCACCCCTCACCTTTTTGTTTTTGGTTACCCCATCCATGGCTCCACCAGGTTCTGGGATCTCCTGGTCAGCCTCCTCCTGGCCCTGGCCAAGTGGGCCCTATACTTGACCAGGAAGGAGGCTCTGGCTGGCAAGGTATCCAGGGCCACTTTTCTCTCACTTTTCTGTGCATGTTTCTGGGCAGAGCACCAGTGGGCGGCATCCACCGGCTCCTTGGATGCCTTTGAGGTCTGGTAGTTGTGACCAGGGGGGCTCTGCTTTGAGTGTCCCCCTCAGGCACACTTATTTTCATGTTTTCACCCTTTGACCTACATAACACTCCTATCCTGTTTTTTTCATTAGTTGTCCCAAAAATTTAGTTGTGCCACTCACTCATTAGCCCCATATGGGGTTACTACTTAGCCACATGGGCCTTAAGTCCCACAGTATGAGTGTTACAAATAGACAGGAGCTTCTGAGGCCTGGCCAGTTGACATATGGGGACACTAGCCCCCATGCCAGTAGACTTTTACAGCAGCCCTGACCTACAGTGGCCAATGTACACTCTACCCCCTGCAGCAGACTGGCAGTGGGGCCTTCTGCCTGGCTGTGATCTGCTGCCACCTGTGACAGCATACCCCTCTTGGACCTTCAGGCCCATTTCTGCAGACCTTTCAAACCTGGATGGGGATCACATAGCTTCCTGGGATTTGTGGTCTTTGTAGGAAGGGTGGGGGATGTGGGGTGCGTGGATGGGTGTGGGGGAATGTGAGGCTTGCAGAGGGGGATGGTGGAGGTGGGCTGTGTGAGGGAGTGGCGTATGTGGAGTTATGTGGGATTTGAGGGAGCCCCCCCTCGCACCATAGTGCACAGCCCTGGTGCTGTTAGCAGCCACTTGCAGGCACAGCCTTGCAGTTGCACCTCACTGCCTGACCTTCACGGAGAGTGGGCCCAGCCTGGCCTGGCCCATCCCGCTAGCACACACCTTTGGACAGGATCTGTGGGTGGTGGCAGGAGCTGTCTCAGTCCTATCCAAAGGTGCACGAGCAGGGTGGGCTGGGCTGGGCCCGGTTGGGTTGGGCCAGGCCTGTTTTCCATGAGGGTCAGGCAGTGCTGAAGCAGGCATGGACTAGATGCCAGTGCCGGCTGTGTGGGGTGTGGAAGGGATATGATATGGGTGAGGGAAACATGGGGGTGTGGGGAGTAGCAGGGATTGTGTGGGAGATGGAGGTGTGTGGGGGAGATGTGAGGTTTGTGGGTGGGTTTTGCAGGGGTTGAGATAGGGGCCACTTCACACCTGTCCCTGCCACATGCCTCCTGCAGTGCTGGCAGCAGTAGCCAGCCAGGCCATCAGGGCTGTGGTCTGGCTGCAGGCACAGCCCACAGTGATGCAGCACTGGCTCACATGGAGGGGAGGGGTGTACATTCTGAATGGACTTGTCACAGCCTGGTCCACTAGCACATGGCTTTAGACATGACTGGGAAAGCCATGCACTAGTGGGGCAAGCCAGGCTGGGCTGGGTCGAATCCATTCAGTACAAAACCCACGTCAGGCAGCAACAAGCATCCCAGAAAGATATATACCTATCACAGAAAGAACTGACATGTGTTGTACGTCTTCATGTCCAATACCACCTCTGTCCATGCTGGGATTTCACAGATTTAATAGATTTCATAGTTTCATAGTTTCTAGGGTCGGAAGGGACCTGAGCAGATCATCTAGTCCGACCCCCTACCATGGCAGGAAAGATACCGGGGTCAAATGACCCCAGCAAGATGTTCATCTAACCTCCTCTTAAACACCCCCAGGGTAGAAGCCTGCACCACTTCTCTTGGAAGCTGG
>NW_017728947.1:93970000-93989838 GCF_001723895.1 Crocodylus porosus
CTCTGGACTCTCTCAAGCTTCTCCACATCCTTTTTGAATTGTGGAGCCCAAAACTGGATGCAGTACTCCAGCTGCAGCCTCACTAAGGCTGAGTACAAGGGGAGAATGATGTCCTGGGATTTACTTGAGAAATATCTATGTATGCAAGCCAGTGTTTTGGTCGCTTTACTAGCCATAGCATCACACTGCAGGCTCATGTTCATCTTGTGGTCAACAATGACCCCCCAAATCTCTTTCTTCCGTAGTGCTAGCCAGTATAGCACTGCCGAGCCTATAAGGATGCTATAGGTTTTTCCTCCCAAGGTGGAGGACCTTGCATTTTTCAGTGTTAAACACCATCAGGTTCTCAACCTGTCCAGGTCAGCCTGGATTGCCCTCCTATCTTCTGGTGTGGATGCTTTGCCCCAAAGGTGGTGTCATCAGCGAACTTGGCCAGTCCACTTCTGACTCCAATGTCCACATCATTAATGAAGATGTTGAACAATATGGGTCTAAGTACAGAGCCTTGGGGGACCCCACTGGTCGCAGGGCACCGTGATGATTGACTTCTGTCAATTACTACCCTCTGGGTCCAACCATGGAGCCAATTCCCCAGCCAGCGGATCGTGGGGGGACCCAAGGTCACAATTGGCCAGTTTTGCCAAGAGGTGATCATGGGATACCAGATCGAAGGCTTTTTTTGAAGTCAAGCTGTATAACGTCAATCTCTTCTCCCTTGTCCAGGGATGTGCTGGTCATAAGCTATAATTCATGGTTGTATGAACAAATTATTTAGCAAATATGTAATTTGACATAAAATGCCATGCATGTATCAAACTGAAACTTAGTAGCTATTCCTGTCTGATCTGGACCTACTTCTCAGCCATTTTTTAGCAGAAATGGGTCCTGGGTAGAAAGATGCCTAGGGAAGTTTTGTGTAACCATATTGCCATCCACGTAGACTTTCTGCTGCTGAGAACCCAGCAACCTGGATTAGGTCACTTTGGCTTCATCGCTTTAACCAATCACAGATGAATCTAGTTCACTGCTACATGTAAGTGGTATGAACCACTGAAGAGGAGAAAAAAGTCTGGAGGGTGGAAAAGAATCCCTCTTAGTTCTGGTGTTTGACTGATTTGTGCCGACAATGACAGTGGAGAATATGCTATTACCTTCTGTGATCCTGCCAGTTTTTGGGTGCTGTGCCATTCCCACCACACATTTTGGTTTCACCAAAGACCACATTATTAACCCTTCCCTGTGCTAAGCATTGGCTCTTGTAAGTTGTCTCCTTGATTCCAGGAGGGTTTCCTGTAAGAGTTACTGCTCACTACCAAGAGTCACATGTTTACAATCTGACTGATATGAATCTTTTGTTTTGCAAGTAGTATATTGTTTCTGTCAGTTCAGACCTCTGTTGCTGTGACAATACATCTTAATGCTGTGCTAGGAAACCCCACACTTACCTATATGCATACTGCCTCTGAAACCGGAGGCACTATAGGCATGTTAGTCTAAGGATTTTGTGGAGTAGAGGGTGCACAAACCCTCTAAGGTCACTATATAGACCAGCAGTACCTACTGTGGGGCATTTGACATGAAAGGTGATTCAGGGCACATCTATACAAGATGCTACGTCACTGTAGCAATGAGCTATGTCATCATATCTCATTGCTACAGTAACATAGCATTGGTAGGCATGAACCATGACACCGATGCTGCTGTACAATAGTGTTGGAAATCACCCATGCAGCATTGGGACTGTATGGCATTGGTCTGTGCCAGACAGACATACAGAAAGCATTGGTCCTGTGAACTACCACACTTCTGCAAACAAGATAAACCAGTAGACTTTATTCTTGATTATGCCTACATAATGAAGTCAGGAGAACACTAGACTGATTTGAACCTGAACTTGAATCTGCTGTAAACCATATAAGAATCCACACATACTTGTACTTGTACTATGCCCCCCCACACCACCCTCTCCACCAGGATATGGTGGATCCACAGAAGCAATTGAATAACTATGCAGAATTACTTTTTATTATAAAAGTTTTAGTTCTATGCAATTTACTATTTGACAAATAAGGCCTTCAGATGAAAGCTTAAAATCAGGTGTCTTATTTGTTCTTCCTGGAGTTTAAATATAAATGTAAGTATTTGTTGCATTACCTTGAATGAAATTTTCTCCCTTTACCAGTGCATTGTTGTTTGGCAGCTCTTACCACTGAGATAGTGAAAGGGAAAGTGATAGCTTTATGTGTTAAGCTCATAAAGTGCTTTGAAATAAATTAAATGACATGATGTGGAAAGGATGTGGAAAGCACACTGGCCAAGTTTGCAGATGATAGTAAGTTATGGGGAAAAGTGGTCATGCTAGGGCAGGGGTTGTCAACCTGGGTTACCCCGGGGTACTTGAGAAAGCCCTAGGGAGTACATGTGGGTGGGTGGGGATGGAGAGCTGCCATGCACCATCCCACACTGCCACGTAGGCACCACCCACTCAGCTGGACACAGGGGGTGGAGGAAGCTTGCACACTGTGTTTGCCACTGCTCCGCATCTGGCTGCATGCCACCTTCCCACTGCACCCCACTCTGTGTCCGGCTGCCAGGGGTACACTGCTCCACATCCAGCTGCTGAGGGCATGCTGATCCAAAAAGGTTGAAAATCCCTGTGCTAGGGGATAGGATGTAGATCCAAGTGGACCGGGACAAGCTGGAAAGGTGGGTGGAGTCGAACCAGATCCAGGTCAATAAGGATAAATGCAGAGTGCTTCATCTGGGGAGAAGTAACCAGCACCATGAATATAGGTTAGGAGGAGATGTCCTGGCCAGTATGATGCCTAAAAAGGACCTCAGAGTTATGGTTGATCACAGGAGGAACATAAGCCACCAGTGTGACTCTGTAATCAACAGAGCTAATAGCATACTGGGATGCATTAGCCGATGTATCATGAGCAGCGCTAAGGAAGTGATACTTCCTCTCTGCTCGGCGCTGGTGAGACTCCAGCCGAATTACTGGCATCATGTGTCCAGTTCTGGGTGCCACACTTCAAAAAAGATGTGGAGAATCTTGCAAGGGTCTAGAGAAGGGCCATAAGAATGATTCAGGCCCTGGAGGACCAACCTGATGAGGAAAGACTAAGGGATCTGGGACTGTTCAGCCTGGGGAAGAAAAGACTGAAGGGAGGGGGGGGGCTTGGTGACCATCTATAAGTATGTAAGTGGTGAATATCAGGAGCTGGGAGAAAAACTGTTCACTAGGGTGCCTCAGGAGAAGACAAGAAGCAATGGCGATAAACTGCTAGAGGATGATTTCATTTTGAATGTAAGGAAGAACTTCTTTATGGTAAGGGTGACTAGAATCTGGAATAGACTTCCCAGGGAGGTGGTGTAGACTCCAACCTTGGAAGTCTTCAAGAGGAGATTGGACAGACACTTTGATGGGATCATTTGATCTCAGCAGTATTTCTGCCCAGAGCAGGGGGTTGGACTTGATGATCTTTTGAGGTCCCTTCTAGCCCTTAATTTCTATGACCTATGACATACACTATAGAAAAGTAAGAGTAGATTTTTTTATAATTGTAAACATTTTATTAATTTCTAGTTGCAGTGGTAAAAAATTAATTTACAATCACATAAAAAACCTGTAGCTTTAATGGATTCTGTCCACAGGGCTATGTGCATACTAGGTGACCACCTGGGGTGACCATGTCCCCTTGCCCATATGGGGAGGGCAGTCAGTTGCCATTTAGAAACTGCACCCCCTTTCCCATATACCCCATTGAGAGTTCTCTGTTGGGTCCAGGTCCTGTGTGTAGCAAAATACTGATTGAGTGGGATGCATGATTTCCCTAAACCCTATAGTATTCCTGGTGAGTAGAATAGTTCCAGGTGGTGTAACCTGCTTTTGAAATGATTTACAGGGTTGCTTCTTACAAGAACGGCGCTACCCAAGAACTGAGAGAGAGAACCTCAGTTGGCCTTTCAGTGCCTCACAAAAGATTTCCAGAGTTTGGTGACTGAGAATCATGGAGGAGGGTATGAGATTCTTTGCTTTTGTCCCTTGTGTATTGCCAGAGAAGTCAGTCTTACATACATTAAGGCTAAGTAGAGATGTTCAAAAAGCCTGAAGTGGATGTACTTTAAATATTGCACTTTACTCAAAGCTCTCTAGATTAGGTCTGGAGTGAACAGAACTGATGCTCACTGTTTGGTGAGGGAGTGTGGTGGGGGGTGCTCAGAGCCTGCACTGTCTGAGGCCAACAGGCGGGGGGTGCTCCTGCACGTCTCCCAGGAGGCTGATGGAGAATGCCAAGCCCAGCTAAGTAGTTGGCCACCCCGATTGACCAGTATGGCTCCTCTCCCCAGCCACCTCCCTGGCACCAGCTGGCTGTTGGCTGGAGGGTGGGAGAGGGATGCCTCCCCCGCAGTTGCTGGCTTGGTTCCTGGGGGGGTGCAGGCAGGCTGGGTCCATGCAGCAGAGAGGCTCCGTTCCCCCTTCACCCCTCCCAAGCCTTCTGACAGCTGCAGCTTGAAACTGCCCAGATTTTCACTGTGTCAGGAGCTGGTGGAAGGGGCGGAATGGAGCCCTGCCACATGCGCCTCCCCCAGCTTGTTGGATCACATCGTGGGGCAGCAGGCTGGGCCTGCATGGCAAAGGGCTTTGTTCCCCACCCTTCCTGCCCCCAGTTATTGGTGCAGCAAAAAGGCATGAGTCGCTCTGAGCTGCCACCATCAGGAGACTGGAGCGGGGGAGAAGGAGTGTGGGGAAAGGAGCCCCCTGCTATGTGGCCTCCCTCAGCTTGTTGGTTCAGGTCTTGGAGGAGACTGGGCTGGGCCACTCTCAGCCTAAGCTGTCTATGGTTGCAGCTTGGAGCCGTGCCTGGCTTTTTACTGAGCTGGGAACTGAGAGCAGGTGGGCAGGAGAACAGAGCCTTCCAACCATGTGGGCCTGGTCCAGCCCCCGCCCCCTTCAAGACCTGAGCAAGCAAGCTGGTGGGGGTCATGTGGCAGGGGGGTTCTGTTCCCCCCCTTCCACCTGGCTGCACAGTGAGGAGACGGAGCCTTTTCTGTCTCCCCTCTGTGACAGTCTGGGGGTGGGGCTGGGTTGATGCAGGTTAGGGGGCTGCTCAGTGAGGGGCCCCTGGGATGCCAGCAGAATGTGACCTTCATTGACTCGTGATGGGATCTGGTGCAGACTTTTGATAAAGTTCTCTAACCTAAAGAGCTTTAGTTTGATACCACATCTATCCAGGTTTAACTTAGAGGGGGATCCACCATTTTTTAGTGCTCTGCATGCCATGAACATCTGTATGGTTATGGCTGTAGAGTGCTTTCTGAGCACTTACTGCATGATAAGCATGATAAGTGTAATGTGTGTACCTAGCCTAAATGTGCCATTTTCTTAGCAATTCTTTCTCTTTTCTTTTAATGCATAAGAGAGATGCCTGAGTAACACAACTTAAGCTGGGTTTCAAGCTCAGGTAGAATTGGGTTCTGAGGTTATGGTTTAGTCCATCTCAGAGTGCATGTTACTACACAGAAGGGAAACATGATCAATGGTGTTTGCCTTTGCTCTAGCTATCAGATACTGTATTACACTAGTTTTGCCTTAGTTTTTCATGTGATAGTACAAAAAAAAAATCACTTATCTGGTTTTCCTGTGAGCTCTGTACCATGTGTGCTGAGTGGTTTGGGGGCGATCACTGGATTGGTTAAGTGGCTGTTCTGCTTATGAGCTGTATGGCTCTGCTTTTGTCTCTCAAATGGCAGTTTTTCCGAACCCCCAAATCTAGGGAATATGCAACCTTCATCTAACATAATTCCTTCATAAGTTGCTAATATAACGTGTTCAGAGGGGTGGCATAAGCATATATTTCTTTCCGTTCTCCATCTGCCAACTAAACTTTCATGTTGCCAATATACTGGCATGCAGTCTATTTGTATACAATCAATAGAGAAGTTTGTCTCCTGTGAACATATACACACATGGTGTGTTTAGTGGCTTTGCAACCTTTAGGTATATGCCATTCATCAGTGACTAACCTGAGAATACATATATTAATATGTGTTATTCATCACTGCATATGTGTATGAATATATACATGTAAATATTCATTTTGCACATATTGCACTTTATAATGCATATGACTTATAATTTTATAAATGAAAACCTGTGGAAAAAGTGTTACGAGTGACTACTGTTTTCCCCTTTGATACATTTCCAAATTGATGTTTCCATCTCATTGTTTTTGTATTTGTTTTTAACTTTATCTAGAGATTTTAAAATGGGTATTATTTAACAAAGAAGAAAACTTTACCACTTTCTCATGTAAAGCTAATGTGACAATAAAACTGTCAACAAGGAGGCAAGATCAGTCTCACAAAAATCTTGAAACCTCTAAGTGGAATTTGCATAAAATAGTTCTGGTATTATTATTCACTGTTCTTTCAGTGACAGATATGTCAAGGCCTTAAAACCTAAAAGAACAATTATGCTATTGTATCTCTCGGAGGATTCAAGGGGTGTGTCTTTGGTGAAAAAGTGCTATTAGAGCTTTGAAAAGCAGTAAAAAGACAGCCCAAGGGGCTCTTTAGCTAGTCATTTTAAAAAGAATGCCTGGGCTTTAAGTGTCTTAAAGTACATTTATTCAACTCTTACTTTGTGCTTTAAAAAAAAAAACTGCTAATAATTAATGGCTGTAACATTTTTTTAACGTTTGCATTAGCTATAAATAAAAACTCTTGATAAAGCCATTATTGATTAACTTAAACTGTGATTCTCTTGTGAATGCTTCTGTATTTCTGTCAAGCTTATTGCAAAGAATTATATATAAGCTTTTTGGTTAAGCTACTATTGAGGAAATCATTGAACAATTATAGACCAAAACAGGAACTAATCAGTAAATCCATTACTTGAACAAGCTAGCTTAACATAACATGTCTGAACATTAAAAATGAGGGATTGATAAGTAATGTATCATTACAGCTGGATGTGCCATAAACAACAGGGATCCAAATTTAATTTTATATTAAACCTGCTGATGATTTTAGTATCAGATTTGCTGAAGCTTTGCTCAAAATAGAATTTTTGACTTCTGACTGGAAACAAGTTGGAAACTGGGAAGGAAAAGTACAAAATCACTGAGCAAAGAAAGAAGATGTAAAGTAAGTATGTAAAATGGATTGGACATGAGAATGTGCAACAAAGCGATACCAAAGGCAATTTTAAACAGGGAAAATCAAGACCTGATTTAGCAAACTTTAATTGTTGCAGGCACTAGCCAACCAATAAATGTAGTTTAGAGCAAAACCAAAAATGACATGAAATTAATTTATTTCAGACCCTTCACTATAAAACAGTGTAATTATGAACTTGGCAGCCAGCTCCTGGATTGGCCAGCAACCAGGTTAATATATACTATTTGATTATAAAATGATTCATGGTAAATATGGCAGGTCTATCTCAATTTCTTATCAGAAATTGCCATATATCAGTATAATATAAATGAAGAAAAAGCGCTGGCCTTACCCAGCTATTTTTCTTTTGATATGTGTACATTGTTGTTGTTACATGTGTTGTATCACTCTGGTGATACCCCGTTCCTACATTAATGGGCTTGTAGGAATACCTGAGAGAAAGAGATGCTGTAGTTACAGTCTAAAAAAAGGAGAAAATATTAGAAAAAATGTATACTGCAAATTTTATCATTTAAAAGCTCACCATTAAAATTGTTATAAATACCTTTGTAAATAACATTTCTTTGATATTCCCTAGATATTTTATACTTGAATTATAGAATGTACCATGATGCCTGGAGAATGGTTTCTACTTGGAAAAAAGCAAAGCTCTAAAGATTGTAATGGGGATCACTCTATTAGATTGTGGGTAGTTAGAACACTTGATGTGTATGCATAGCATATATACATACGTGCATCTCTCTCTCCTTCTATATAGATAGATAGATATACACAGACACATATCTGTGTGTGTCTGTGTATATATATGCACATGTAATAATTAAGGCTATAAATATATGTACACACATGTACAAGTTATACCCATAACATTTCAATATTAATTCAACCCAAATTTAGATAACAAAGGCAGCTGTAAATTTCTAATATGGAAAATTATTCTGTATTTTTTAGTTTAAGGACCTGCTCCAAATGAAGTCAACACATTTTACAGGAGGGAATATACTGTTATATATGATTTAGAATTTAGTTCATGAGTCCATATTTGCATTTACTTCACCGGGAGTTTTTTCTTCAGAGGTAATGTAGAATCAGAGCTTTTGTTTGATGACTTTGGGCACATGTATATTGCTATGTGCAAAAATGTATTTGTGTATGGGTAAATAAACAGAGCTGGGCTTCTGTATCGGAGCTTAATTTATTGCAACATCCAATGCTGGCACTTGGACCAACATGCATTTTATCACACTATTAGGTGATTTAAGATTCTGGAAAAATATATTATGCAAGAGTGGAAAGATAGCACTTTATAAACCTAAGACTGATGTAACCAGGCCTCTTTATCTGTCCTTGAATTTTAGGATTGTCATTGACTTTGCCTGAAAAATTCTCACTAGCCTTTCTTAATGTACAGTAGTGTTGTCTTTTACAGATTAGGATTTATAAAGCAGAACATAATTGTCAGATTTTAAAATACAGCTGGGCTTTCTTTCCAGCTGCATTCTTTGTTAAAAGCTGCTTAAATTCCTATATATTTAATGATGTCTTTTTAATGACTTTTCCTGATTTAAACCTTTTCTCCATAATTTCATTTTTCCTTTTTTTTTCTCTTTCTATTAGTTCCCAGATAATGTAAGAGCATTCTGACAGGAATGAATTTAATTAAAGACATAGGCCAAATTCTGCTCTGACTTACACCAATTCAGCCTTGAAGTCTATGGGCAATGCAGGGATGAAACTGTGTGTCATTTGCCATTGATGACTGCTATGCTGTGTGTCATTTGCCATTGATGACTGCTATGCTCCCATATACATAATGCTCCCATATACACACTGATCCTAGTCAAAATTAAGGCTATACTGTGCCTATGTACTATTCAAACACGGAGGTAGATACAGCCCTTGGTCTGAAAAGCTTGCAGTTTGAACAGAGGAATGGATAGAGGGAAAAAGAGGCAATTTTTTATTTGAAACATTTTGGACAAATGTGCCTTTTCCCTCCTGAATCCTAGCTATAATTTTAGGAGTTTTCTTGTACAAGCCTGGAATCATTGGCAGAGTGGTAGCGGTGGTAGCGGTGGTGGTGGTGGGGTGGTAAGACACGCCATGCAATAAGGGCTAAATGTGGAAAGCAAGTAGAGGAAGAACTGCAAAGGGTCTAGAAAACAGGATGAGAATATTTAGATTCATTCCATGGGGAAAGAGAGCTTAGAGGAGTATAGATGAGATCAACAATCAGAAAGGCAGGCAAGATAGATGGTCCTTAGCAGTTGGTTCAGATGGAGGAGGGAAAGCATGTTATAAATGTCAAAGAGGCCAACAAGGAAAAGCTGTGGTAGGAAGGTGGTGGAAGTAAACCCAGAAGAGGATGGACCTGGAACAAGATATTTAATGGTGTGATCAAAAAACCCCTATTGGTTATTGGAAATGTACAGCAGACTGCCTCCATTATTTGTACATAGTCTTGATATGAAAGATTTAGATGGATAGATGCTTAGATGGATAGCAGCAATTTGAGTTAGACTCTGAAGAAAACTAGTTAGAACAAAATTTGTCTAATGTCTGTCAAGAGAAGTTATATCTGACAACATATTTCATCTCATGAATTGGAGCAAAAGTACTTATAAATTTTTTAAGAGGAGTCCAGAATATTATTCAATAAGGTAAATACTGTGATTTGTGGGATTTCCCTTTTCCTCAAAGTTCAGTAGTTATTTTGATTTTATGTCAGGGAAACCTGTAAAGGAGATGACTGTTAAGAGACATGGTCCACAAACTTTTAATTTGGCCTGTCATAAGATCATAGAAAAATAAGGCTGTAAGGGACTTCACGAGGTCACCTAGTTCAGCTCCCTGCTGAAGGATCATCCCTGACTAAACCATCCCAACCAAGTGTCTGTCCATCTTGATCTTGAAAATTTCCAGGGATGGAGATCCTATAACTTCCCTAAGTGGCCTGTTCCAATACTTGACTACCTTCATAGTCAAGACAGTCCTCCTAATCTTCAACCTAAACTCATTGGCCTTTGTTTGATAATTGACATATGAGCCCAGATTTTGGTATAGATGTTGGTGACTTGTACTAAAGATATGTACATTGCCTCTGGGCAGAAGTTGTGTTCTGCTCGGGGAGGTGTGTAGTTCTCCCATGCTTTCCGTGTACAGCCTTATATTGTCCCAGGCATAAGCACTGAACAGGGAATTACCTACAGGCTGGCACAGGGGTGTCTGAAATCCTATACTGGACCAGGCTGTGAGAAGACATCTCCATCATGTCAGGATCCAACTTGCTTCTAACACAGATGTCTGCATAACAGCAACATTGACTTCAGGGTAAAACACAGTGGTTGAATGGGTGGAGTAGTGCCTATCCACCGTTTGTTCACCAGCTCAATTGTTAGGGCGTTTGTCCAGTTCTGTTCCCCCTTCACCTCCAGAAGATGGGGGGTAAACCCACATGTCCTATACCAACAGGTCATAGGCTGGGCAGGGCTGAGAACTTTCTCTATCCTTGCTACTGAAGCTGAGTCACGGGACCATATGGATAGTGAGCAAGAGGAATTTTGATTGTGATCTGGCAAACTGGATTCTGGGTGGCAGGAAGCTTTTGGCTTCCAGTGCTGGTCTGTGTATTTTACTTTACATAATCACTGGTTAAAATGGAGGTAGAGGAGAGATGTCTTGAGATTCTGGTACCATCATGTAGAAAATAGTTTGGGCACAGACCATTTGGCAGGACTTTATTTTCTCAGTAGGAGAAATTAGTTCAGGAACCAAGGGAGAAGTTTTGAGAGATTATCTTGGTGGCACGTTGAGCAAGGTGACTTATACTTAAAAGCAGTTTTCTGATGAGAGTGTCCGGGGAGGAGCATTACAAGCTGATGGTGCAAGTGTTTGGGTTAGCTGGGGTAATATGAAGGCAATGATGAGAGTGTTTTGGGTGGCAGGTAGAGGCAGAAAATCTGTTTTTAACTTTTTTTCCAGAAAAGTCACCATGATAGTTGTCTCTAACAATTAGCTTACCTTTCAGAACTGTTTTTAAATACCATGTTAGACCCTACATGAATATTCTGACTTCCCTAAAATGCCATTTGAAGCATTCCCACTTACACCCTTTCCTGTCTCAAATTTAGTCTCGCTTCACCTGCATCTCATACAAAATTTAAACTGCAAATGACCTTTAAGCAGATTTCTGAGCAGCTGCCCAAATCAGGCCTACAATAGGTAGCAAATCTGAATCTTAACTATGGCCCGGCACTGAAAATATCAGTCAGTGTGTGTACTGATAAAAAGAGGTGTTCAAAGCAACTTGTTGCAGTAATACACATAAACAAGACTGCAGCAAAAACAGAACTATAAAGTCTTTGTAATTTCATGGGACCTTTCAGAGAAAAGTGCTAATTTCATGGGGAGTTCTAGGAAAAAGCACCAATTTCATGCAAATTCAGGAGGAAAAAATATATTGGAAGGTTTCACTTGGTATCTGTAAAGGCTGTAATGACTGTAAAAGATATACAAGCCTAATAATCATGAAAGCAACACTCTTTTACTAGCGTATATTAATCGCCTCATATCATGCTGGCAAGATGCAGAAATGTTCTGCTTTGCTCCATGTATGATCAAATGCAGCTGTACACTAATTTCAAAACTGGTCTAAAAATGGAACCTTAAAACAATTTCTTTTGGAGTTCTCTGCAGGCTGGAATAATCCTGCCTCCTTGTGTTAGCCTGGACGTACCAAGGTCATCCTGAGTTTAGATGTCTAACCCATGTGAATAAGCAAGTGTGGTTGATTATTTGAACAGACTATACGAGGCAAACCTTCTGTTATTGCTCCTCCTTTTTTACCCTTTCAGGTTTATGGGGTGGGGGCAGAGCACACTGTATGAAAGCAGCACATTCAGCCAGTGGTGGGAATGGGAATGTGAAATGAGCATAAAATAAAGGGGAGAGAAAAATCAGATTAGGTATTGTGATGATTAAATCTTCAGTGATTTAGTTGATTCTTGGCCACAGTGTAATTAGCACAAAGGTTAATAATGTAACATCTCAACCTTAAACAGGGACAAACTTTGGAATTGGACTGTACAAAAAATGTTGTTCAGTTTTAACTTGGATTCTGGTTCACTTCTGACAGCATATAGCTGGTGTCAGGTGAATATAATTAAAAACTATATAATCATAAGTGTATTAGTGAGGGATGTTCATTGTTTTTCTAAGCAGCGGTACAATGAGGGTTGTGTAGCTCAAAGTTTCTGGTTAGTAGCAACTGATTTAGGAGGCAGCATTCAGATTTGGCTCAGGTTTAGACCACAGTTTGAGTTTGGGGTTCAAAAGCACCCATACCTGCAATGCTCACAAGGCATTGCATGTTTTCAGCATCAAATTATAGAAAATTATTGAAACGAGCTCTTGCTTCATTTACAGTATCTACTATTTGGAGTCAACATCACACCAGGTTTTGTTACAGTAATGTTTTGACACTCTAGAAACTGGAAAATAGATCCCATTTCAGGGGTAGGTCATTTCCACCCCAATATAGTCAAGTTGGATTAGGATCTAGCACTCTCTCACATGCCCACTGTTTAGAAAGTTGTGTTTAAGGCTGCATTCTTGTACATTTTAGGTGTATTGACCTCTCTAACTGTATTTTCACTTTATTAAAATGACTGTTGTATTTTCTAGCCTAGCCATAAACCAAGAGAAACACCATGATCATTTCAACAGCATCCTAGCAGTTACAAAAAAAGACACAAATTCACTTTTTGACCTTGAATGTCCCAAAAGTGCTTTCAGAAGTTGTTCCATGACAAGTGTGATGAGATGAAAGAATATAACCTGGATATTATAAAAAAAAATTTCATATAGTGTCCTCAGACAAAATGCTTAATAGAGAGATGACTCTTTACTGAGTTGTAACTTTAAAAGGCAATTTTATTGACTTACAGAATACCTGTAAGTCTAGCAAAAGATTAAACATTATCTTAGGGAAGTCCAGTATAGTTTAGTGAGAGATCAAAGAGTTCCATTAACAGTTTAGCAGGAGGTAAAAAATATATAGCTGAGGTTTATATCGCTCTGATGAGGCTCCTCTAGAGAACTGGAAGACTCAGTAGGTGAAAACTACAGAAGGAGATACAGGAGAGGGAGTTGTGAAGGCTATTGTTGCTGATCTAGAATGAGGAGGCAGAACATCTGATTCTAATGGTAGTTTTTCAGGGATATCACCACCCCCCCAACCCAAGTCAGTCATTATCGTTGAGTGTAGATATAAAGTCCTACACAGAGAACTTTCTTTTAGAACAAAGACGTCAAGACAAAAGTATCAAGATATGACATAGACCTCGTATCATCATTGCTCAGCATTAGAAACAGTTAGAAATATTTCATCAAAAACTTTTATAAATGGGGTATGGAATAGTAAAAATAGTCTCCTCTACTTTTCAACTAGTTAAAAACAAACTGCACTGGGCAGAAGATGATCTTCTGGTGAAATATTCTACTGTAAATAAAACTGCTCAGCAACCTGAAGGATAGTGAAATAGAGGGAGGGTTCACAGATATAACCCTTGACCCAGCTGATGGAGCAGGTCATCGATTCTTACCAAAACATTAACATGAATTTAACGATAGCAGAACCCTCCCAGTCCCTTTTAACAATTGGTCTCAAAGCATTTCAGAGCATAGAAATTTTCACATCTTCTCCAGTTACAGATGTGGAAACAGAATTGCTAAGAAGTGAAGTGACTTGCCTGAGATCATGCTATAAATTATTGACAGGCCTTGAAAGAGTACCCATGCCTCTAAACTCAAGGGCTGCTTTTACTTAGCGCAGTCCATCCCCCTTCTGCATACTGCATGTCTCCATCCAGACTCCCAGGTGGCAACAGCTCGTTTAGGCAGAAGAATCAGTGTATTTCCACAAGAGAACCCAATCCTGACTAGGGGCTCTAGACCCTACAGAACATAAAGATTATACAACAATGTCAGGCAAGACAGCAAATATTTTCATACCAGATTGCTGCTTTGTAATCTGAGGGTAATAATGAAGGCAAGTATGGGCTGCTAGCAGTGAGGGGCAGGGACATTAAGTCAGAATAGTAGCAGCAATGCTAAGATTTCTGCAGTCCACTTTCCAGCCATGAAATGTGTATAGGCTCTATCTAATCCAATGGAACCAATGACTACTGGTTACTAAAGACTTGGCATGCAACACTGAAAAGTTACATCAGACTTGCTGGGAAATGGATATGCATCATCAGTATAGCTCACTATTAATGTGAGCTGGCTGAAATCAGTGAAAAGAGCCTTCTATGAATGTGACCTTACATGAATAGAATGGAGCAGACAGGCCTTTATAACTGGCAGTGAAAGGAAATTTTTTATGTAAATCTGCCACGGAGGAATCATTAATGCCAGCAGTATTAAACTGAGTGAGCTTAACTGAATGACTGGACTAAGGAGCCTCACATTACCTGGGTGTTTGTATCGTTAGGGTATTATAAAGTACATTTCTGTGCCAAAAAGAGAAGAAAAAAACTCAGTAGCTCACTTTATGCAAGCATGGTCATCCAGTAGGTATCACTTAAAATGCACTGTGTTTTGTTTATTAGCAAGAATTAGGTCCTTTGGCAAATGAGTCATCTACAGTACAATTTCGTTTCTTCCTTCCAGGGCTAGACCTTAGGCCCTGCATCAAATTCTGCAATACACGATTTTTGAAGTTGAACCAATTTTATTTCTAGTTCACAAATTATTTGATTGAGTCAAGCGCAGTCATGAGGTGGAAAAGTGGTGATAGATGACTATGATAAATGCACTTTAAAGAAAAGTGCCCCAAGAAAGCTGTGAAGATGTATTCAGCTGCATAATATCAGATTTCCCATGAAAAGGGTAGCCATTGATATGCTCAGGAGAACTACCACTAATGGAATCATAATTAGTGCAGGCTACTTGCATCCCATGTAAAGTCAACTTTCCACTAGCGTGGAGAAGAAGCTGGTAGTATTTTAATAGGCTTTGATGCTTTGCTACTTTTAGTCACAAATGGATTTTAAATTAAGCACTTTTGTGGAAGATAATAAAAGATCAAAGTTACCCACTAAGCCTCTGTCTAAACCACATTTGGAAGCATAATTGCAGAAAGTGTGAACATACCCAAACTAGCTGTGATCAGTAGCTGGCTCCGGTACCAAGAGCAGCCAGTCTGCAGAGGGACAGGCTTCAGAACAGGCTGTCCAAGGACCCCTAGGTACTGAGGCAACTTAAGGTCATGGCACTGCAGCTTCACTGCTGCTGGTAATCAGGCTAGTTACACGAACCCTGTCTCTGGCATGTCCATCCATGCTGCGTTCGAGTCTCTGGTTGGAGTGCAGGTGTAGCTGAGGAGAGGGGATAGCATTGACAAGCTGGGTTCCTTTCTTTGATCAAGCAACAATTATGTTCAAGGTGACAATAAAAGAGAAGAGTGAGACCTATACTCTGTTATGGAGAGTGTCCTGTATTTACTAGGCAAAATAAAACAAGAGACTTTGGTTGGAATATGATTAAAATATTAGTGTAGGGATAACCTAGTTAGTTGTGTTAGTCTGAAGTCAAGTAGAGAGCAAGGTAGCTTTGCCCCTTATAGACTGTTGGTTGATCTATAAAATGCAAATCTATCCTGCCTTCTACATAACCTAATCATATGACACAGTTAGGTCTTTCCCAGAACTACAAATCTTAACTGAATTGTCATTGGCTGTTGTCTCATTGTAGAGAGGGTCCAGTGGAGTATCAGTACTGTGGGCCAGAATTGCGGCTGGTATAAAGCAGCGTAATTCCACTGACTTCAGCACAGCTATGCCAATTTATGCCAGCTAAGAGACTGGCTATGTATTTATTGGTACAATCTGAAGAATGCAAATAAAAGGCCAATTGACCATTTGATGCAAATTGGTGTAGTGACATTGAAATCAACAGAGCTTTGCTGATTTACAGCTGCTGAGCATCTTGACCAGAGTATTTTATTATTAAGTTTTGGTGGATAATTGAATATGAGGAAACTGTGCACAATATATAGATTTTTTGGTAATAGAAAACCAGGATTTTGCTGAACTTTTAATAAGAAGTCATTCTTAGTGTATGAATTCCATTATTGTTAGTGGGAGAATGTGTAAAGCATGACTGAATCAATTCTGCAGTCTTTATTTTAAATTGTGTCGGTATTAGTTATCAGAGCATTTTCTGTAGTTCACTGCACTCTCTAAATAAGCAGGATTTGCAGAGGTATTATGCATTATGAAAGGGTTAAGAATGGGAAGTTAAAAAGCCTGAACTGTCATTGTTTTAGTAGCAGCAGTGTTATGTCTCTGCTACCGTGCATAAAGAAAAAAGAAATGCTGACAAGAAAAAAATGTAACACTTTAAAAACTTTTCAGTCTAAGGAATGTACTTTTAAATTTGTGCCAGTTACAGTAATTAGTAAACTCGTTCTTAATAGTGTTGTTAAAATGTAATTTTTTCACACTTTCTCTGACTTTGACACTGCTGCTTTTGAAACTTCATTTTGCACTTGGTTCCATTGTTCTTTAATCTGCTGCACTTTGCATTTAGTATCACTGAGATTTCGCACTTACTATGTCAATAACATCTGGCAAAATTGCCACCTATTAAGAGTAAGTGTTCTTTTTTCTCCTGTGAGAAATGTGATGGTGTATTATATTGGTTTCCCTTGAGAGGCTAAGGAGACAATTTTAAAGCAGATAAATGCATTAAAGAAATAACCTGAACTACAAGAGAAGGTTAACGAAAGTCAGAAACTTTTTTTTTACCTCTTTTCTTTGTTAAAAGCACCTGATACATGTGGGAAGTGACAAAATAGTTCAGTTATACAATCTTCCGCACGTTTGGACGTATGCTGCTTTTCATCATGCTGCTGAGGGATACATTGTGTTCTCATAGGCTTTTATCTACATCAATATTTTTTCTGCCCATGTTAGATGTGTGTCAGTTCAATGATGAGTTGCAGCAAGTATGCTTGTAACTTGTGCGCTGTCAGATGGTTATAAAAACATGAGTGTTTTCCAGAGGTGCTACTGGCAAGATTTTGTCTGGCCTGTAGGTGCAAAGGGAATATAAAAAGCCTCTCTTTGTATTTCAGTTCTGTGGTTAAGAATAATTGCAGTCCTTCTGTCAGGGAGTTCTCTCAAATGAGGTGGGATGGGGTGGGGTTGTAGCCCAATCTCCTGCATACTTATGTCTGTAGTGCCCCCAGAACTTCAGGAGGCATTCCTTCGATATATCGCCTTCAGGAGATCCTTCTGAGGCAATATCACATTTGTATGCTTCTCCCTTACAAATGCTGTGACTGAGCCTCCGAGGCATAATCTAATCTTTAATGTTTATATTTTTCCTACATTACACAATTACACAAAACCCCCCTCAAACTATTTTTACCTGCAGCTTATATATCCAAACTCCCTAATAAATGATATTAGATACTTTCAATTAGAGGACATCCATTTAGGAGCCTTTTCTTCCTTTGCTCTGAGTGAAACTGCAATATGTCACCTGTGGCAGTTTAAGTTTTAAAATGAAACCAAATGAATCTCAGGCACAAAGCGGAAGGGCAAGATGTGGGTGAGCTCCACAGGGGGCCTCCAAACTGTGGACCTGATTTTCATGCACCCACACATTCAGTGGCATTGCAGAAAAATGGGGAGGGAGGAAATAAAGTTAATCCAAAGATCCTCAAAGTCCATAGGAACCTTTTCAGGTTAGCAGCCTGTGGAATGAATCGTGTGATTTGAGTGGGAATGGCCATGAAATCTGGAGGGAAGGGAAATGAAGTGAGACAACTGTATGAGTTCCTGGTACCTTGCTGGGTTGCAGAAAAGGATTCTGTTTCTTCAAATTCCCTTGTATCAGTTCCCCACGCGACAAGCCCTCAGAGATCTGATCTTGCACGTGGGATCTGTGAATTTTACGTTTGGCTACATGCACAACTTCAATTAGCATAATGAGAGTTATGCATGCATTGCATCAAAGAGATAATATATTTGCATGGAACTGTGCAGAATGTAGCTGTCTCTATGGAAAAGCAACTTAACGATTGGCCTAAAAGAAATGGATTTTTTTTTCTAATTGACACACTTGAACTTTACTCTCCCTATTGTTAATGTAAATAAACGTATTTGCTCCTTCTACATGTCTACCTCCTACTTCACGTATGTCTGAGCCCGAAATGTGTGTCTGACTTGATCTTTACATTTGAATTCAGTAGGAATTTTATTTGTGTAAGGAATAGCTTTAGGCCTAAATGAGGATGTGAATGTGCCTCAGAAACGCAACAGCATTTCTGTATGTTCTTTATCATCTAACATTTTTTAAGCTTAATACTGTATATGTGATATCTGGCTACATTTACTTTTCTGGCAATTTACACAGAACATTTAAAAAGGAATTTATTAATTTACTTCATTATAAACCTACCCAGGTGATGCATTAATGCCTAAACTTTGAATGTCTGCTTTGGGGGACATAGAAACAGCAAAAGAAAGCACATTTTAATGTTGTCACTGTTTTCTTTCTTCCACATATACAATTAAGGCTCAGATATTTGCATCTGAATTGATCCTGAATTATAATATGGAGTTTACATACCACTGGTTACAAATAATGAGGTGGTGAAGAACAACAATTGTATTTCTCCTCCCAGATTTCCCCCTTTTCTTATATTTCTCCTTCTTCATTCTTTATTGCCTACAATTTAACATCTTTTGCTTGACATGAAAGCATTTGCTTTTGACAAAGTGACTTCTTTGACAGTATTTATTTTTGAATCATTTTAAAGCACAAATGATTATTCTTAACAATACTCAAATATAGACCTAATGAGCACAGACAGGAATCAAATGGCTCATGTGTTGTCCAGTGTTATCCAGCTGGATAATGTAGGGCACGGAGTTGCCTTCTTTATATCATGACAGTCACTTCCAATTTCTTAATTTAGAGAAGATGACTTGTTTCTTTCTTTTGAAAATCCATGAAGAGTTTACTTTAGTGGTTCTTAAACTTATTTTTCCCCATTACAGAGTTAATTTAGGTATAGCAAATACCTGAAATCATTGCACATCAAAACTGGCCTAAATAATTTCCCCCTCAATATCAATGGTGGATTATATAGGGGTAGATTGTGCAACCCTTATCACATTGGGAGGGGCGTTTTTGGTAAACATCACTGGACCATCACTGCTGTTTTCTCTCTTATTGTCCTCATCCTCTTCAGTGCTTTGTACATCCTTGTAATCCTTTCAGTTTCCCCCTTGCTATGGCTCTTTCTGAGCCTCTCTATTTTTATCCTTCTGTTCATCTGACTGGACTGGCCCCTGTACCTTTTACCCATGGTGTACATTTTAGCTATGTTCACAGCAGTTGATCTAAGTACTTTGTTGCAGATAATGCCAGCTGCCAACACCCATTTTCTGGCAAATGAAATTCAGCAAAAATAGCAGTCTGCTTTTCTGTCCAGATACAGCTAGTCAGTTGAAACCTGCAGCATCTTGGAACTCAAAGGCTTCATACAGACATTGTTACAGCTAAGTTAGGTCAGGTTAAAAACAGCCCCTGATCTAAGGTAAGTTGGGGGAGGGGGAGGGGTGAGTGGCAACAGGCAG
>NW_017728947.1:93990019-94050634 GCF_001723895.1 Crocodylus porosus
CCATGATGCTGAACTCCCTCGAACCTCAAAACCACTCCCAGGGCCAGGTTTAATGTTGTTCACTGATCCAGATTGTGGAGGGAGGGGTGGATGGATCAGGGGGCTGGTGGCTTTGTGGCAGGAGTTGGCATGATCAGGGGGGATTCTCTTTCGCCTGGGACCAAGGGTTATTTTTAGCCCCCTGACCCCTTCCACTACCAGACAAGCACCCACACAGTGAGCCAGCCCCCCCAATCCTTCCAGCTCTTTCCCCACCCCAACAGACTTCTGATGGGTCCTGGCACCAATGAATACTGGTACAACCAGCACTGGGAGCAGCTTGTAGGATCGAAGGGGTTGGTGGACTTGAGGGAGGCTGACTGGTCCACAGAGGGGAAGTTGTCCATCTGGGATGGGGGGAGGGATGATGGGGATAAAAATAGCCCAGTATGGGGAGAGGAGGTGGTAGGAAAAGTTCAGCCCTGGGGCTGGGAGCAGCAGCTGGTTTTCTCAGGGCCTGAGGCTATACTGGGAATGCGTATAGGAATTCAGTTAGATTGGTCTACTCATACTTGATCTAACTTAGTGCATCTCTGAGGTACGGTTGAGTTAGATCAGCGATTTTTTTGACCAGTCTAACCTTCCTGGAACTTCTATACAGTTTGCACTTATATTAACCTAACAAAGGTATCTAAGTGTAAGGTCTCTACCTAGGTGAACTAACTTAGATTGGGTGGCCATTTTTAATGTGATCTAACTTCCTCTTTACCTCCCCCAGTGTCTGCACAGACCCGTAATTCCTCTTCTTTCTATCAGAGGTAATGATCTCCAGTTTGAGGGCTAGTAAACTAGAAGGTTAGTTTAGTGAACCAGCAGCAGAAAATGGGGCACAGATTGCACTTTCATATCCTGCAATGGGAAATAATGCCTTCCATTTCTGAACCATAGGGTCTCCATTTGGTGAAAGAGCAATGCCAACATTAAAAGTAAAGATAGGTAATCCAAGCCAGCTAGACACTGACAGAGTGCTCGGTCAGCCCTTCCCCACTAATTCTATTTCTGTCTCTTCCCATATTCTTAATGTGTTTTAAATTGTTATTTATTTAATTGATTCATATCCCACCCTATCCAAAAAGCTCAGACCAGCTTTTTTTAAATGAATTTTTAAAGGTGTTTATTATAATAGTATCTGGGTGTAGTATCAGGGTGAGCAGCTGAGAACCACACTTCTTCAACGCTCAAAAAACTTGCAGCCTGCACACAGTATATCTTTTCCATAAAATATGACAGCTCAGTTTAGCAAAAATATAATAATTATTGTTTCCTCAAACGGAGCTGGGGTGATGTGATGCATCTTTCCCAAAAGCGGCAGGTAGATTTTCTGCCTATCTCATAAACTGGGTGTTAATGTTAGTTGTAGCTTTTTATCTGCAGTTTCTTCTCCTGCCATCTCTTTTTCCAGCAAGTAAAAACAAATTCAAACTTTACTGCTTTGCCTGCTACCAAACTGCTTCCTTAATTCAAACCATTCCATTCCTGAGTAGGTCCCAGAAACTGATTTCCAATTAAAGTAAAAAAGCAAGATGTAATACTGTGGAATGGAACTCAGATCAAAATTACCAATACACACTTAATCTCATAAATACATACAAATATGGTTGTAGTCTGAAGAATACTTGGGGAGGTAGTTCATCCTAACACTGTGAAAGAACCATGGAATGGAGAAGGGAAACGGAATGTAAACTAGATGGGAGAGGAAGGAAAATGAGGCTCCACCCACATGTGGATAACGCCCACACAGATTAAATGGAAGATTGCAGCCAATACGTGGTACGTTCAACCATCAGGGAACTAGAAACAAATTAATTTTTTGTAGCCAGTCACAGCTGACCAACCAACCCTCCCTTTTAAAACAACAAAAATCTGTCTCAGGATTTTCCCCAATCAAATGAAGAACAAATCAATTTTCAAACAAAAGTTCCTACAAAAACCTCCCAACTAAAAACCAAAACCTGCAGATGTAGTAAAGTCACACCAATACAGTGAACATTGGGCAGGTATGAAAACAAGTACATTACTAATGAAAAAGGATTTTGTCATGAATGATCTGGTTCCTCCTGCTTTGGGGCTTACCGCTGGCATGTGGCCTTTGCCTTGAACCTGGTAGGCAAGTAAGCCAGGCAGTTATAAAACTGTACCCTTTGTCATCATGCTGCTTTGCTGTTAATCTTCAGATGTAAATGTTATAATAGAACTCTTATTTATTCAATTAAAAACATAAGCAGTCAGTACTAGAGTGGTAATGGAAACACAATGTTGAGAAACATAAATTCTAAGTGTCTTTACATGTAATGGTGCTATTAAATATTAAAACACAGAATGAAATTTTTAAAAAGCCCGTAAAAAACTAAGTCATGGACAAATGTGGCGATGCAAAACCTTAATGAAACTAATAAAGAGGAAAAGCAAACCTGAATCAGCAAAACATTAGAAAATGTTCTTAACTCGTTTCTGCCCTGCAAGGTGCAAAAAATTGTAGTCTTAATCCTGCAATGTACTTAAAGGCATGTTTAATAATAAATCTGAGAGATGGCCTTTTCACAGTAATGCAGAATGTTAAGCATGTGCTTACATATGTTGCACAATCAGATCCAGAGTGTTTGGGATCTTGTGGGCTTCTCTGATCATTTGATGCACATGCTGAAATCTTTTGTTTTTTAAGCTGGATTTAAGCATGTGCATAAGTGCATTGCTAAATTGAGGCCTATCAGTATAAATTTTAAATGAGATCAAATAATTTGAACTGCCTTCATCTCTTGAATGACCAAGGTAGAGGGTTAAGCAACTTTGGCTTTGCCTCAAACCCTTGACTTCAGTTATCACGTGTACTCTAAACCTTCTTGATTGGATCATTATTGTTTAAATATGCTGGGGGGGAGGGTGTTCCTCCGTTCAGTGACTTTAATAGACTCTAATAGGAACCTTAAATAATACAGTGTGTGTATGACAGAATGCCAGCCAGGAAGGAACAAGAGAACCTGACTACTGAACTGAAAAAGCAAACTGCTCCCCACCATCCTACTGACTAGACAGTTAGGAACCGACTTGCTGTCCTCACAGCAGGCAGGTAGGCAGATATGAAGTATGGTAATTATCTGCCCTTTATCTTATCAATAATTAATGCTTTTCACATGAATTCTATTCTGTTCTATTCTCTATAGGTTATTATACCACGTTTATCACTGTAATATCTGAGAGCCTTCCAGTAGTGCCATAAGTAACGTGACTACGTCTCTCACATGTTTGCCACTTCATTCCCTCTCTGTAGAGGGAGAAGTGTGTCTGGTAGAGTTTTTTGTTGTTGTTGTTTTGGGGGGTGGGGGTGGTTACATTATTTCTACGTGTTTATTAGACCACATCAGGTCAAAGAAACCTTTTTTTAAACTTAGCTCTATATCAGGAGTAGTCAAAATATGGCCAGGACATTTTATCTGGCCCATGGGGCCCCTAAAAAATTTAGAAAATTAATATTTATCTGCCCCTGGCTGCCTGTCAAAGATGACAAGAGCCAGGGGCAGTTGGACCCAGGGAGACCTGATGACAAAACTGAACAGCTGCAGCAGCAAATCCAGCCCCACCACCCACCCACCCCTCCAGCCTTCCCCACCCCAAGCCCCAACCAGAAGCCTCTTCCTAGCAGGGGCTGCTGGAGGCTTTGGGCCTGGGACTGTTCCTGCCTCCCTGTGCTGAGGGAAATACAGATAAGAAGGACAGGGGGAGGGAGGCAGGGGAGGACTGTGGGTGATCACCCCAGTCCTCAGGGCTGACTGGGCCAGCTCCTGCAGTCCCTGTGCTGCAGCTGGGACCCACGTGGTGCCAGAGACTGGCAGGCAGGGTTGGGGGGAAATGGCTGCTGTAGGTGGGGTGAAGTGGCCGTGAGCAGGCGCACAGAGTGCAGCAACAGCTGAGTGGGAGCACGGGGTCCACACTAGTGCACCTGAGCCAGTGCTGGCAAGGCCCTGAGTAGGGCAACAGGAGCACAGGGCCCAGGCTGCCAGGGGATCTGTAGAGCCGGGCTGGCTCCCTTCTCTCCCTGTTTGAGCAGCACAGCCCAGCTCCATAGAACCCCTGGCAGCCTGGACCCCATGCTCCTGCTGTCCCACTCTGCGCCCTCCCAGTGCTGGCCCCGGTGCTCCAGCAGGGACCCTGCACTCCCACCTGGCTGTCGCTGGGCTCTGCGCATCCACTCAGTGTCCCTTCCCCCCACCTGCCACAGCCATTTCCTTGCCTGCTACACTCTGGCACCATGTGGTTCCCAGCTGCCACACTGGGACTGCAGGAGCAGCTGGGAAATGGTGCTGGAATGGATGGAGGCTGGGGGGAGCAAGGAAGCAGCAGGAGAAGGGGAGCAGTAGCAGACATGGGGCAAGGGGCAGTGAGTGGGAGCATGGGGCCCATGCCAATGCCCTGGGGCCAGGAGTAGTGGGAACATGGAGCTCCGGCTTGTAAGAGTACTGGTGGAGGCTCTGCCTGCTGCGGCAGGGTGGAGGGAGCAGGCTGTGGGCAAACCTTCCCCCTCCATCCAATCCACAACTTTCCCCAGCCACCCTCCCCCCACACACTTACAGCCTCTCACAAACCCATACTCACCCACACCCTCCCCAACAAATCCCACACACACACCCCCTCCCCCACACCCCACATACCCACAAGCCTATACCTACCCTCCCACCCACACCCTCCAACAATATACAAGAGTAAGACTTCATTTTAAGCTATTACACTATCACCTCTACATACAGTAAACAAGCACATGTAAATCAGGACAAAAATATTTTTTTAAAATTAGATTAATGAATGTTGTAGTACACTTCCGATTTTTAGAATACAATTTGGTATTTTTCTGGTTCAGAGATGGCAAAACCCCTTACTGAAAGGAGTAATTCCAGGGTCAAGGGGAGGGACTTCTGGTAGCAAAGGTCAGGGGTTAGGGGATGGGACTTCTGGTCCCCAGATAGTGACCAGGGGGTGGGGCACCTGTCAAGGGGCAGGGCTACCTATGTGGTGCTTGATGGGTTGCCAAAACCCAGTAAGTGGCCCTCCGCCTGAAGTAATTGTCACCCCCTGTTCTACATGTACTATGTAGGTTGCTTATAAAGCCCCATGTAAACTTAATTCAGTGTATAATGCTTCAAGATAGTTAGTTTGTGCTGCCACTTTTATTTTAAAGTGAGTCTACATTAGCAAAGGTGTGGATTGTCATGTGTATGCACCACACAGGTGATTGTAACCCAGCTGGAATATCGCAAGAGAGAGTTCTTTTGCTGCAAGGAAGCTCTCTGTTAGGCAGCTGAGCTACTTTGGGGTCAATATCTCTGTTCTATCCAGTGTGTAATGTAGAAGGATTGAAGAGTCCTGCTGGGGGCGGGATTTAGATTCACTAAATCTATCCAGCACTGATACAGTGCCCATTAAAGACTCTACATAAGTGGTGTAAGTTAGAGGAGCTTCACAGCAGCAATTAGTGGTATCAGGGCCAGCGCTAACCTTCAGAATTAGGGAGATGGAAGAGGTTCTCAGTGTCACCCTGCAACTGGGCCACTGTATATCAGCTTGGGCAGAAATGAATCCAGCTCTTTGACTTTTTAATAATTGAATTTATTTTTCCTAGCTAGTATATAGGTCTTTCTAGTATAATATTAGATATTCTGCTTTATATCTAATCGAGTGACCGGGAATGATCATATATTTCATTTTGGTTTTCTTTCAGCTCAGGGGGTGTCAAAGACAAGGCCAGTAGGCTGGATCCTTCTTGCAGAACCTTATCCAGTGTGCAGTGCTGCCTGTTGATCTCAGATCAGTTCTGCACATCGCACGTGGCATGCACCAGCTGTGGACCGGCACACTACATTTAACATGAAGGCTGCATGTGCCATATGGGGCTGGACCCTGTGCATGACTACATCAGACAGCACCGGAGCCAGTCCAGTGCACACATGTGCTGAATGTGGCTACACATGGTGCTGGATCTGAGACCGGTCCAGCTTGGACCCCTAAATCAGCTCTGTGTGCCAGATCCAGCACATAGTGCTGGTCTGGTGCAGGTGCTGCTGAGGCCAGGACATGCTTCATGGAGCAGAGGGCTGGAGCTGTTGTGCATGCTTTATGCAGTGTGCGGGGCTGCATGTGATGCCCATGCTGGACCAGCCCTGTGCAATGGCTCTGGTGCACAAGACTGGTCTGTGGGCCTGATCCAGCCTGCAGACTGGCCCGTGCCCCTAATCCTGCCAGTGGGGCTGGATGAGTTTGATACCCCTGTTTATTTGGTTCCCAGGTATGGATTGTACATATTATGGAGTCACACAAACACATGTCTCTTCAATTTCATGAGAGAGGTAGGTAGGTCTGGTCACTACACAAATTAAGGATATCTTAACAAAACCAGTTACTACAGGAAGTGCTATAGGTAGCACACTTCCCTTTTCACTAGGTGATGTTTGTTACGTAAGCAATGATACTAAGTGGGGACAGCGTGATGCAGCATATACTAGTTATTTTCAAGAATCACTAAGCCAGGGCCCTGACCAGTTGTCTTTGAAAGGACCCACAATATAAATTCTGTGTAATTAGGAAAACTGTGTTCTGTCTACCCATTGGCTTTGCAGTTTTGTTTAAAGGATTATTTTTTCTCATATCTTTTGTAGTCTGCCTTGCTGCTGAATGGCCTAGGGTATTATAACACAGAGGAGGCTGCATTTCAATGGTAGCTGCAGCAGACGGTAGGATGGGCTGATACCAGACCAAATGGGTTGTTGCCTGTGAAAGCTCTGACCCAGTTAGTCTCTAAGGTGCCATGCTGCCTTACCTTCTGCCTGACATCAGGCTAACCACCTCAGTGTTGCATAATATTTATATTCTATAACTTTTGATGCGTTTTAGGATTCTAAGGAAATGTTATATTTTTATATAAACTGTGTTATTTATAGGTATAGATGGATTGATATTTTATGTAAATCTGTATGTCAATCTGACCTGCTTATCTTTGTTGTTTGTAGAGTAAACTACAAACTAAGAGCAGCCAAATCCATGGGAGTTGGACAGCTAGATACCTTTTTAGGCACCTTTATACTTTAGAAACCTGACCATTAGGTCTGTATTACATACGTGGCTACACAGACTGCCACTCTTCTAGACCTGACTGCATACAGGTGTAACTTGTTAACCAAAATGCGATCTTAGGTTACCTGCCTGCAGTTCCATCCGATATCTGTTGCTACAGGCAACTGCAGAGGTTGAATTCCACAATTGCCCTGCTTTGCTTCTTCCTTTTTAGTTCCACCTCCTGATTTCCTGAACAACCTAGCAAAGCACAGGTTCATTAATATGGTTTTAGGTAGACAAGAGGCAGAAGTGAAGAGCACTTTATTAGTTTCTTATGGGGTCTGGTATGGGAGGGGTCATAGGAATTGGGCGGTCCCACATGTTACTTTCTATTACAGTCGTGTTCAGCTGGCTTATTTGGTGACATATTACTGCAGTATGCCTGAATGGGAAGCCCAAATTTGAAAGTTTGGATGGCAAAAAGCTCTTAATTTCCCAGAACATCTCAGCTCTGTATTGACTCCCATGGAACCCTGGATTAATACCTAGATATGATCCAAGATTCCTTCTTTTAAAAAAAATCATATTTATCCCTGGCTTATAAAGCTCCTGCATGCTTTGAGACCTTCTCTCAAAACAGTTGGTTTAATTACCAAACCAGAGTAAAAATGGAAATTACAGTAAACTATGTGTTTGTCAGAAATTTTGTGGCTTGCTCTTCTATTTATAGATTTTTTGGATCACCAGTGATAGGCAATAATAATACTTACCTCACTTGGTTGTCACGAGTCTTAATTCATTAATGTCTCTAAAGTGCTTTGAGAACCCTGGATGAAAGGTGCTATAGAAGTGCAAAGTACTGTTAAAAGAATGAATGAGGTTAAGGTATCTACTGTTTTTCTCCTTTCATAGGGTTTGCCTAAAATCAGAATGAATGTCATTTTTTTAATGTTAAAACTTCTATCAAGCTGATCTTTACTAAGCAATACTGCAAAGCTAAATCTCTCTCTGTTATCTGTCTGTCTGTCTCTCTGCATGTTTCGTGATGGATACTTAATTTTAGTAGTTTGGTTATTACTGCATGAGATGTGCTCTTTAATAAAAAGGGTTCGCAGATGCTGAAACTTGTCTCACAAGGTAAATCTCCACTTCACTAAGAACCACGTCAAACTGTAACTTCCAGTCAGAAAAGTAGTTTTGTGTAACAGCTTTTTTCCATAAACATTTGTATAGTGTTTAATACCCTCTTCTGCATAAAAATCATGCTTCTCCAGAGAAATGTGTTGTTCTAAGAACCTCAGAGATCTAAAAATAAAAGCTTTCAATCATTACCTGAAATCTGGCATTTTCTAAATAAAGATTTATTTTTTTGTCATTACAATATTTGCAGTGCTGTAGAACCATTTGAAAATTGTTGATGTATGGTTAGCGCTGTAAAAGTCAACTAATTTGGGTCATTTCCTTGGGTTATTAAAAACTTGGTTATAGAATTTTTTTTTTTTTAACATATGAACGCTTGTGAAGATGTCAAGGTCCATGAGCTAAATGCATCCCTGGTGTAACAAAGAATTTCCCTCAAAATATGTGTAAAAATGCGTTTCGAGTTCCAACAATGAACTCTTTAAAAACAATGCTATCATTGTTTCAGTGCTTTAAAGAGACAGGGTAATTTTTAAATATTAATAAACATCCAGGGGGAGCTAGGGAGTAACAATTTTTCCTTCTCTAATGGTAAATAAGGCAATATGAATACAAGGAAGAGCTACATAAATGACTAATTTTTGTTTTGTTCTTTTGATAGGAACTTTTGATTAGAAACTGGTCAGACATTCCCAGAGTGGTTGAGAGCCTGTCAAGGTCACTGCCAAGGACAAGAGAGTCAATTAGTATGCAGATCAGAGCCAAGGAGTTCAAAGGTATTGTTCCAATTCAATCACATTAGCCAGGCCAGTAATGAACAAACGGCATGACCTTAATCATGGAGCCTGAACCACTCATTGAAAGAAAGTATGTGTGTCTGTGTATGTATTTGAGGGCATGGAAGGAGGGGTAGACGATGACAGGGAGATTTTTTTAAAGAGACAGGATGAACAGTATTTGCTTAATTAGCCACCAATATTAGAATCTTATTTCATGGCCCTTGTATTTTAAAGTACAAGACTGCTTTTATTTTTGGGTTGTAACTGAAACAGACTCAAATGGACAGGTGGTTAGAATATTTTAATAAAAATACTCAGGCAGTCACTGAGATGCTAAATGGTTTGCAGGAGGAGGCAGATAACCTTATGTAAGACACCAAGCTAAATTTTGCAATTGCAGTCTCCTTCACAATGTGCTAGTTTTCTCAAAGTCTAGAGGTAAAGAAACTGCTGTGGTTATCCCCCTTGATATAACAGAATTTTCCGCTACTTGGAGTTGACACACATTAGCAATTTGTAGGTATGCCATTAATAATGGAAAGAATGAATGATTTATACAGAATAGAAAATATTTATTTAATATATTAGGTCTGGCAAACATTATGTTTCATGTAATAATATTTTAGATACCACCATTACTAAGTTATTTCTTAAAGTGCTCTGCATGTGTAAGTGTAGTACATGTAGCACACTCAAACTTCCAGTGTTTTCTGCAGCATTACAAAGCTACAAGCATACACTATATTACATTCATATAAAATATGTTCTGGTTTGCTTTTTTTTTTTTTTTTTTTACAGAGTTGTATATACAAACATGCATATATAAATGCAGACAGAAATAAAAGAATTTGATATGTATATGGCATAATGTGTGCATGTCTATGTGTATTACATATAAGTTAGTATTGACTCTACAGCTGGGCTTGGACTGAAATTCTACCTAGCAGGAATAAATTCCCCTTTTTCTACACTGTTGATTGAATTTGGCATCCAAATCTGACCAGTAGCTCTTCAAATGACCACTGAATTGTCTGTGTTTATATCCACATTCAAGCACACTGCAAATACGTACATATTTCCTGCATGTGGAAATGTGAAATGACACTTTGCACGTAATTCATCATCAACCACTGAAAAATTGAGTGATGCTTAAAATGTGTTCACCTGCTTCTACTGTGGTTTACTTTGCAAGTTATTGTTCTGGATTTGTTTATGTGGTAACTTACAAGTTTCCTGTATCTGTTTGGGTGATATTTGCTCAACAATTACTTCTACTGGAGTAGATTATCAAAGGAAGCTGCAGGCTTCATTGGGAAACTGAAGAAGTCACTTCATTTCCCTTTAAATAAATCCTGATAGTCAGCTAAGAATTTAGGAATCCAGGGTTTTTTGTTTTTGTCTTTCTTATTGGGGAGAGTGTTCATCATATCTCACTACAATGGAAGATGCATAACAGAAAAGAAACTATTCTAGGCTATGATACACCCTAGGGGTTCATGAATGTTGGGGGAGGAACACTGATTATACAATGCAATAACATATTGAGACACTATTTCAGTTTTACACTTGGTATCAAGTAAATACAGGATATCTCACCCATGAAGGGTGATTATCTCTCATGAAGGGAGGAAATGAGTTATTAAGGTCTTTCTCAGGAGCAAAACAAGGATAAGAATCTTTATTAATGTAAGAAACAATCTGCCTTTTTTTGTTATAGAAATATATTTCCTTTTTAGCAAAGCTGTGGGGTTTTTGTCTTTAAATAGTCTGTATCAGAAAAAAAACCCCTCTCAGTTTCAGTTGATGCTTATCCCTGCACTGCTTGAGAATATTGTTATAAAACATGTGCTCATTGCCATTTTTATCTAGATCACAATTAATAACATTTTTAAGCATGAAATGTCTATCCAGTCCTATAAAACGACTTGTAAAGTGTTTGATATTTTATCTGAGGATATTAAAAGATTGTTTAAAATAAACATATACCACTGGAACTGAATTTTCACACGATTATTCAGATAGTCAATAGGTCTTCTTTGATCATATTATTATGATGCTTCTGCTGGATTTCATTCTAAGACAGGCATATTCTCTCTCTCTCTCTCTCTCTCTCTCTCTCTCTCCCCCCCACCCGTCTTTTTTCCCTAAACAAGGTCATAGATTTTTAAAATGAAGACTAGAAGTTCCAAGTACAAGATTAAGTAAGTTCTAACAGTGTTATAAAAGTAAGTGCTTTTTTCTATAATAAAAGGTGTTTAAAAGGTTCGCTACAGCTTTAAACAGAATTACAATTTACTTCTTTCAAGTGTCCAGGCCATAAATTCTTCTCAATTCCCTCTCTCTCTCCTTGTCGGAATTAATGAGATCAGATTTGATCAGGGCAGTGATGTGTTCAGAGCCAAATCACACAACAGCGCGCGTGCGGTAATGGAATTTGCATCTAATGCATACATAAATCAAACATCTTTCTGGACATTTTCATATGCATAATGTCATTTCATCCAGTTCTCTCTGTGCAGAGGGGGAGATTTTTCTCTCTGAGAGAATGACTTTCTTTAATGCTTTCATTTTATTTTCGCTGACTACAATCCCCGAGAATGCGCTCGGTCGGAGAATCTTTCGGGGCGCGGTTGACAGTTCCTTTTCCAAGAGGGGTCCTTCACATTTATCATGCCTCTTCCTCGGGGGCTTTGTTATGCAAATGTGGCTGAAATTGATAATTCCAAAGTGCTTCATTTCGGTTCCTTGGCGGTTGGAGATGGTAGATAAAAAGAAACTGACAAGACACACTGATTGCCCTCAATGCTTGTAACTCTCTTGCTAACAAGGCTCGATATTGTTAAAAATTCCTATTGTTATCAGGGTGGCAGTTCCATTATGCAGGCCTTGCAAATTTCTGATCTGAATATTAACCCTTTAATCACCCTTCTCCCCTCCCCCACCCAACCCCAAATCAATTGCCATCAAATGGCTAAAGGACACAAAATATTAAATTATTTCCCTGTTATGGGTGAACATCTGTGGTATATTTTAAAAACTCCATTAATCGTTTTTTCAAGGTAAGCTCAGGCATTTTATATCTAAACGGAGAAAAAATGTTCTGTACTAAAACAACTCTAACAAAAATAGATTGAAGGGTTGTGTGAATCTATTTGGAGGAAACTGGGTTGGGGGGGTGGAATATTTGGATGGAAATATCTGCTTGCCAAAATCAAATTCACTAGCTCCTGGCAAGTGGAGAAGTTTCATTATTTTAAACTTGTGTGTACTTGCACTGCTTGTTCTAACTTAGGTAGGCCTCAGGGAGGGGATAGTGTGTCTTCATATACCCTACTACAGTTGGTTTTTACTTCTCTGCCCTGCTAACTGCAGATATACCTTTTTCAGGCTGCCCAGCAGCAAAGTAGCTGACAGGTAGGTGACCAAAATAGTAGAACAGAGGAAGAGGATTCTATAAAAGATGAGGATTTTTGGTGCTTATTTGTCACCCAGAACAAAAAGAATCAATAACTTCGCTTGTACATGTTGTTCTTTTTAAATGAGGAAATGGGACCTTCTAACTTGGGAAGTGACCCTGACAGTGCAGAAGAGAGAAATGCAGGCTGTAGGAACCAGATTCTGGATCCATTGAAGTCAATGGGAGGTTTGGCAATAGCACTGATGGGCACTGAATCAGGCCCTAG
The DNA here is from genome assembly GCF_001723895.1 of Crocodylus porosus. Lineage (NCBI taxonomy): Eukaryota > Metazoa > Chordata > Crocodylia > Crocodylidae > Crocodylus > Crocodylus porosus. The sequence goes on from NW_017728947.1 coordinate 94,002,702, forward strand.
AAGCTGTACTTTTCTTTCCTGATGACAAGTTAAGGTAAACATTAGATCATTCCCATGGTGTTATATAGTTGCACTGAAAAATAGAAGACTGCTTAGTGACTGATTTACCCATTGATTAATGAAAATGGGGCTTCTGGAATTTCAAATATCCTTCTAACAGCGGCTGATGTGTGTCCAAGGAAGGTGAATTTCTCTCCGTAAAGCATCTGCCTTCAGGTTCATATTACAATTATAGGAAGATTTTTCTGGGGAGACCTGACATGGTTCCAGTTAAACTAAATCATAATATGACAAAGGTTAGCACTGTAGATGCAGAGGAAGCTGGAGAGGAGGGAAAGAGGGAAAGGTTGCCATTGTAAAATGAAACACAGTTCATTGCTAACATCAAGCAACTGCAACAATATAATATCTCTGTACAATTACCAAGAAGATGCATCTCAACCAGCTCACGTCAAAGGAACATCAAAGTTTTCCCTTTTCTTAGTTCTGAAGTCTTGCAGAGCTGTGGCTGCCAAATTATAGTAAATAGACAAGACGCTTGCACAACAGTAACCTCTTTTATATTGGACCAAGGATCTCTCTCCCTCCCTCCATTAAAAAAATCTCTTGTGTTATTGTAGGAACTCTTGGGAGGCTCATACACTTGGGTTTTCTTTCATTTACAGGCACGATGGCAGATTAAACCCATGTCAGGAAACAGTGATAATGCCGACTGTAGAGGCTTGTGAGTTAGAGCAGCTAAGTTTTCCATGTCACTGTTTTTCCTTCAGTTATTTGAAAACAACTGTTAATTTTTAATGTGTTCTTACCCTCATTCTGTTACTAAAACTGATACCTTCCCCCTTATTTCAGAAATAGATTTCACTAGACCTGCTTGCAGGAAAACGGTAATTTGATTCTATCATTTATTCTGTCCATTAGAGTAACCAGTGTTAGTGCTTTTTCTCCACTTGATTCTGTCAAGTGCTGTTATTTATGCTCAATGGTATTAATGTCGTTAGTTGTGTTATGGTTGTATAATCAAAATTGCTACCAGTACGAACTAAATGTAACTGTGGTGACTGTATCAGCTGCCAGTAGTCAAATTGTAGTCAAACTGCACTGAACAATCAATATGTATTAATAAGTATCTATAATTATAATTAACCTATCCTGTCTGCCATGAAGAATCACCCTAACTGAGCCTCATACTTCCCAGCATTGAAGACAGTGCTTATGTTTTGGGAACGGGGGAATTAAAGATGCTCACATATGTTTTAAATGGTTTCTTATTTTCAGTTACACTTAGCGATGACTCTGTTGTAATCTGAATATATAATGCCATTTGTAGTCTTTCTGAGATAGAAGAGCACTTAAAAGTGGATTTCTATTGCCCCCCCACGCTTTTTTTTTGCAGTTTTGTTTTGCCAACTGAAGGATTTAAAGTTTCTTCTTTATTTGTAATAAGAAAACTTGTTAGGTAATTTGTGACCATAGAATTAAAGAGATACAGCTAAGCTAATATATATGCAATGGTTTCATTAAGCATAAGAGGAGGCACTCTTTACTTTGCAGTCCAAAACACACAAAGCACCCATTAGAATGAAGAGGCCTGTGATGTCTCTTCATGTGCAGAGTGTAAAGGTACATGAATGTCCTTGCTTGTTGGCATTTAATTTACCAGTTGCCTCTGTAGTGGAGCCTTGGCAGTTTCAGCTTGAATCTGAAAGACAGGCTGTCATACTCAGAGTCTGCTGCCTACTGCTGAAATTGAGAGGCTTGGCAGATATGCAAACAGTAACTGGGTTTGAGTTGTTTTGATTACAAGTTAAACAGAAAGTCATTGGCAGGGCCAATATAAATCTGCTAAGGTTTTTTGGCAAAATCTGTGGAGGTATTTTTATAGTCTCTGCAGGATTCTGTAGCACCTTGATTTTGCATAAAAGCATGTCCACCTTTTGAATCCGTTCTGCGCATACATGTATCAGGAGTGGGAATGAGCAGGTTTAAATTGCTCAGTGCCCAGAATCAAAAACATAAAACATGCTAACGCCATAATGTACTGCACCACACTTCGTGCATTTGTTAAACGATGGAGTCTTAGCATGTCTTTGGAGTTAAGTTTGGTTTTCTGATTAGAAAAAATAATGTGAATTATGAACACTTGGAGTAAGGATGCAAAATATATTTTAATAGAAATAGCTTTAAAAAAGGCCACTGGGATAGATCTGGAACTAATTTACCTCAGTGCACATCCAAGTACCTTTACAAATATGTTTTTTTTAAATTCAGTTAAGCAAGATTTACTCAATTTACTTCCTTGCATGCCCTGGTGTAAGAGTGGTCAGCCTGTACCCTCTTCAGCAACTTTGCTTTGAAACATCTTCCCTGTTCAAACATCCGATCCTGGTAAAATCCAAATGCTTATCTCAGATTTATCTTTTTATAACATTCATTATACTCTGTGCCTGATCTTCTATGCTGATTTGATAAAAGTAACCCAAACTGACAGTGTGTGTGCAAAAAGGGAGTCTGCATACTTTAATTACATTCCCTTTTACAGCTTTACCCTCTGTTTAATTCTGAGTTAGTGTTTTGAACACTACTATATCCCTTACTGAGATTGCCTTGCAATTTTAAGGCAAAACCATGTTAATTTTGGAGGGAGGAAAGCGAATACATATAATTGTCGCTCCCATTGTTTCTGTCTGGCTGGCTGTAGACAGATTTCTGCAAGGCTGGCTTTACATAGCAACAATACATTGATTTACAGAGGCAAGAATATCTCCAGAATTGGAAGGGCTAAGACCCCTTTATTTGAAAGCTGAGAATCTGCAAAATGTGACAAAGTTCTTGGAAAGAGCCCAAATGTATGGAATCTGCAGTTCTTTTTTACCCATTTGTATCTGCTACTTTTTGCCTATTAGAGACAGCTTTCAAAGAGAAACAAACCGAATTTAGACAGAGCATTATACAGTTCAAACTAAATTTTAAAAAGCCTTATTTCAGCAAAGTTAATTAGCATATAAACATGGTGTTTAAATTCTTTTTATTTCCAGAAGCGGTAAACTGAAAAAGCACAGGATTAAAAAAAAAAAAAAAGGTTTGTTTTACTTGGAAGTTTATTTCACTGCATCTCTCTCATATTCTATGTCCTTATCTAAGTGGAATATAAGAGGTTATGCTAATAAGCTGTGTCACACCTTTGGGAAACGGGGGAAACAATATCATTTTAGGAGTTTCATATTCAGGTGTAGACTAGAAAAATACACTTGCTCTGTTCCTTCTCTTGCCTCCTTTCAGCATTCAAAATACTAGTTCTTCACTGAAGAATGGGTTTAGGAATCTTGCAACACTATCTTTTTCTGCCCACACTGAATACTGTAGTCCAATGCAAATTTCTAGAGACTGCTTACAAATGTCATATCTCTCTGAAAGCAATGTACTTTATTGCTGTTCTTTCTTATAATACAAACATTTCAGTGCAGCTCAGATCTTATTTTTCAAAATACACAGGATTTTGATATATGGACAACAGGAGAATATGTATTTTAGATATAATGCCATAAGTGCTTAAAAGTTATTTCTGAGCTGATTTAACATGGAAAATCTCCAGGTAGATTAATTTTATGGGCTGCTTTTATGGGTGTAACATTTCAAGATGAGAAAGCTGTGCTTCTGAAATTTAGTTTCGGCAGATTTCATTGGCACCTTCATCTCCATCTTTTATTACCTTAAAGTTGAAATTTAATCTAATTTTTTTTCTGATTTTTACTTAATTTCTGACTGAAATGGCTGGAGCTGTATTTTTGTGCTCAGAGTCTGTTGCTTCTATTGCTTATTGCTTTCTCAATATTTACTGCCCAGGTTTTTTAAAAAAAATCATTAGTAAAATATAGGCATTTAATTCCTTAGCATAGCTATTTAATTTGCAAGGCCACTGGTGTTTAGCATTGTTACTGGACAAGGTGGTTAAAGCAAGGTTAAGTAAGCGTTCTCAAAAAAACCTGTTTTGCTATCCTAGATCACAAAGGTACAGGAATTCTGTCCTAAAAACCAGTCATTCTGTTGAAACAGGCAGAGCTTTGAAGCTGCAATCCTCGCACAAGCAACCCTCCCAGTAGAAACATGTTTCTATAATTATAAACAGATGAGTATTCCTACCATTCACCATAATGGTCATCGTATAGTGAGAGCAGTGTGTCTGCTACATTGTGGATTAGATAAAAGAAACATATTTAGCCGTGTTTCTTTATTACTCTTAATATGGATTCACAACACGCACCATAGGAGATGTGTGTTGTGAATACCTATGAACAATAGTATGCATTTGCGTATTATGTACTTTTCTGTATTTCTGAAACATACTCCAGAATGCATAGCAACTCCTTATGAAAAGTGGCTTTTATGCATGTGTTGAGGCTGCTTTTTAAATCTCAATACCTCAGCCATTTGTTTTTTTTCCTTTTGACTGTACCAAAGAGCTAGTCTATATTATGGACTGATGGCCTGCAAAATTGCTTTTTCAAAAAATGAAAATATTTTTAAATTCCAGAAGGTCTAGTGGACAGGGGAGGAGGGGAGAGGGAAGCATTTGAAATCAGAAAACTTTTTTTTGTGTGTGTGAAAATCCGTGGACACCTTCAGGTTGTGATCTCAATTGTAATGGCTGAGTTATACCTTAAAAAAATTGGTCATGCAAATAAAAATGCTGAGAAACTCTTAACTATTGTGGTGCCTGTTGTAATAAAGAAATGCAGTGGGAGAGAGTGACAGAGGTACAAAACACTAAAGAATGATGATTTCCTTACAAGCAATAAGATTGCATAAATTAGGTGTACATAAGTTCCCAGTGATTTATAGCACTTGATACTTACAGAAATGATTATATGTGATGTGATGTTGGAAAATAGCAAAAGCTGATAGTTATTCATAGAATGGATAAAAGAACAAGGATCTAAATACGGATTATAACATCTGTTTTGTAAGGATTTTTGTACATCGTTTATATAAATTATTTTCTGATTTTTTTTTCCTTGAAAATCAAAACAATATTAATTCACACAGGCATGCATATCCTATTTGTTAATTTAAAAAAAATGTTGTATTGTCCTCTTCTTACCTTCCTCAGCCATAGTCTATTAATGGAAGTGGCAACTTATTGATTAGTTGTTTAGTAACTATATTCTTCTGCATTTGTTCAGATAGTTAACTGTTTACATGGCAACTAGTGTAAAGGTGCCTAAGTATTTTCCTCTAAAATGGGGGAATGAAGAAATGTATTGGCTATGACAACGAGAAGTAATTGCTTTTCCTCCAAAGATCAGATGTGTGTAGTTGTTTGAGAAACAATCTAAACAACATTTTGTTCACCATTGATTTTAAAAGCATTAAAATTAGTTTTTATGCAGCTATACTCATTAAGCTTTTATGTATACTGTGTAGGACGAATAGTTAAGAAGCAATAAAGCATTCTGTACTAAAATATACTTTGCCAGTTGTCAGAAGAAATAAAATACATATATCTGGAGTGTTTTGCTCCTTGTAGAATACTGTGATATTTGCCATATTAATTACAAACCAAATAAAGCAATTTTATTTGTGTATCTTAAGCAGCCGTATAGCTGTGGATGACTAATACAACTGTTATTGAAACTGCTGTGTTTGGAGGTTGAGTGTTCATATAAATTTGAAACAAGAGTTAGCAACAAATACCCCAACAATATCCTTATATTTTGAGGCTAAATCCTCCCTTAGAAATCAGGGCATCACTAGCTTCTTGTAATTTTTAAACTCAACAAGAAGAATAGAAGTGTTTTTCTGTTGCATGCAATTTTCTTCTGCATTCCTTTTGATTCTTCCTGTCAATATCTGTATTCACACATAAACCAGTTCATTTAATTTCCTTGATGTCCTTAACAGTTTGTTTAACAAATAATCTAGAATAGTATCCTGGACTAAAGCCAGAGGAATATAAACTTATTTGGTTTTTACCTATAAGAAGGCAACCTTTTATTTTGTATTTGAAAAAAGAAGAGAGCAGTACATGTGCGCTACAACATCCCCCAGCCATCAGAGAGAATAATGCATATCAAAATGAATTCCTGTTATTGTGTTCAGGTGTACTTGTGAATAAAAAATGGAAGTTTGAAAAGTCAATTAAAATGCATTTAAATTCTTTACTATCAGAATTCTTTAATGTGAAAAATTTTGCTAGACGGTTTGTCAGTATCGCCAGAAACATTGCACTGTGATCAGAACCAGTTTCCTCCACCTATGATTATTAGACATCTCCAGAATGTATTACTGTTTTCTGCTCCAAAAGAGAAGGATGCTCTTGAAAACACAGAAGTACTTCTAAAGTAAATAAGCTTTAATTAAATATCATTGTCTAGCATTAATCTTTATAGCTCTGTTCCCTATGGAAATAAGAGTGGATATTCAATTTGTTTTGATTATGTACAAATTTTAAAAGAAGCTTTGTTTGTATATGGCTGTGTTCTTCAAGGCAGAGGCACGTTTGTATTGGCCATAAGCCATTAAGAAGAATATTTTGCATTAATTTGGAGGGAGACTGACTCATTTTTGCTGTGTACAAATAGATTAATAATCAGGATAAAGGAAATTTTATACTCAAGAATAAGTAACCAGCTATATATAGCTAGCCCAGTTTTTCCATTGAGTCAGAAAGCTTGATTTTGAAGCATTTCCACTGTTAATTGCATACCTCTGATGCTGTTCAGCCCTGAAAACTAGAATATACTCTTGCAGGTGGCTGTTTGCACTGGGCTTCCCACACAGAGCTTGTTACAGGATCGGGACATGATTTGATATACCTTGCATCTCTCAGCTTCCACATACAGTAAGGTTGAAATGCCTTTCACTCTCATGAAGCCTGAAGAAGCAGGTTTGTGCAGGTGGTCTGAATGATGGATGAAAGGGGAAAGTTTACCAACCTCTGCTAAAAGCTTGGACATGATGCTGCAGTGCATTCTCCCTCATCACCATTCCTTCCTTTGGGCTCTGTTCTGGCTTTAGCAGTATGTTTTTTCTTTTTTGATATCTAACCTGACTTTTAGCAAAAGGTACTTAGAGTTTAGGACTTGTTCTGAAAACAACTAAAGACTGTGATGGAATTATGGCTTGAAAATTTACGTCCAAATGAAGGACTTCTCTATCCCCTGTGTGTCTAGGAAAAGTCTCTCTTCTGGCTCCTAGTCCTATAAAGAGAAGGGTAAGATGAAAAGTCCCTGTACTGCTCTTATATATAGTCCAATGAGAAGTAGCCTTGATGATGCAGCAAGGCTGGGGCCACAGTGGCATATCTACATGAGACGCTGACTGCGTAGTCGTTACTGCGTAGTCGTTTAGTACTTGTTTCTGCCATACGATGCTACTGTGCAGTAGTCTCAAACACGTGGCCAGTGTTTGTAATTGTAAATCCACCTAATCTGATTTTAAATGCTACTTTTACCAGTGCAAGAACCAGTACTTCTTTTTCTGTTCTGTAAGACACAATGCACATGTACAGTATGGCACTGAGGACACACTACATGTTTCAGTCTTTGAATAACATATAATATAGTGTTTTCTCCCATTCCCTTGGAGATAATGCCATCCTGATATTTTAAGTATTGTGTCAAAATTGCTAGTTAGTGCCAGTAAAGCACTGTATATTGACACCTTTTTGATACATTGATTTTATAGGTGGCCACCTACACACACCTGATTCTTCAGGCTTTGTGAGGGCGAAGTTAATTTCACCCTTACTGTATCTGGAAGCTGAAATAATTTTATTATGAGCATCTAATCTGACTTCCTGTAGAACATAGGCCACAGATTTTCCCTGTATTAATTTTTTCTTCAAGTCTGGTAGATGTGACTGAAGTAGATGCATATTTAAAGAAATATACAATTGTGGATGTAAGCAGTGATAGAGAACCAAATTCTTGGTATTGTCCCCATAGCAATTATCCTCACTGTTAAAAGTCCTGCATTTTATCTTAGCCATTGATTTCTTGTTACACATTGTCTAGTAGATGAAGAGTCCTCTATTATCAAAGTTCTGTGGCCTGTATATGCATCTGGAAACTGGAAACTAATTGCCCCTTTATTCTCTCTTTGATAAGCTAAATAGATTGAGACCCTGGTGTGTTTAAGACATATTCTATAACTCTTCCATCATTCTTATGGCTGTTCTCTGCACCCTCTTTAATTTTTCATACGTATCCTTGGAGGGTGTATATTGGAATACAGGTCATGTTCTATCAGTAGTGGTTCCAACAGTGCCAAAGACAATGGTAATACAACTTTCTTACTGTTGCCCTCTATACATCTATGGATCATGTTAATTCCTTCAGATGTACATTATACTGTGAGCTTCTTGGTCAGCTGATGAAAAGGCTTAATATAGATGGGAGATAATTTTTTCTAAAGTTTACGTCAACAAGAGTTATATCAGAGTCTTTAATGAGAATCAATCTATGCAAATATCACAGACAGCACCATGTCAGTATTTACTTAACAGTAGAGATGGCTGTATATTAAATATCTTATAGTGATGTACTTACAGGATTCTACAGGAAACCATCAGTCTTTTGCTACATTATTCTTATGGGTAACTTATTGTTTCATGTTGAAATGGATCCTGCAAAATCTGCCTTTCATACGGAAATGCTTCACTTTTGTAGCACTTGTTACGACCAAGCTCATCTTAAAACTTGCTTATAATAATACATCCCAGTGGGCTTGTTAGATGTAGTTTGAACGCTAGAAAGCTCATCATTAGAAGTGGCTCAAGAAATCAGAGCAAATAAAATTGTGGGAGTTTTGTTGAGAGCTCCTTTCTGATTTTGGAATTCTCAATTATGATGATTTGTCAACATTCAAATCTGAAGAATTTCAGATGCCTCTACAACTGATACTGTTTCCATGTGTGAAACACTAAGAGTGGCAGTGCAGTAAAAATAGGAGACAAAAAATATGACCATCAAGGCGATGTGGTGATATAAGCTTCTATTGCAAAGTAACAAAGAATAGAAGGGGGCCAAGTAGATTTACTGAGATTTACGTGACACGGATGTTCCAGGTAATACCTAGATAGGGAAACTCAAGATAATACAGTGGAGCACACAACCTAATGTTAAATTAGGCTGTAAATCTTCATTAAGCCATCCAAAATCCTGGCTATAGCAGTAAGATAATAAGCAAGTATTTGTGAGTAACTGTCTCAGGAATTTCAGTTGCACCAGGAACTAGTAAGGTTCTGCATCTTAAAGAGAAGGAAACACAGGTGCTTTGATGCCATAAGTGAGGCAATGCTGTAGGGTGAGGAAGCTGCTGAGAGGAAAACCCTATTTGCACAAGATGGTTCCACCTGAGCAAAAGGGCTCTGGTGTGCTTGCGGATGCAACGGTAAGAGTTATGGAGATTCTTGTGTGACAGGAGCAATGGGCAAGTAGTAGAACATTCAAATCTGAGGGATTTCATGTCTCTACAGCTGAAGCTGTTTCCAGTGTGTGAGAACACAAAGAGTAGCAGAAATGGTTTTAATGGGCACATCTACATGTGCCCGATGCCTGCTTTGATGCATGCTAATTAGCAGTGGAGCAGACGCAATTGAGTGCTGAAATGTGCTAATTAGCACGCTCCAGCAGCCTTGGCATTTCATGTATTCAGTGTCCCTGCACTTCAGAGTGGCATCAGGGTGCTTTAACTAAAGCGCATTGAATGAGCTTTAGTTAAAGTACCCCTGCTGTCATTCTGAAGCACAGGCTGCTGAATACACAAGATGCTGCAGATGTTTTAATTAGAGTGGCTTCTAAGAGCCACTTGCCCCCCAACACACACACACACACACACACACACACACCCCCAGAGCACATGTAATGATGTCCAATCTGCTTATTTAGGATCATAGGAAAATAAGGCTGGAAGGGAATTCACAAGGTCCTCTTGTTCAGCCTCCTGCTCAAGACAGGATCATCCCTGACTAAATCATCCTGGCCATGTGTCTATCTAAACTGCTCTTGGAAATTTCCAGGAATGAAGATTCCACATACGGATATACATACATAGAGGGAGAGAGATACGGGGTGGATCAAGGTGGAGGGGAGTTACCTCCCAACACACACACTTCACAGAAAAGGTCATCTGCCTGCAACTCCATTTTCCTGTGGACCTGGATTTATATATATAGAGAGAGATAATGTGTGTGCAATATTAAAATATGTGGGTATATATATGTGTGTAATGTATGTGTATAATGTGTGTGCATGTATGTATAGTATTAGTGTGTGTGTGTGTGTGTGTGTGTGTGTGTAAACTGGTTATGTATTGGATATTTACCGGGTCAAGTGCATTACAAGCCTTTAGCTCTAAGGTAAACTGTCAGCGGGAACCATGCTCTGCAATTAGAAAGGCAGTTAAAACAAAAAGTTTAATCACCAAGAAGCTTTCACTCAGGAATCAAATGACCATAGGAGTGTGTGACTTACTGGCAAAACAGTGCGAGAGACCTTTGATGCAGGTAGTTACGGTACAAGGCAGAGGAGATGATATTAAATGTAGGACTGGTAATGAAAGTTATTAGGAATCCAGAAGTCACAACTGCTGGGCAGGAATCGTAGGCATAATACAATGATGAGGCTCTTACTTGATTGTTGTAGCGGTTATAGCAGAAACTGGTTCGGGGAGGGGAAGGAGTATAAATAGACAGAGGCTTGGTGGCACAGGGGAAAAGGGGCCTATAAGTTTTGTAAAATCTGATGGATCCTATAATTGCTGAATTGGACTATTCCTGAATAATTTAGTTATTACTGAATAACTGAAAGCTGTTACTCAAAGTGGAATTTATTCTGATGCACTCTAATAGCTGAGACTCAAATCTGTAATGGTCTGTCACTGGCTCTCCCAGCTCAACTGATGGAGCAATCTTCTGTGAACCCAACCTTGCTGAAAACCCATGACAAGAATAGGTTCCCCCTCCCCCTGCCCTTTTCTTCCTCCATTTTTAAGTTACCTCAGTCTTGCATTGAATCCTCTTTTGAATCCTAACTTCTGAATTGGCAACTTTGCAACAGTAATACCTTATAATGAATATAGTGCTTTTATGAGTTTGTATGTTTCTCACGTGCCATTGAGGTAGCAATGTGTGGGTATTGTTTCCTGACAGTTAAAATACTAGCATATTTGAAGATATTTGTTTGTACCTTGGAATATTAAGGCATCTCAATGAGGTGTTGACAAAACTTGTTTATATGTTCACTACTTATAGTGTTTACTAGACAATCTAATTTTTACTGCAACCTTAAAAGATTTAGACAGCAAACTATGGGTCTGTTAAGTCTTAGGCCGATAATCAGTTACACGTAAAAATCTGGAGATTGATGGAACAGTTTGAATGTGCAGAAGTTATTTTTCTTCATAAAGACAATGTGAGAAATTGGACAGTTTGGGTGTGCACAGATGAGCAGGAATGGGCATTTTGCAGTGCCTCGAAAACTTTTGAGGTGCCACAAAAAGCACGTGGCACATGTCAAAAGGTTCTCTGTGCTGCGTATTTGCAGCACAGAGCCAAAAGTAGATACCAGGACATCCTGATATCTAAAAAACATGTACCAAATAGAGTGGGGTGGCACACATGGCTACAGCATGCGCTGCCCAAAACCAGAGCCTGGCCAGCCAAAGCCAAATCACCGCTTCTGCAACCCTGGGAGGCCCCAAGGACCCCAGGTAAAGCTGCTGGGGCCAGCGTGCAAGGGCATTCCCTGGGACAAGTAGCAGCAGCACAACTATGTGCCGCTGCTATAGGTCCTCAGGCAAACATATGTGCTTTGTTGTGTGGATGAGCTCTTTGTGTTGCCTTTCTTCTTTTTGCCTCCCATTATGTAGCTTGAAGTGTTGCTGTGATACTTTCTCTAGAGGGGTGATAAGAAGGAAGTGCCCCATAGGACTTCTTCATCTTTTGGGTCAACCCTGTTTAGCCCAGCCCAGACCTAAGTTGTAAAATCAGAAGTTGTGGAGATGTGTAGAATCAGCCTGACACTGTTACACCTCCAGAAGAGGCTTGAAGGCCTATCCTTGCCAATTAGTCTAAGTTAGTATTACTCCATTGTGGAGCTGAACCAGTTTATACTCCCCAGATCTCAGGTGTTAATGAATGGGAGTCAATATAGCCCATTGTCTAATTAAAATGATTTATTCTTTTTTGTTCCATTATTAAAAAGTTTAAGCAAAGCTGCTACCTCTTCTACAATTCATGTATGTTGAGAGGTCTACTACACAAGTTCTTGCCTATAAATTACATTTGTTTTTTAGTTTTCAGTCAATCATAATTGCCTTAGAATGATCTGTGCTTCACAAAAAAATGTTAGACTGGTTAAGGAAAATATGATCAAAATGTTCTTTGTTCAAATAAATGAAGTGTTAATACTGGTTTTAGCTATTGATCCTTCTTAGTGATTGTACCACAGTCCATTGCCACATAACTATCTGTCAGTCAAAAAGGCGTCACTTTTATCTGATTCAGAAATGAATGCGTTTAGAGAATGTGCTTGCACTCAAAATGTAAATAGGAGTTTTACTGTAGCTCTTAAAGCTATTATAGCATTGATGGTCGACTCACTGTAGTTAAAGTTGTCAGCCTTTATGTTTTGAAGTCTTATATTCAAGGGGTATTCCATAAAAATTGGTTCAGTTCAGATGCCAAGTATTTTATATTACCATATTATTCAAAAAAATCCAAAACATATTTACTATATCTGGTTGTTTCATCAGTTAAGAAGAAATAAATGTGTATGTCAGGGTTAGATGTTTATCTGGTCTTGCATGCCTTAAAATGGCTCCAGGTGAGGTTACAATCTAGGAGCAAATTTTTCTTTGTGCCCTTATTCAATATTTTCATTTTCAAATCTGGAATAAAATGTAAAAGATGTCAGCATCTATGGAGCTGAAGAAAAATAACTTTTGAGACACATTTTAATGTTGTTTTAAGTTTTTATCATTTTCACAATCTACGTAGACTATTCCATTAGGGCATATTTAAGTAAATCTGAAAGTTGTACTCATAAATGACCATTGCAAAGGATTTTTATCTTGTGCTAAGGAGTAATACATCTGGATCCCTAAGTGATTTTCACAATATGAATCTTTAGATAACATGTAACATAGAAGCATCACAGATCTTGTAGAACTTGATTCCCTATAAAAGTTACATGGCCATCTGTAGTGTGAAAGTTTATGACTCAGGCATCCACACCTTATCAAATAATTCAGCAAAGACATTTCAGGGCCACAGAAACAGTTCTCCCCCAAGTTCCAGGAGTTCCTGCTTTGGAAAGACAAAAAGATCTGTGGACTTCAGTGAGCATTTAATTCCTTACTGCACAGATTCAGGTGCAGTTTTTTAAAATTTTATTTTACAAGGTCATATCGTGCCTCTGACCTACATTTAAAATGTTAAGGGGGGTTAGCTAGATATGGAAAATGGAAATGTGATTTCAAGGTAATGGGCATCCTAGATTGGATTAAGCAGAACTCTGAGAAATATTGCTGTGGAAAATGGGGTTTCTGCTGCTCCTTCTCAGCCAGTTGTAAACTGTCCTACAGGGATTATGATGCTGTTCTTCAGATAGTTTATGGGAACTAAGGAACTCTGTGAAGAAACCTGCTCCCTACTTCATCCTTGTACGAACTCACAGACCATAGGTAAGTGTCAAAAATCATGACACTGTCTTGGATTTAGGTTTATTGGTAATTTAAAAAAGTTACATACATTTCAGTTTAAACTTTCTCCCTGAGCTTGGTTGTCCCTAAGGGTTTTCTCATTTCTTCTGCCCTATGGTTCTCTCTTCCTACCTTTTTTTGTCCAAAGTTCATAAAGCTATACCTGCCACCTGTGGTTGTCAGACCTTCACCAGCTTGAGCGGGGTTAGATCAAGCGGGTGATATATCCACTAGAAAGTTGGTAATTTTTTTTTCGCTGGGTGGTAGCTGCCACATTAAAGGGGTTGTACGTGTCACTGTAGGAATGGTCTTGCTTCAGGTGCACATTATTTCTCCTGTTTATTAGTAAATTGCTTCCAGAATCTGATCATTTCAGCTGAATTTGTTTTTTTGCGATTTGAGATCAAGAAAAAGTCAAAGGTATCCTTTTTTGTTGCTTTTAATTTTCTCATTCTGCTTGTGAAGAGATCTTTGTTGCCAACATGTCTGCTTCTTTTCCATCTCTCACCCTTCAGGTTTCTTAAAATAGCTAAGAACACAGAGTTTCTAATGCTGAAAAACACACGGGGGGGTGGGGGGAAAGGGTCTGTACCAAGTTTTAAAAAATATATTTATACTGTAACCCTGCAACCTGGCTCCCTGCCCGTGTTTGGGCATCTGTGCTGTCTCTGACTACTTTAACTGACACAAAAATGCCAGCCAGGCAGAATGAAATAAAGGACACTGCTGGGGAAAAAAGGATGAACCTGAAATGTTTATACAGCATCATGAGGAAATCTTCTAGAGGTGTCCATTGTTGCCGTCAGAATCTGTTCCTGGACACGTACCATCTGAAGACGAGGTCTAGTTTCTTGCACGTGAAATTAGAACTTCCTTGAGGATCTGTGGTGTCACCCCACATCGACACAGCATTTCTTTCTCCCTGTGGGGCAATATCATGGGAAGTAGTATGTATTTTCAGAGGTGCAGAAATTCTAGAGTTCTGCAAGGTTTGATCATGGAGGGCCTGATGACTCGCTGGAGAAAAAGGTACGGTTCCAGAGGCAGAACAGCAGTTAATCCAATATTGATTTGGAAGCTCATCTATCTTTCATTCTTCAAACCACCCTGTCTTTCCTCTGAAATGTTCATGAATACCACAAGAAGAATGCCTAGACTTACTTACCAGGTAGGTGGTCATAGTGGTAGAAAGACTGTCATTTCAAATGGTCCCGAGGCTACTGATAACAAGCAACGTGTTATGCCAAACATGTAATGTTGAATGCACGTTGCTTCTCCCATGCCACTGAGACCTTTAGGGAACTGCACCAAGATGCAGGACATTCACAAGATCTGTGCATCACTGAAGTCCCAGATGTGTGCGGGCCTCTGCCTCAGAATGAATTTCACCTTTTATGTTGTAAAATGTAGACAGTCAAGAATACATCAAGAAGTTTTTCCAGCCACAGTGATGTGTGTGGTGAGGCCTGTTTTGCGCTGGATGTGGAGATCGTTGAAACAATGCCACTAGAGAGTGTAAGCAAGGAAGGTGTGTTATGTTCTCTGCTTGGAATGAAAAGACAAAGGAGAGTCGTAGCAGCTGTTTGTTGAGTCAGATAATCAGCCCTGATTGTTTGTGCCATCCTGGCAGATAAGTGCCAAAGAAATGCATCCCCTGTCGCTTAATAGTCCTGACCTCTGTGTTATAAAGTTATGTCTGCTGGAAACAAGCCTTATGATCCACTGCTCATAAAAAACCAATGATCCTAGTGGAGAAATATACTGAATGCAGTGTGCAGAAATCCTTTGTTTCTCTTTGTAGCTGATCTGTTGCAGTATAGATGTACCCATGCAGCTGAGACTGATCCTGAGTGGCATAGTGTATCTGTGTGAAACCTTAATGCGGTGGACACAGTGTCTTTAATCAGGGGTATCAAGCATATGGTCTGTTGGCCAGATTCAGATCTGGAGCCCCCACATGCCCAGAGGTGCATGCTCCTGTGTGCCCGGTGCCAGAACCATTGCTCATGCCTTGCCCTGAGGCCATCCTGTGCCTCGGGCTGAATTCAGCCCTCAAGGAGCCCTGTGGTTTGGATCCAGCTTGGAGCATGAAGTGAGTTTGACACCCCTGCCCTTAATGGACTAATTGGAAGAAAACTCACAGAGCACTAACACCACTGGAAAGCTTTGATGTAATGTGGGAAGAAGACCAAGTGCTTGATACTTGACAGGAGGAGAAGGGAGGTGGGAGGGGGGCAGGAGGAGGAGTGGGGGTTGGATAAAAGGACAAAGCCTCACTTGGTGAGAAGTAACAAGTCCACTTTCCAGCAGTGGCAACTGTGGTTGGTTTGTTTTCTGCAGCTTGGGGCCAAGGATCTCATCATTTTCTCCCCAAAAGCTGGGGACCTTTCCTTGTACTTACTTATAAATGATTTACTTGGGTTTCATAGTCTTTTCTCAGTTTTGATTCCCATGGAATGAATCTCTCACTCCCTGTATAATCCTGATTCTCTCCCTGAGCATACTCAAGTTTGGTGGGTCTGACACATGCGGGGTTATTCCTATACAAAGTCAAGAGTAGAGTTATAGCTTGATGTTCTGTAGAAAGTGAAGGTCATTTACTCAGCCATGAAACATCTCATCTGTGGAATCACTGAGGTGTTAATGTGCTTTGTTAATGAGCCACAGTTGTGCTTCACAGGTGAGGAACAGGAGAGGTTTTGCCTGCACCCATTGAAGCATCCATTTGTGGGGGCCTAGTGGACAGAACCCTTAGATATTTGTGATAAGGAAAACTTGTTCTAGTCAAATACTAATTAACACTCTGGGATTAAATCTATTTAACAAAGAATACAAAGCATAGAACAATTGTATTATACCTGTCATTTGTAAGTGTCCAGTGATCCTCCAACATCGTGTGATTCATGGAGCTGAAAGAAATGATTTGCCTAAAAAATTATTAATGCTCATTCTGCCTGCAGAACCCCTTAATTCCCGTTACACATGTCAGCATATTATGACTGGGAGCTGTCAAATTCTAATGACTAAAATTTCATTTTTCTGTCTTTTCATGCTGTGTTTGAGAACTATAGGTTGGAAATAATTCCCTAGCTAAATTTCGTGTTCAAATGGTAAACTCAACCATTTGCTCTCTCTCTGTCTCTCTTTTTCTTTTTAAATTTGTGTTTATATTAGTGTCCTTCTCTTTCCTTATGTTTTTCACACTAAGGAAAAAAAAACTGATTTTCTTCCCAAAACCACTGTCCATTTTAAAGAATATAATCTGAGTTGACAGCAGGCAGATTTGATGCAAAGTTATTTTTACCCATGGATTACATCAAAACATGGATTATTTAAAAGAAGTGTGTGTGGGGGGGGGGGGTAGGCAGAGGGGAGAATTGATAGGCATTTTTGTGTTTTGTTTCATAGTATTCTGTGTGGTTAAATAACCTTGACATTGGAAATATTTTTGCTGTCTTCCTTGAAACAGGAATTTGTTGACACATTGTTCAATAATAGAGGTACAGGACTAATGTTAACATACTGCAAATACTGAACCAAATAGGATCTATTGATCCACCTGTTATTATGCTTGTTACTGAAATGCTGTATGTAAAGCAAAGGAAACCAGTTTCCAATTTAAGTCATTAATAGATTGGTTTCAAAATTTATGTTACACATGTCCAACAAATCAAGAATAAAAGCATGTGAAAGCCTGTGTAGTCTGTATTGAATTACTTATTCTTTCCACAGTAAAAGCCTTTAGCTAGAGATTGACCAAAGAATTTTAAATATCTCATTATATATATGTCATTGTTCAAAGTGTCCCTAAATGGGATTAAACAATAGTCACTCAAGAGTTTCCTGCAATGTCTGTTTCCCCCCTCCTCACCTTGACTTAAATTAAGGCTAATGATATGTTTTCAGTGTAAGGTAAAAGAAGGATTTTCCTTGAATGACTTTCCAACATTTTCAAATCTAATTCATTATAAGCACTACTATCAAATGATTACTTATTTCATCTCATTGTCTTAGAGGATTTAAATCTAAAACACACATGTTTGATATGGACTTAATGACCGTTTTATAAACTGAAACCAACGGAGGCAGCGTCTATGAATTTCCGTTTGTGCTCAGAATTAAAAATTATACTAAGACTAGCTTTCAAAGATAGCAGATTATTTTAACTATTAGTTGTCTCCCTCATGTGAATTCATTTGCCTCAGATGTTAATTCCCAAAACTCCATAGTAGAACTAAGTAGGTCTAATCTGGGGAGGAAAAAGAGGGAAAAAATCCACATTTTGCTAGGTTGTGACTTTTCTATTACTAAGTGCAATGAAACTATAAATGACACAACTAGCCTATTACATGTGACATTTCTCTTTTCTGATTCTGCCAATAAAAACATCACCTTCTTCATTAATATAGTAACACTAAATAGTTTCATAAAGGGGAAGAAGCAAATAGTTTTAGTTGCTGATAAAAAAAAATCATGGTAATTAAGGTAGTGAACATATTGTACTGCTATATTGGTTCAGTCACCTGATCCCTGTCTCCGATCACTATTTGCACGATATACAAGGTTTTGACGGGCTTGTGATAGACTGCTGTCTGAAATTCTCTAATCTGGGTCTCCTGCTTGGCAGTGCAGCAGACTTTGCTATTTTGGGTTTTTGAAACAGAGCCATATTCTGGGAGAATAACAGATAGCTGTGACTCTGTACTGACTCATCATTATGAAAGCCAGGTAACTGAAAACAGACAATGGTCCTGTGTTTTTTTTTTTCTCCCATCACTTTCATGGGTGTAAATTGGATGTAATTCTACTGAAATCAGTGGAGTCAGACTGGTGAATAAATCTCAGTATTTGTGCAAGTCAGTCCCAACTAGTACTATTTTAAAGATATAAGAAAAGTAAATAGCACTGTTCAAACCTGAAAGATGCAATGTGATATAACCTGACCTGTTTCAAGGCATTGCTGCTGCCTAGAGATCTTCAGGAAAATAGACTGCTTAGATCTACATCTCTGGGCAGCCTGCTTTCCACTTCTTTCAAGGAAAGGATACAGAGGGGGTTGATACTGCCATTGACCCGCTTCTCTGTCCTAGAAGGTGGGACACTTCTCACACAAGACAATCCATGCTAAGATAAGAGGAGGCATCTCTTACATTTTTTCCATCTTGAGAGAAATTTGGGAAAGATGTTGGTGACAATGCTTATCCCTTGCTAAGAAAGATCAGGACTAGGAGGCCATTCAAAACTGCATGCTGTGGTATCTGTGCTGTGTCCCCCACGTGTAAACAGTATTGTACTTGGGTACAGGCAACCGACTGCTTGCTTCCACATCTAAGCATAAAGTTTTTATGTTACTATGCTCCCCACCTCCCCCATTCAGCATCATAGTGAGTTGGTAGCAGCGGAATTGTTGTCTCAAAGAATGAAGTTAGTGTCGTCTTCTGCCCTTTTGGGAGAACTGAATGTAATTTATTATAAAAGCAGGTTTATGATCAGAACTTTCAGGTGGCCCAGTTGCCCTTCCAGCTCTCAGAATAAATGGTGGCAATCTGCTCCTCCTTTCCAAGCACATGCATGGAGGTAAATTCTGGTGTCTGAACTTGCAAACTTTCCTTGAAGATAGCAGCCTCCCACAAGAAGTTGCTAGTACCTGCTGTGCTGACTTCTCACACTCTGGACCCCAATGAAGAAAAGGCTGTTATAGGTTTGTTTTCCCCAGAAAATATTAGAATAATGAAAAAGGTGGGGTTTTTTTTTCCATCTTCTGTATGCTGAATGCTTTATAATGGTACAGGAAAGCTTTTGGTGGTGGTTTCCTCCCTGAATACTGTATAGTAACTTCAGCCAATAAGCTCTTGACAACCTTCAATTGCCCTGTCTTCCTTCTACTACAGAAGCCAGACCCATCCCAGCCCTTCTTTTTTTTCTTGTTTTCCCTATGCTTGATTTTCAATAAGTATATTATTTCTTCATTAACTAGAGTTTCAGCAGCACCCAAAAATGTGAAACTCAATGTGCAGAGGAACATACTATTTCTCCCCCAAAAGCTGTAAACTATTGAAGGCAAAAAATATTGAAATACCACTAAAGCAACAAAAATAGGTATATTTCCTGTTTAGCAATGGAGGTATGAGGGAGTTTTCAAATGTAAAATACAATTACTGTATTTACTCAAACCCAAGATGAGGTCCCCCCTCCCCATTCAACATGGCAGGGGCCTCATCTTAGATTTGAGTACTATTTGTGTACCAGCCTGGGGCATGGGAGTGCTGCAGCCTTGGCTCTTGGACCAGGATTGGAGCTGCCGCCTGCCCTAGGCTGAGGTGGCTCATGTGGTGGGAAGAGTGTGGGGGAGATGGTGCAGGGAGGAGAGGGTGCAGTGTGGGGGGCACCATGTGGGAAGGCATGGTGCAGGTGAGGGACATAGGGGAGATTGTGCAGTGGCTGTTCCAGTTCCAGCTCCAATTTGGCCCAGCCCAGAGATGCTACCACTGCTGTTGCCTGGCTAGGTTGGGGAAAGAACTGGGCTGGGGCTGGGGCCGGGGCCACTGCTGCTCTCTTCCCCTGGCTAGAACCGGAACCAGAGCTGGAGCTGATGCATTGGGCAAGCAGTGGGGTCAGGTGGCCGGAGTGGGGCAGGCACTGGTGGGAGGCAAGGGATGGGGGACTGGTTGCCTGCCCTCCCCACACCATTAAGTACTCTGCTGAGGTAGCGGGAACACGAATTTATGACAATCCTCCAATAATAATCAAAGCAAGAGCTGAAGGTGATGCAGGAAAAGGGCGGGGGATGACTCAGAGTCAGAGAGAAAGTGGCTGAGGGACACCCAGTCTCCTATTACTTGTGGCCATGCAGTGGTTCAACAGAAGTAGGTGGTTGCTACTTAAAGCAGAAGGCCAATGCTGGTGCCCATTTGGCCCCCAGAAACCTCTGAATAGAAAAGGCATAAGCTTCCTCTCAAGGCAGGGGAGGAACCTGGCCTGGAGAATTTCATGTTGTGCTACATTTTGTGGCTTAGGAATTCTGTCTGTTTGCTAATAGCATGGATTTATTTAACAAGATCTACCCTTGCCGCATAAGTCTCTTAGCATTTCCCTGACCCCCTTTTCCACTTTGTGATGAGAGATTATAGGCTTTCACCCTGAAAAGCCCATGAGTAAAGGTTTTCCTCTGCCTAGCTTCTTGAAGCTGGGCTGCTTGGGTCAATTTTTGGATGCTGGTGAAGCCAAAGCTGGGCTGCTTTGATGTGCTGTGGTTCAGCCTAAGTCATCACTTATTTCCTTCCTATAAACCATGGCTTGTGTTGTCAGAGGATAACAAGACAGTTTAAACATGTAAAACCTCATTAGGGTTTATCTGGGGGCAGGGAGGAGAAGGTAGAAAATGTATCCGTGAATGAGAAGGCAAAGACAGTATGCAAAGTTTACTTACCCCAGCTACCAAGTGTCAAAAAGGCCTTGCAATGAGTATTACCAACAAAAAGTTAAGGGGGATCTTGAGCCCATCAGCTCCAGTCCTCAAAGTCCAATCCTCAGGTTGACCTACATCCACTGTGAATGCATGAGAACCAGGTCAGACCAGCCCTAGCTGGAAGGGGGCCCAGGATGTAAGCCTGCTCTCCCTGGCTCAGTGTGCTGTGGAGGGGCTGGGTGGGGCACAAGGATGCTTCACTGCAGGGCTACTTGGCAGGCAGCCCCCACACTGAAGCAACCTTGTGCCCCACCAGCTGGGGCCAGGTCTATACATGAGCTGCTTTGGAGTTTTTTTACTCTGCAACAGGATAGTACAAATACTTGGTTTACATGATAAGCATGGCAAGTATTTGGCTCACATGATGCAAGCACTATCCTGCTAAAGAGTAAACTAGTTTTGTCCGGCCTAATGGGGGCACATGTGTAGAGACTGAGACGTTTACAGAGCAGCTAATTAGTCAACAGGGCAGTAAATGTCTTATGTAAACACACCCATTGTGAGTAACGGCATCATGCTGTGACCCAGAAGATTCCGTTTGTGGCATTAAAATAAAACTAATAAAAACAGCATTGCAGAACAAGTCTCATAGTATGTAACAGAACTTTTAGTCCTGGTTGCCTTGTATAGTGTATTGATGTAATATATCATATATGTTATAATGTATATAAAAGAGTCAAGTTTGCTGTGCTATAGATTGAAGGTGTCACACTTGCTGTTTGAGATTTTGAAGGCAACTACTTCATGCTTCTGAAAGAACCCACAGAAATGGAAAGCTTCATGGAGTTTATTATATATTTTTGTCCAAAAAGTTGTGTGTCTGTGGTGTTTGCTATTCACTAATCATCATTTTTCTGTTTAAAATATTTCAGTTATCCAGTCAGAAGCAATAACACAGGAGTTGTATTATTTTCATCTTACTGATTGTATTGTAGTCAATGGGAGGCCTCAATCAGGGACTGACGCCCATTCACTACTTACCTGTGAGTATGAAAGCATGTATGTTGGGAGCTGTTTCAAAAGCAGAATGCTTCAAATGGAGTGTTGCTGATTGGGAGGGCATGAGAGTAAGGCAAGTGTAGCAGAACTTCTTTGGTGCTAATGTTGCTTCATCTGGGATTAAAGTTGAAGCAGGTTTGCTACATTTGTATTGCTCCCAACTTGTTCACAAGTAACTGTTAGAACATAACAGCCACTGAGCATTTGAGAGCAAGGGCCCTCCCCTCCGTCCCCTTTGAAAATAGTTCCAAAGTTGATGCCCATGCACCATGCGGGTTCTGTTCTGCAGCACCAAGTCTTCTTGTCCTGATTCACTTACTGTGCTAAGTATGTGCTTAAAGTTCTATATGGCAGTGGGGTTGGGGCAAGGATGAGCAGCTTTGTGCAGGTTCAAGTCTATGAGTGCCTACTTCAGGTAATTTACAGTCTGATTAAGACATTACAGTCCCAGGCCCAGATCTTCAAAGAATTCATGCATGTGCTACAGCTAGGTTGGGAGGATGCAGAACAAATGTTAGCCCTTGTGAGGGGTGTGGGGCTTGGAGCCTGCTTGCATGGCTTGCATGCCTCCCAGTGTGCTCTGAACACTCCTTAGTGAAGCTGAATGACCATTGATTGGCTGGCGGGGACATCACAGCCACCCACCTGGTCCTGATGTGGCAGCGGCTCATCATGGCCATGAGCCGTCAGCTGGTCATCCTGGGCATTCCCACTCAGTGCACCCTGCACACACCGTGTGTGTGTGTGTTTGTGTGTGTGTCCCAGATGCCTGGCTTTTGTGTGTGTATGTTTGTGTGTGTGTCTTTGGGAAACCTGGATTTTGTATGTGTGTCCTGGATGCCTGTATTCCCCCTTCACAGATATTAGTGGCCCTGGCTGTGCACTGCAACAGTCTGTCTGGATCTGTGAAGCCCTGCCCAAGGGGCTCTTCACCCGTATGGACTAGGAGCCCTACTCCCCAGATGAGTGCTGAAACCCTGGCCCTGGACCATGGATCTCCAGCCTCGGGCTCCTCAGGCCCGGCAATCTTTACAAATGCCCAGACTGGGTAGATGGAATCTGCACACTAAGTGTTAATGCTAGACAATGGTTCATAGCTGGCCAGAGGAAACAAGGAGCAGGGGGTTTGGAAATAGGGGCTTTGGTGCTTTGGGTCACTGTGAGGCAGGGCCAACCAGCAGAGGAGATGAGCTCTGGCCTAGACAGCCACCTCACAAGATTGGGGTGAGCGGGGTGCCACAATGCTCCATGGGACTAGGTGGAACGTGACCTACTGTGAGCCATGATCTGATGTAGTACAGATGATCATTATAGTGCTCTAACCTATAGCACTGAAGTCTTACGCCACATCCATCTGGGGTTATCTTATAGCAGAATCTGCCATTTTTATAGCATTCTGTGAGTCCTGACTGTTCGGTTACAGCTGTAATGCGCTTTCTGTGCACCTACCATGCAATAAGTGTAACTTCTGTACCTGACCTAAGTGGCTAGCCCACAGAGCACAAATAGCGAATGGCAAATAATCTAAGTGAACGGTTCATGAATGTCCCATAGGCTGAACAGTGATTTTCCAGACAATTCACTAAAGACGCACAAGTCACAAGTACAGTACAAGAGAATCAGGATCAGACAGCAGAAGATTCACTAACAAAAAATAACAAGAAAGGGCAAATTCATAACAAATAGTTTCACCAGCTCCAATCTTTTTGTGTTGCAGGGGAGTGATTTAACTGCAGGGCATTCAAAGTTATATAGAGGCTGTGCTACAGAAGAAAAATGTGCACATGTGAGCTCTAAGGGCAGCAAGCAAATCTGTGAAGATATCACAGCCCTAATGCAAAATTTATAGGAGCTTATTTCCAAGCAGATAATAGTGTACAAATTCCTGAGGACCAAAGATGAGTTGAAGAAAGATGTCATGCAGGAGGATACTGTAGCAAACAACCCATCAGCTGCCTGCCTCACGTGACAGACCCACGGCGGCTCCAGAGCCATTAACACAACTGCCTGGGGAATTTGACAAGGAAAAAGATTCTGACACTGGAATAATATCTGCCAGCACTTGGCATCTGTATCCCATGATGGCCAACCATACTCAATGGGTACTAACTTCACTGCTGGGAAAAGAAAAGAGGAGACATGAGAAGAGTTATTGCTCCATTCTTGCATAGAACTAATTATATGAGTACCTATCTGGTATCAGGATCTAGAATTGCAAAATATTTTGGAGAAGCAGGTTTCAAATTCATATTACATGACATTTAGCAATGCAAAAAATATCAAAATGTTTATTTGAAAAAAATCCATGAAGCATATGCTTTAATAGGTACAGTGCAGCAAGTGATAAACATCATGGAAATGTTATTTTTGCAGGTCCCAAGCTTCACCGAGCATATGCAACTCAGCCACATGCTGCAATTGTCGGGGATAAAAATGATCATTTTATAGCTGTCGTTAATTTGTAGGGAGAAAATTATTTTGAGTATTTATGGAGCAGAGTGAGTGGTTTTCATGCATATCATTCCTGTTTTGCAGTTCTGAAGGCAATTTGAAAAGCAGGGGAAGTGAAATAACAGTTAAGGGCCAAATCTTGTAGTTTTTCCTCAGTCATTATCCTTGGTGGTATTTATGGTGGATTTAGAACTAGCATCGACCCAACCTTTCCATAAGCATATTTCAACTGAAATTCCTTTGAATATGGGTGTTGCTACTATGGGGAGTCCAGTCAATGGAAGTGAAAGTGTTCAGCACATCTGAAATCAGTGTCTTAAGTTGCACACCCAAAAGCCAAGACACTCAGTCACTTGCCATTTTTAAAACTGTGGGCTTTGTTTTTAGATCTGTTGAGTGTTTAAATCAGTTTGCCGATCACATCAGCCTGTGGGCAGTTTGAGAACTGTTCACCGTGTCTTGGATTCAGTGATGGGTTACTTAAAGCCTCCTATAGATGTACAAGGAGGCTGCTCTGATGTGCTGTAAATCCAGCAATCGAGTCTGCTGGAGCGGGAAGTTAATACACTCCAGCAGCCTCCAGTGTCACATGTATCAGCACCCCTGCACTGAAAAATGGCGGTGGGGCACTTTAAACTAAAGTTTGTTCGATGAGTTTTAGTTCAAACTGCCCCATCACCATTTTTCAGCATGGGAATGCAGATACACATGACACTCGGGTTGTTTTAATTAGCGTGGTTTGCTAATTAAAGTGCCCCTCCCCCAGTGCACAGCTATAAACACCCTATATCACACGACACTGTTTCTGGCCCCTGAGTGGGGGAATGGGGCATCTGAATCATTTTCATTCAACCCTTTGCTTGAATGTTTATTAGCCTCAGGCCTTAGGAGACTTTCACTTTCTTCTAACATTCTTTTGAATAAAATGCAAGCCCCATGCATGACTGCTTGTGAAAAATAATAATAAAATCCGCAAATACTTTTTGAGCCAAACAGCATTTTTTATCTGAATGAATGCTTGTGGATATATTTTTCGGTTGCAGCTGCAGTTGCGTAGTCTGTGTTTCCGCAGAATGTGGCCTTAAGGAAGGAAATGTAAAATGCTTATCTTACCTTGAGCTAGGGTATTCTGAACCCCTTCATTGTTTTAAACATTTCCCCCGTCCGCTCCTCTAACTGTTTGTCTTGTTTGTTACTCTTGCAACACTGGAAGAACTCCCTGTTCATCATGGCTGCAATTATCATTATGGCTGCAAACCACCAGTACTGGAAGTAAGACTATGGCCCTGGAGAATAGAAGGCTATAGCCTCTAGCATGTTGTTCCAGTCCACTGGCATCCTAACTAGACAGCTTTAGTTTTAGCATAAAATCCATATTCCTAACCTTATGGAGAAGAGAAGCAAAATCTGATTTCACCCTTCTTCTCCCCCTCCTCCCCTCCCCAAACCAACAAAGCATCAAACAGCTCTACAGAGTTCCCAAGATTAAAGGGTTTTTTTCCTGTCAGCTTTCCCCCTCACATCTGCGTGGTTTATCTGTATGTTTTAAGAGGTGTTGTTAATTCTCTGGGAGCAATATTAACTGAGAGACTAGCCCCATCTTGAAATTAAGCTAAAGACTGTATTATTTAAATGAGATTTTGTGAGGAGGTAAAGAGGAAGACCCAGCACAGAACCCTTCTGAGTTTTAAACATTGTTTCTTTGAAGGCATAAATTTGCTTTGCAAGCTTTCCTGATTTGCTGTCTATGGTATTTCTGCTTATGCTACACGGTGACAAAACCTAAAGAGGGAGTCAGATGTGTGCTCTACAGTACTTGAGAATTTAAGTTAAATCTGTAATTTTTCCCCCTGCATTTCCTCAGAGAAATTAGCTATTCTATTCGCTGCATAAATTTTCAGGTTTTGCTAGCACGACACTCAGGGTGTTGAATTTTTTATGACAAAAATGCTGTAATAATTGTTGAACAGATGTAAGTGTTGGAGAGTGGGCTCTGGCAGACCTCATGAAACCTCTATTAGCAATTTAACCCTGTCGTTACTTCAGTGAAACAGGAATGGGAAAGGATAGCATTTTGCATTGTTTTATTCAGTTGTGCACAAGGGCAAAGTAATAGATTCCCAGGTGGGGGTGAATGACCTTTAATCAGCTGTTTGGTTTCTTTTTTAAATGAAAGCAAAAGGTGAGAGAAGATCATAATTAGCACTCATCTAAAGACTTTTGACTGTGTGCTGTTGGATGTGATACATTGACTCTAAAGGCTAGAGATGGCTCTGGACTGAAATATCTCACTCCCGCAGCCCCTGAAATTTGGGAAGTTCAGAAAATCCAAGCACTTCATGTTAGACCGTGTATGCTGTGTGCGCACTCTTCACTGGAGATAAGGACAAAAACCAAAAGATTATACCCAAGAAACAGAGAAGCTATAGATTTTTTAGTTCTCATTTCCATTCTTTATCTGCGACACTAAAACAGCGGCCTCTGAAATCTGGATAGCATAGAGCAACACTTATACCTTAAAAAGGGCACAGCAAAAAGCAGCCCTTTGTTTACCATGGAAGACAAGAGGTGCCATGAGGGATTTGCAGGGAAGTTTGCCCACACCAGGATTAAAGCATTGCAGATTCCTCAGAAAGAGTAGGTAAATCTAAAGAAAATGACAGCGTAACCGCACAACAGACCTTTGTGGCAATTCCAAAACTGCCAACAGAACTGCCCGAGGAACCAGCCATGGAGACAGATGTCATTGCTAGAAAAAAAAATCTTCCATAGCCTTGTGTATGAGCTGAAGAAGTAAAAGTGTGTGTGTGCGTGTGTGTGTAAACTCTCTCCCTTTCTCTTTGGAAAACAATACTGTAACACTGAAAAAAGATACCATATTTTTAATTAAAAAAAAATCTTTGGTAAAATGATTTATGGATTCTTAAAAGGAGGCGAGTTTTTCTGTGTGTGTACGTTTGGTTATTTGTGCGTATTGATTCTTCTAAGAAATACGAGTGCCTCCATCGTAAGCAACAGAGGCTTGCTGGCATTGTGAAATACCTGCTTGTGCATATGCTTGCAGAATTCTCAGAGTTCAGTGGATGGCTGGCATACAGGGAATCCCGTTTAGATAAAACCTCCCACATTAAGAAGAAAGCTAAGGGGAAAAAAGGAGGAGTTAAAAATTGGTAAATGTATACATGTTGTTCTGATCCGTAAAGGATGTTATTGGATTCTTGGGTTTAATTATTTTTCTCATTTCTGGAATGGAGTAAAAAGCATGCCGAGGCTATAACTTACATTTTTGTGTATATATAAATATATATAAAAATAAGCGTGTGTGCCTGCTCCATCTGCTTTTGTTTTACATGCCCCTGTGGTGCTTAGTGAGGCATGGGGAACTTTAGTGCAGTGGCTCAGAAGTTTTGTGGATAAAGACAGGCAAATTGCATGCTGGCCCTAATTTATGGCACACATGACAGCATATATCTATAGGGCTAGATGGTAAAAAAAAAAAAAAGGCAAACAAGTCTTTTTTGTCTGAGACTGCATATGTACTAGATGTGCTAACAGTGCCTCTGTGGAGAAATGCAGTGTTCTCGGAGGCTGAACTGATGTTTGAAGACCTGCGTGTTTGCCTGTGTACATTTATTCAACCAGTTATGTCGGTAAGCTAGCATTTCCTATGCACCTAGATTTTTCAGGAACATCTACAGAGATTTGTCGGTGGGCACGTGCAGTATTGTTCCTTCGCATCTCTTCATTTTATATGGCTACTATGCCAGTCAGCTTTTTTCCACTTACTTACTACGATACTTTGTGCTTTAGTGAGAGCCGTATAAACTTAACAATCTTAAATAGGAAACAACTTCCAGCATACATGTAGGAAAAAGTAAGATTGTTGTCTGAGGTACTTGAAATGTGGATTCAAACACATGCTTTCAGCTTGCATGCTTTCAAGTAGTCATACAGACACAGCATATCAAAGAGTTTGTTGTGTATAACTGGTTAGAGGAATAATATGCCTTAGACCCATAGTATGGCTTTCCATTCACACCTTCATTTCATATTAAATGGCAGAAATTATGTTCTTATTTTGATGTGTCCATTGTTTTGAGGCTGAGTGCCAAGTGTCTGTAATGCTATCATATCTTGGCGGGGGCAGGGGGTGGAGATATAGCTTATTCTGCGGCTACATATAAAAGCATATGGACAAAGAAGGAATTTATGGCATGTTAAAAGGACTTGTCCTGTTTTCAGACCCTAAGGGTAACTGTAGATGTGCCAGGAGGCTGTTTTGACCTGCTGTAATTGCAGCACATTGGAGCAGGCTTGATTGACGCTGCTGGAGAGTGCTAATTAGTGCAGTCCAGCCAGTCTCTCCATCTCGTGTATTAGCATCCCTGTTCTTCAAAATGGCCACAGGGGCACTTCAAATAAAGCTTGTTTGATGAGATTTATTTAAAGCACCCCCCTCCATTTTGAAGTATGAAGATGCTGATACACCAGACACTGCTGCGCTTTAATTAGAACAGCTATCAATGCCCCATTAATTAAAGTGCCTTCCACCACCACTCCAGATCATGTGTAAAAAAACCCTAAGTTATTATGTTTTAGTTTTCATTTATTGCTGTATAATAGTGGGCAGGTGGGCAGTTACCATAGATCAGCTACTCCACTGTAAATCCCCACCCCATTTTAGCTCACTCTGCTTTTTGTTTGTCTACATACTCAAAGGAAAAAAGAGGTATCGTCTGTCTCTCCAGATGATGCCTTGACCCTGTTGCTTAGGTAGCAATTGTAATAGCTCCTGTCTTGCCTAACGTCAGGGTTTGAGTTAGTTACATTCCCATGTGGGAGTCCCTACAGTTTCTGTAGCTGGGGTCTGTAAGACTCTGGGTAGACTGGTCACAAGAAGGGGTACTTAACTAATGCTAACTTGTGGGTGACATAAAAAGAAAGAAGGCTTTTTCCATTTCATGTCGTTTCATGGCTTTTGCATATTTGAGTTGTCAGATCTTTTTAATTTGTATCCTCATGCTTTAATCTAAATCTTGCTTTATTTGCAAGGTGTTGATTGCCTAGTCAACATTGAAGTTTGGCTCTGTGGGATCTTGCTTCCTGAATGGTGTAAGAGCCCTCTATCTCCTCCAAAACTTCAGCAAATATGCTGGCTAATTAGTTCTGTGATGCATGAGATGATAGGGTATTTACTGTTGCTTAGTCACTTTTTCTGACTCAGGCTGACTGATCAAACGGGGAGTTGTTCGCCTGAATAATTACTTTAGATGTCTGATTTCATAGCTTCATATACCCCTCCTGTTCCTGTGAGAAACAGGAAACAGCAAAGGCCTCTTAGGCAATTAGCAACCTTTCTGAAGATGACTTGGACATCAGTTTAAAAATGCACAAAGACGCAAATCTCCTTTTGGCAGATAAGTAGCACTGGCAAGGCCTTATGTATCATCTCTTGGCTACCCAGTGGTTCAGGTTTTGTAAGAGAAAGGGAGAGTGAGTGCCCTGGGCATCGCCTAACCCATGGCCTGGTGGTTAGAGCACATTGCTGCAGGTGCCCACACACCCACCAGAGCTCCCACTCCTTGGGCACCCTAAGCTGAAGGTGTGAGGAGGGCCCTCCTCATCCATTTTACTTCTTTGGAGTTACCTGCCTTACCAAGGGACAACACTCTTAAAATCTTGTAAGTAGCCTAACATGTCATTTACATGGCTATGTGGCTAACTTAGCAAAGTCCTACTTATCTGTCCATAAAATGAGTGTTCTCACTAAGCAAAATCCAGTATTGGAGTGGCAGAACAATGTCTTACCTTATAGGCTCACAAGTCAAGCTGGTGGCAAAGTAAGCTAGTCATATTCCCTTCATAAAGAGTTTGTATATGCATTACTTAAGACCCAGAGGAAAGGTAATATGGCAGAACATGATCCTGAGACCGGGTCATTAAAAAAAGTTATAAAATAGAAGCTGCTAAAATGACTCATCATGAACTGGCAGTTGCAGTCAATAAAAACTAGGAAACTTTTGTCATTGATCACAAAGTTCAGCTATAGAATGAGTTCAAACTCATGTTCTAGCAGGAGTTCATTTTAATCATCTATCATCTTATCATCTGCCTATTAAGTTTGGATGAACTGACTTGAATAGAAGAAGAACCTGGCCTCAACAATTCACCCATGACTTAGTCCAGTAGTAACCAGAAACATATATTTGAGTTTTGGTTACCATGTTTTAATGCATCTAGTGCATACCTTAGTATGTGTGCACTATATGCGTTACACCATCTGAAACCCTAAGAAAGTCTCCTTCTGCCATGATATTGCCATGGGTTGAATGTAGCAAAAGACTCAGGACAACATTATATTAATCCATTCACCTGGGATTTTTGGCCCAATGTGACAAACTTGTGAGTCACATTTTGCAAGTCCAGGAGCTGAACTGCTGTTTAATTATGCTAACCGATCATCTGAAATGTTGGATGTTCTTCCATTGCTGCTGCTTTTCAACAACAAAATATTGATCCTTCTGGCTAAATCATACACCTGAAAGAGTGGATAAAGCATTCCATTCATCTGATCATATCTTGCATATACTCAGTTTCAATCTGGGACAAATTGCAGCATGCATAATTCACTCATTGTACTATTGCACCGTGTATGCAGCAGAGTTTATGGCCACTTTGGCTACATTAGTATGGAAAGACTTAGTTTATTCACAGCCTTATGTAAAACACCAGAAAGATAAACCTTTCTTTCACCCACAGTGAAGAATGTCTTGCATTCAAAAGCCTATTTAGCTTTATTCCAACTATGCAGTTGATCTAATAAAAGATATCATCCCCCCCAAAAATCTTTGCTTCTCACACAATTCCTGGACCAACACATTTATAACATCACTGTCATACTTACGGTGAAGTTTAAAGATGACTATCCAACACTGCTTTAGTGACCAACTCTCATTCTCTTTGAGGCTCCAGATATACAATAACTTTTAAGCCCTAGCTACTCACACAGTTTTATACTGATTTAAGTATATTAGTTAAAGGTATAAGCTCTAGTGTGGGTGCAGTGATACCACCAGTACAACCATAATTGCTAGCAATATAGCATATTCCCTTTCCTGTGCAAAAATCCTGAAATGAGCACATATATGCCACACTAATGCATCTTTAACGTAAAGACTGTACACTTATGGGTATAGCTAAGGCAATTCAGCTTTGTATGTGGACAAATGTCTTAGGGTGTTTTGCAAACCCCATTCTAAAATTGTTTCTTTAGTTAAGTAGTCATTCTTTTTTATTTTGACTGTGCTTTCTTGCTGTTTACTTTTTGGAGAGTTGCTTTAGGAAAAAACTCGATAAACTGCTCAGGTCTGAAAGACAGAAGACGTTCCCTGGAATCTCACCACTTGCTAGTTTCCTTTGCAAAATAGTGAAGTTGACCAGCTCTGTACTCATCAGCAAATGTCATTCTGGTTACAGAGAATCCATATCAGGTTTCAAGGAACAAGAGGCTGATTCAAGGAGAGCCTTTTTTTTCTACTGCTAGTTTCTGTATTTCTGCTAGCAACGCTAGAAAGCCAAGATTATGGTATGCGTGTGTTTGATACACAAAGTAGATTTGCTGATATAACAGTTATTTGCACTGTTTATATTCAAATGTCCTAAGAAAAAAAAGCATCATCAAAATTTACACATAGTAGCTGTGAACAAATCAGAACACTTATCTTCTTTTTATAAGCTTAAATCAGATTATACCTTACGTTTTTCTCAGTTACAGAATATTAGATTGGAGCATCTATAAATGACATATGTTTCTCACAAAGGTACATTCTAAAAGCAAAATGGAATAGCATATCAATAATTTTTAGTGATTTTACCCCCCCCCCCCCAAATTCTTAGCAGTAATTATTTGTAGGATTATATAAAGCTAGCATTGCTCATCATACCCAGGGCAGTAGAAAACAAAACTGGAAGGCAGCTTGCCATCACAATCAGATTCTTAATTAATTACCTTGTAGCCTGCTCTCTTTAAAATACAGGTCGAAAAATGGTATGTTAACCTTTTAATTTTTTTTAACCTAATAAAATAATCAAGTTGTTTTGTGACCTGTAATTCTGAATCTGATTGAGTTTTCAATATACTGTAAGTCACAGATTTTCTCCCCTCTAGCACTAGGTTTGTATCTGTCACATGGTTTTCAGTGTTCCTAATGAGCTGTTAACAAGCTGTCAATTACCTATGCAAATTAGGGAAGCAGAAATTGAGGGGTTGCTGTACCTAGAGTTAAAGTATGCTACCTCAGAATGTTATGAAATAAATCACTTCAGCTTTAATAGCTGTCTGTGCCCATGTGTCTTGTGTCATGTAGGCACTTTTTCATTATATTATTTAACCTGGAATAAAATGCTGTAGGGGACTGTGGTGATGGCTAAAAAGTGAAGAGAATAAAAAGAATTGAACAATTGCAAAGTAGTCCTCAGATGTTTCCACTACCCTCCTCGTGCTTATGTCCTCTCGGGGCATGAGGGGTTGTGAGGCCCTGACACAGTTCTGAATCAGGAAAACTTCAGGATTGTAGTCCCTAATCCTGCAAAGATCCTCCCCCACACCCTTATATCAGTAAGAGTACACAGTGCACCTTGGTAAGTCTTTTCAGCCCTAATTTGTTCCAGGGAAGAGTACATTTGGAAATAAATCTAAATAAAACCTGTGCGCCTCCCAGTAGCTCACCACTGTGAAGTGTGTCAGGAGACTGGTTGATTTTTCCATTTGTGCTGTCCCATCTATACAGAATTCTCTCCCCTGTCTCTAAGTCAACTAAATGTCACCTCTAAATTCTCCCTCTCTTTGCTTTGGCTTACGATTGATACTCACTGTAAAGCATTTTGCGATACTTTGTATGAAGGATGTTATATAAAATGAAATTGTATTGTATTTATGACCAGTGCGATAATAACGGTCTATCAGCGTTTCCATTATAGACCCCTATTGTCGAGGGTTTTAAAACTCACCTATAAAAATTCACTCTGGACTGAAAGATGGTGTACACAGCAAAAACAAAACCGCTTGGCTATTCTTGAGTTATAATAGTGAAAACAAGAATCAAAATGTCATTTTTAAGGCTTTTTTGTGCATTTAAAATGAAAAAAAAACCCAACAACATTCCCAGTATAATCACAATTACTTAGGAAGATGTTTGCACCCCACACAAAATAGCATTGCCACACAGAATGGGTGACTACCCAGCCTTGCACCCATATGTTGTTCATGCTTTTTGCTAATCTACAAGTGAGGTTGGGCTTTCCTTGTACCCTGGTGTTCCTTGAGGCCAAAGCAAAACACAGTTTAAGTGTTTGAAGCCTGATCCTGCTTCCACGAAAGTTGAAGGTAAGCCACTGATTGCACCTGTAGAAAGTAGGGGGAAAGCGTTAGATGGCAAAAAGAAATCTGAGTGAGATCGTGAAATCAAAAGGGAAAATAAATGCATACAAAATAAAATTAAAAAAAATTAATAATGCCATCTCAAATGGGAAAAGGCCTTAAGAAACAGTCTCTTGAGGAGTTACTAGCTAAACTAAACCCCTGGCTGATCATTCCTGATGAAGGCTTCCTGGTCAAATGTCAGCAGCAACCTTATTTTCTGCCGGTATGTATGATAATCCTTTTGTTCCATCTGCAAACACTAGGGGGTAAATTTTTAGCATGATGCTAAGGGATTTAGCCGTAGGACTCCCATTAACGATAATGGGAATCATGTAGCTTGAGCACTCTGCATCGTGGTGAATATTTACCCCTTCGTTCAGAGCACTCTGTCGCTGAATTTTTAATTATATTTACAGATAAATTCCATAACCAAATATCATCAGCTCTCATACATATTGTTTTATTAAAAGGTGCAGCTTTCAAACTTCATTTTGATCTGCAACCTACCATGGTTGGTTTAGCAACTGATTTTTGTTTTAAATAAGAGTCCATTTAATAATGCTTGATTTGTCAGCTTCAGAGTGTTTTACAAATACTGAGTGCCAGCATGTGGCTGGTCCTGCAGATATGGCAAGGCTGTGAAGAGTCTTTTCACCTCTTGTGCAGGGTATGAACATAGGGGATGATGTTGTGCTCAAGCCATGCAAAGGATCCTCAAGCATGACATTTAAGGGGTGAAGCGCACAAGATTCTCCCTGCTATAAGAAGGGCCCTTTCCAAAGGGCATAGTATGGTCCACTTGCTCTGGAAGCTTCTGCTAGAACAGTACATTCTCTACCACCCCTGTGGTTAAATCCCATGTGACATGAAGATGTTACTGGTATTCCCATGCCAGTTCCCTCCTGCAGGAGACAGACTGGTACAGGTGAGTTGCATCTGACCTGTTTCTTTGCTTTAGTCAACTGGAACCTGGTACAATTTAGAACAATTCAAGAGCTACTCTCATTTGTGCCGGAAGGACTGGAGTAAAACAAAAAGCAATCCCACGATCAGTGTAGCAAAAAGGCAACTGACATCAACCTTTGTAGTCTCCACTCATAGGCTATAGCCAAAGCCAAGGATTGGGATCACTTGTAAAATTGCTGTACAAAGAGTAGTTATAATGCAAGGCAGATTTTTAAATGTGTACAAGGAGAGCATCCACAAAGACATGTGCCTTTTTGCACACAAGCTTGCAACTGAAGTTTCCTTGGTAGTCCATAAATGGATCAACATTTAGAAGCTAGCACCTCTAATGTGTTGTAATGTGCTTAGCTTGAAGATGTTGCTCCCATTAAGGAACCTCAGACAACTTATTTGAAGGTGGAGACCCTCTCTAAGTAGGATGCTGTTTTTATCTACTCAGATTGCATTGAAATGAGCAAAACTCTGCATAAAACGTCAATTGCTGGTATCCCTACCCTTAGTCCTTGTCATCTGTACAGAGCAAATTGTGTGATGTATGCACACCTAGCACCAACTCTCCAGAGGTGAATCTGAAAATAAATATGTTTTCTATAATCACAAGCAATCTTTAATCCCAAGTAATAAGTAGGGAATCCCCTCTGTCACCCAGAGAATGTGACTGGTAGAAAATCTATATTGAATTATGTGAGGCAGGACTGGAATCTCATCCCCACTGATGTCAGTAGTCTTCACTCAGGACTGACTCCCTCTCAAAGTCAGTGGGAATCCCCACTGAGGTCAACAGTATGAGATCAAAACAGTGCATCCGTTGAAGTCAATGAGATGCGATCAATCTCTATTCTTCTAGGGACTGGGAGATATGAGAGGAAGTGTAAGTCAATGGGACTGTCTTCAACAATATTTTTTTCCCAAGAAAACTTCTTTTTGTGTTTTAATATGCTAAATATATCTGAATATATTTTCCAGCATTCATGTCCCTTTCCTCAGTAATCAACAATCCATCTCTAATACTTCCTTTGTTCAAGAAAGGTAAACTCGTGTTACTTTTCAGTAGCAGATTACACAAAGGAAACTTTATGGTATGTATTACACTCACAAAGCAGTTTGCTCCATCTTGCAATCACTTAAAAAAACGCTTTCTTGTTATCTCATCTTCCTTCCTGCATGAATGTCTGAGATAATCAATGAAGTTCCTGTGTAGAGAATAAATTGAGCTGGAATGGCTCCTCTCATACTGTACAATCAGAGAAAGAGAGGAGGTTTTTGCTGATGATTTTGATATTCAGTTTAATTTTCTTCACTAGGCTGTCAGCTCCATGAAAGTGAGGTCAATCTGACCACACTCCTCTTAAAGGATCCTCTTCTGAACCAGCCACTAGAGTATACATTTCCTGACACACACTGCAGTGGAACTGAGAGGCATGTACTTTGCCTAGAAACCAGATGCCTGATTGTCCGTTGCCCTGAACCTTGTGTCATCACTTGTACCAATGCAAAGTGAGCATAAAATGCCAGGAGATAACAGTAGCTATGTTTAGCATCTACTTTGCACTCATATAAACAACTTCACAAGATCACAAGATGCAGGACAACAGAGAATCAGGCCTCTGTTCTTTTGTCATTTACGATGCGTGTCCCCTCCCTGCAAGTGAAGAGGTGAGTGCTTTATCTACAAAGAATGACACAAATAAATGGGGCAATTTAAATCAGGATTCTCTAATCAATGATGCAACAACCTGAAACTTCTGAGCAAGTCATCTGCACATTGCAAGTGATGGGGGAGAGTGCTAATCAAAAGTGCCCTATACATATGAAGATCAGGTTCCTCCCCAGGTGTGGCTGCATAGTTCTTGTAGTAAATCGCAGACAGATTTTTGCCAGGTAGTTTGCAAGGTCTTTGCCCTGTGGTTTGCAAGAAGACCATCCTTTTGTTATATGTATGTAAAGTGATTCTCACTGGGGTGATTTGAGATCCTTTCAAGGTTGTTTTGTTAGCATTGTTAGATTTGTAAGCATGATAAATATGAGAAACACAGAGCTATCAAACAGAAATCCATAGTTGCAGTCTTTCTGAGTTCCTTGCAACAGAAAAAAACCCTGCTCTTATTTTTCTGTAGTCAAAAAAAGAGTGAAAACTGAGAGCTGGGATTTTTGGGGTGTTGTGTGTCTATCCAGAGGTACCTTGAGTCCAAAAAGATTGGGAACCACTCATCTAGTACATTGCAACAGTGATACAAATACTAGCAGTGATCATGACTGAAAAGAGATCTTAACTGGGATAGAACAGACAGAGGTGACACTTAAAGGGTACCATGTCAACCAATCATGATTTGTCTCTGCTGCCCCCAGGGCTGTCAGACACTTACTGACTTGAAACCTTCCTTTTCAAGAATGGACAGACATTTCAGCCAAAAGATAGAGGAGGCAGAGGACTAGGGGCAAATTTGGAATGCTAATATAAATTTTGATTCTATTAGCATCAATGAAATTCATTCCTATTGCCTCGGGCTGTGTGTCTTAAACCTGAGATCATGATTGGCGAATCTGACTCAATTGTCCATAGAAAAATCTTAGTTAAGTTTCTCCATAAAATATCTCTTCTGCAGCCTGACATAGAATGAAGTGGTACATGAGAGATTAAGAGTTTCACAATAAGGGTTTCACATCCTCGGTAGTATACATTATGTTCTTCTCTATTAACTCGAGATTCTTAGTGTTGCATTATTTCAGAATTCTTTTTGTGTCAACATTATACTTTCAAGGACAGCACTGGCCTTCTTGATTGCTTTTTTTGTGAGAAGGCCTAGACAATAGTGTAATGCACTGTTTAAATCAACATTGAAACCTAATCCTGAAAGTTTCCCACCCCAGAGAAAAGTGTTGATGTTAAGTGCTGATACTGAAAAAATGGTGATACACATGTTAAAACATTTCTGCTCAGGTGAATAAAATTTTGCAGGGTTGAGGCTTAAATGAGAATCTTTGTTATGGACTTTATTGTTGAATGCTTTCCAGTTACCCATTGGGCAAAAACAAAATACTATCAAATAACTTCTGCATTTATAAATTATAAACATCTCTAAAAAGTAAAATGTTCATTGAAGTATATTTTCATTTATTCTGAATTACAGTTGTAATCAGAGATTAGAAATGAATCATTTCCCCTGTCATGCAGGAAGCACCTGATGAGAGGTGGGCAGTGGCGTGCCCCAGGGGTCGGTACTTGGCCCAGTGCTGTTCAATATCTTCATCAACGACCTGGATGAGGGGGTGAAAAGCCCCAAGTTCATAGATGACACCAAGATATGGGGTTGTGCGGGCACAACCACAGAGAGGCTGCAGATACAAGCAGACCTAGACAGACTGGCATGCTGGGCAGAACAGAATCAGATGAGGTTCAACATAGAGGAATGCAAAGTGCTGCATCTGAGAAGGAAGAACCCCCAGCACACCTACAGGCTGGGCATTGCTAACCTGACCAGCACTACAAATGAAAGGGAACTGGGGGTAACAGTGGACCCCAGCATGAATATTAGCTGGCAATGTGACTCAGTAGCCGCTAGGGCCAATAAAACTCTGGCATGCATGAATCAATGCATCTCCAGTAAATCCAAAGAAGTGATTCTCTCACTTTATTCAACATTGGTGTGGCTGCAGCTGGAGTATGGCATCCAGTTCTGGGCGCTGCACTTCAACAAGGATGTGCAAAAACTTGAGAGGGTCCAGAGAAATGGCCCTGCATGATCAGGGACTTGCATGGCAAGCCATACGAGGAGAGGCTGAGGGATCTTGGACTCTTCAGCCTAAAGAAAAGAAGTCTGAAAGGGGACCTGATTCCAGCTTACGCTATATCAGGGGTTTGGTGAACAACTGTTCACCAGGGCGCCCTATGGGAAAACTAGAAACAAAGGCCACGAACTCCTGGAAGATAGTTTCAGGCTGAACATTAGGAAAAACTTCTTTACAATTAGGGTGTCCAGAGTATGGAAGAAGATCCCCCCAGAGGTGGTGCAATCATCTATCCTAGAGGTCTTCAAGAGAAGACTGGACGGTCACCTGGCTGGGGACGTCTGACTCCAGATGTCTTTCCTGCTCATGCAGGGGGCTGGCCCCGATGATCCTTCGGGGTCTCTTCCAGACCTACGATTCTATGATTCTATTCTAAGAAATAAAGGGTGATATTTATAAAATTAAAGGTATTATCAAAATAATACTACTTTATTCTTTTGAGAATTCTGTTTTTAGAAATCAAAATTCACGTTTGTAGGCTTTATGTTACCATCATTTTTTTTAAAAAATGCTTTTCTCTAGGAGCTTTTTGAAGCATTGTAAGAAACAGTTTCTCTATACACTTAAGACATTTATAGATGTGATTCAGGAGGCAGGGGGTGGGGGGGCACTTTAATTACAATGGCTCCAAGAGCTGCTCTAACTAAAGTGCTCGAAGCACCATGCATATCAGCTTCCCAGTGCTGAAAAATGGTGGCAGAAATGCTTTAACTAAAGCTCACTGAATGAGCTTTAGTTAAAGTGCCCCCTCTACCATTTTTCAGCAGGAGGGTGCTGATACATGGGACGCTGGGGTCTGCTGGAGCATGGTAATTACTACACTCCAGCAGACACAATTAATTGCAGACTTGATTAATCCAGCAGACTCAATAAATTACAATGCATTGGAGCAGCCTCTCTGCACATGTATAGGCACCCTTATGTTCTTGTGTAGAAATATTTGTTTCTTGCACTCCCCTTTATCTCTCTTTCCTGTCTTGTATTTTGTTTAGCACTCAGTGATATCCATCAAGGGTTGTTTTTTTTCCCATTTTTTCCCCTTCTCTTTCAGAAATATAGGGTCCAATCAAATTTAATTGAATACTTCATTATATTCTATAGCCAGGGAAGTGCTGGAGTTCTTAAGCACTGAAACAGTTTTAGCCAGGTTCTCTGCTTTGCCAAGATTTGATTTAACAAGCAGGAATTGGGAAGGCTGTCAGGGAGCCAGTTATGACTCTGATTCTCAGTGTAAGTTTGCAGCACCATGGAGGCTGCTCTACTTTGTGCCACAGCTTGTTCTTGGCCTCTTCGTTCTGAGTATTTACCAAGAATTGCAGTGAGGCTGGGTGTTTCCTTTGTAATGTGGACACCTGCTTATTTAGAAGATAGGCTAACACTGTTCACTTTTTTTCTTCTAGTAAATGATCATGATTACTGCATGCCACCCTAAAGTGTGCATGGTATTTCTCTGAGAGAGAAAGATGCAGCTTTTCTGATTAAATGGATGTGACAGCAGTTTTATGGAGTTTTGCACAAAGAATGAATGCCAGGACAAGCACAGAGAGAGAGGAATGTGATGGCACTGGGGAGGGGAAAGAGAAAGAGTTCAGGAACTGTATCTAAAAGATGAAGTCAAGAGGCAGGCCAATCCAGTTAGTCTCATGAAAATAGGTAGCAACATTAAGGGGAGTGGAAATAAAGTCAGTTAGTGGTTGGAGTCCCCAGTCCTAAGATGTCAGCTGGTGAATGGTAGCTAATTTGAATCACATTGTTTGGATATGTGATTCCTACACTGAGAACAAAACCTGCTCCTTTCAGGGGAATTGGTTTAGGTTAGTGAAGCTGGACCAGTTGTGAGATTTAGTCTATTTGTTATTTTGGCATAGTTTAGTTTAATTTTAAATAGCAGTATGTATGTGAGGTGAAAAATGAGAAAATGTGTCACTAAGATAAAATGTACAACGTAGTTATGCTTGAAAAGTTTTAGGTATAAAAATAAGATAAATGGGCCAGGTATTGGCCTTGACACCATCTGAAGTGTGTGTGTGTGTGTGTGTGTGTGTGTGTAATGAAACTTCCCTCTCCTTGTGTCCACAGCAGGGGACAGAGGTGGTCCCAATCCAGAGAACACAAAGACAGTGCGGGTAACAGTTATGTTAGTTTCATTAAGGAGGATCGAGAGAGCTAAGAGCCCTCTCACCTCCTCTGTATTTGCTGGTAGAGCTAAGCTGAAGGGACATGTAAATGCTGAACCTTACAATAAGGACATTAGGGGCTTCTGCAGCTCATAGTCCACTAATGCCCCTGGAAGCATTCTGCTGGCTTGTGGCGGTGCCATCAGGATACAGGTATAGCAGGTGCCCATTCAGTGAAGAGAAAGTACAACATTTGTGTCCATCAGGGCATGACTCACCAGTACTCTTCACCTCATATAATCATATATGTCCAAATTTAGCAGGGAACTTAAGCATGACTTTATGTATAGGAGCAGTCGCACCAAAGTGCTTGAAGTTAGGCACATGCTTAGGTTTTCTACTGAACCATGGCCTTATGCCACTATGAAGTGAGAGCAAGGTGAGTATAAAACGTTTCCATTCTGATCTGGCAGTATTTTCTCCACATTTTGCAGTGATATGAATATGATTCACTGGCTTAAATTAATGAGCAAGATTTAGCAACATGGGGAGCCAGGCCCTACATCTATCTCTTGGTGCCTGTTCTAATGGAGTGTCTTCTACTTGCACTGAGCTGAATTATAACTTGGATTCTTTCTTATGGGAAGAGATAGATAACAGTTGAGGAACACAAGTGCCAAATGGAAAGTATTTTAAACAATTTCCAAGGAATCTTTTGTGTTAGTTTGGCCTGTGTGCATCAGAAGGAATGGCTTCTTAGTCCTGGGAATCTCCAGCAAACTGAAATGGCTGCTGTCTCTAAT
Organism: Crocodylus porosus; assembly: GCF_001723895.1. Taxonomy (NCBI): domain Eukaryota; kingdom Metazoa; phylum Chordata; order Crocodylia; family Crocodylidae; genus Crocodylus; species Crocodylus porosus. The sequence goes on from NW_017728947.1 coordinate 94,044,420, forward strand.
ACACCCTTCTGTATGTTATACAGCTGTAATATCGAACACATGAGGCAGACAGCTGCCCTGAGGCATTCTCCGTAAAAATGTTCATATCACAACAGAATTGAACTTACCTCTATAACACCAGTTCTCCTCGTCTCCACAGTGAGGACTGTTCAGAAAACCAGACAATGTCATGGAAATGTTATAATAGACATAGCCTGAATACATGGATGAGGTAGCTGTCCCCAGTGAAGCCAATCTCTACAATACATAGAGTTAGTTAAATATAATTAACAGTGGTCAGAAGGTCCATTTACTTTACTTTGCATTATGATGGTGTTGCCACAATTATCAGGTGGAAAAGGGAAAGTGTATTTTTAACAGATGCTGCTCTAAGCTAGTCTAAGTAATTTACATCTCAATGTTGTATTTTTCTCCCCAAGAAGAATGAATGTTTTCCCTCTCCCTGAATCCCATAATTGTTTTATTGCTACATTCTAAAATGTAAATAATCATTCCCCTCCCTTTTAATAAATTAGATGCAACCTGTCTAGCTTAGAAAATGAACATTTCAATATCTTCAGACACACAATGACATCATATCAATATTTAAAATCATTTTATGCATGTATTCCAGGTTGTCCAACTTCATTAAGGGCATTCATCAGCCCTCCGGCTACAGTGTATTCCCATTGGAGTTGTAGGCCTCAGGCCCTACCAAACAGAAATTTAAACTAACTTGCCTTTTTAATTCACATTATTCTCAAATATTCTCTTTTTTAACCCCCTGCCATGACTAAGGCATTTAGACCTAGCTATGATTTTGTACATGTCAACATTTAACAGACAAAATCCCCATTATTATGTCAGAACATGTGTGCATGAGAATAATACAGTCTCTCCCCCTCTCCCTCCATCCTCCCTTCCAATCCTGTCCATATTTCTTTGGTACAATAATAATCTTCTTGCTTCTTTCACTTTATGAGAAGTTAATAAGTTGAGCTTCAGCTTAGTGGGGTTTTTCCTTGTTAAAAAATTTACAAACACGGCAAACAAATTAAATCGCATTCTTTTTCCGTCTCTTTCTCCTTCCACAACACATCTCTTGATCTATTTTTTATATAGCTGAGGATGCGCAGCTTGAATATATGCCCTTTTTAGTGGAATCAAATGCTGTGCATTAGTAGAAAATTTCTTTTTTCTCAAACCAAATAAACAGCTGTCTCATTGTTCCGTTCCATGGGATGGTTACAGATCTCTCCAAGATCCTTAGTATCTGAATGACCTTGAAAATTCCAGGGTGAAACTCTGATGCAGAAAGCAGTATAAGGAAGAGGTGACTGTGGCATCTGAACATTAGCAGTTTACTGCTGACCAGGCAATATAGACCTGGCTGAAGCTTCTGATTGTGTCCATGGAATTTTGTGAATTGGATCTAAGTAGATTTATTACGAGGGAGACTAATAACATCTGGAAGTGGGCAGGTAAATGTACCATCTGGGGGTGGAATACTCCCATAGAAACCCGCATGGGCAGGGATTTATTTTAAAAGCCAGGAATACAAGTCAGTGCAATGTCAGAACTTCTCGACTGTATTATACATTTGTACATTCCTGGCCTAAGGGCTAAAGATCTTAACACTTCCAAAAGAGAAGATGAGAGTTGGAGGCATAAAGCACCACCCTTACAACACATTGGCTTCTGTAAACAGTGTTTTTAATAGATGTGTTCTATCTCATCCCTTCCCTACATTTTCTCACCTCATTTGTCTTGTTCCTCTTTCCCCGCTTATGTTTTCCTCTGAACAGCAGTCCCCCATTATTGCTGTGTTCCTCCTACCTCTCTTTTTCTCATCTCCCTTCAGCATTTATCCGCTTTGTATTTCCTACTTTTGTGTTCCTATTTTTTCCCAATCCCTTGAATGGAAGACTTCTTCCTTGTCCCTTTTAATGCCTATTTGGAACTCCGTGGGTGCATCTATATGAGATGCTTAACTGTGCAGTAGCATAGTTTACTGCACAGTAAGCATGCATGTCTACTTGTAACCACACTTACTGCGCAATAAAAACCCCTAACCATAAGTAAATTTACTTGTGATTAGTTACTGTGCAGTAATGCACACGTAGACGTGACCCAGGAGCAAATTTGCTTCCAGGTCAGTCCTGCCAATAGGGAGGTGGCCTGAGGCTAGTCCCAGGATTCCAGGCTGGGAGCCTCTCCTGCCCCGGGGCTGGGCTGCCTCTACAAGAGCCCTTGCCTACGGCCTTTAAAAGCCTGCAGGCATTTTGACACCAGCAGGCAGCCTGAGGGGACTACAGGCCCTGTGCCCCCAGGGAGACTCCAGGCTAGACTCACCAGCCTGCCTGCACCTGAGCACCATTGCCTGGAACTGCAGTGCTGTACAGCTGCCAGGCCCCCACTGTCCAGGCCTGCAGGCTGCTCCACACTGCTGCAGGCTACTCCATACTGCTCCCGGCTGCTGCAGGTTCCAGCCAGGCCAGCCAGCCCGCAGGGAGCTTCTGGCTCTCAAGGCAGGCTGCACCTGCCCGAAGCCCAGCCTGCCCTGAGGCCCAGAGAGTTGGTGCAGGATCCCTGATAGTGTTGTCCTCTAGATTCGGCATGCATCAGCGAGTACAACACTATCAGGGCTCCTGCACTAGCTCTCTAGGCCTCTGTGTGGCTGCCTACCACCCAAGGCCCCAGATGATCTCAGGAGGAGACTGGCAACGTCATGGCACTGTGAGGTGAGGTGGAGGTACAATGCCAGTTCAAGCAGGGTGGGCGCTCCAATGCCCACATCTATGGTGGGCTGTCAGGCCACATGCAGGAGTGTGGGCACAACTGGTCAGCACATCATTGCTGCATAAAGGTCAAGGCCTTGCAAGCTCAGTGGGTTGCCATCACTGACAACAAGTATTAGGGAGTGCCTGTAAGTCCATGCCCCATATGCAGTAACTGATGGACATCCTTATGCCCCAGAACCAAGGCTGCAGCTGGGCTGTGTACAGCAGCATGGGTGGCTTGCCTAAGCCTCTGCCTCAGCCTGGCATCTCTGGTGAAGGGGGTTGGGCACCTCTCAGTAATGTAAAGAGCTCCATGTGTACCACTCAGGACACATGCAGCAGGGCCACACTCAGCACACAGTAGTGGCATGAGGAGAGGCGGAGGGGCCTGGCTCCAGGGCGCCTCCCCAGAGAGGACTCCTGCGGGGAGAGTGGAGGCGAGGGCAGCCCCTACAACCAGTTGCTTGGGAGCCCTTTCCCTCTTAGTGGTCCACTCTAGCCTGAAGCACCATGAAGTAAAAGCCCCTCTGGCTGTAATAGAGGTAGTCTCTGTGAGGCAGACAGGTGATGCGGATGTGGGTCTGGTTGAGGGCCTGATGCACTGGGGGAATCCCAAGCCACAAAACTGTGCCACCACCACCGGGGGGCGGGGCAGCATATAGAGCATGGTGTGCCCAAGCATGTCCTGGAGGATGCTGCACATCTCCAGGATAGCCTCCCTGGCAGTGGCTGATGTACTGCAAGCAGCTTGAGCAGGAAGAGGGCCAGCTGGATGACCGCAGGGAGGGTCAGCCATGTGGCAGTGTCCTGCTGCTCTAGGTGTGGCCAGGGCTGCTCCAGGAGATCCTGGAAGGTGGTCCAGGTCATCCTGAAGGCCTCCAGCTACTGCTTGTTGTCCCAGGTCTGCTGGATGTTGTGCCACTACCTGGCTGGCCTGGCAGGCCTAGAGGCGATGGGGCTGGAGGCTCAAGAGGGCAACAGTGGCCCAAATTGCAGCATCCTGGAGCCTGTTGGTGGTGTCTCTGCTGGGGTTTGGCCAGGTGGATGGGGTCAAGGTGGCAGGTGCATGGTGGCAGCCCTGGGACAGTGTGTGGTGGGCAGTTAGGTGGTTGCTGCATGTGGGAGAGCCAGGAAGGGTGAGAAGACTGTGGGTCAGCCAATGGTCAGTGCAGTGGGCCAGCAGGGTCAGCGCAGTGGCCAGAAAGAGTGCAGGGCATTGGCCATTGCTGTCAGGGGCAGAGACAGGGGCAGGAACAGCCATGGTGTGGGGAAGCAGTGAGGAGCGCGCTGCCGCATGGTGTCACTGTGCAGCACACACTGCTCCTGGCCAGAGAACTAGCTGGCAGTCGCGGCCGGAGCCTGGAACTCCCCCCGGTGGCTGAAGCTCCCCTCATTGCAGGGCTCCAGGAGGCAGGAGCAGATGTTCTGCCATTGCCAGCAAATCTGCTTGTGTTTCCCTGCACGTGTAGACAGCTGCACCGTTTACTGTTAATTTACTCTCCAGTAAACTGGTGTCACGGCAAATGCACATGTAGATGCACCCCTTTTATCTGGGCCACAGTCCAGAACAGAGTCAGACAAAATATAGTAGATTCCTTTTTCCTTACCAGTTCTGAACTACCTACCACTGGTCTCTTAAGGTAGGTATGCAACAGAAGTTGAGATGGCTCTGATTGCCTTTCCTTTCTATACCTGCAAAGTATCAGGTACTATATGCTGTTCTGTTCTGCAGGAGGTTCATATATGACACACTCAACCCCATAGTGTCTCAGATAAAGGACCTCAGAAGTATTTAGGCATCTAGAGCTTCTTGTACAGTTAGATACCAACCTGTTTCCTTAGGTACCTGTGACTAAAACTTTAGATTCTCTATGTCATCACTTAGCTGATCCCTATCCCTGAAGACATCTGATGTCTGTAGGTGTCAAAACCTCCAAAGGAGTGTAATAGTTTGCTTGCAAGCATGCCCAGAATGATCTAAGTTACCACAGTGCTGAAGAGTTGCTAGGGGGAAGGAAAGTGTTCTCAAACGTTTATCTCAATAGTAAGGCAACTCAGATGGGAGGAGGAGACATGGGTCCCAGTGTCTGTTGCAAACAATATGCAATATATTTAATACTTCTTTGGAGCCTGTACTGGGATCAAAATTTCTCCCATCATAGGAGTACCCTAACCGCTAGCTTAGTGAGTCATGTTCATTCTTGCTCTTTTGGTCTCATGAGTACTTATTCTATACAAAGTGAAACAGCTTTATTAGGAGGGTTTGAGTGCAGCCCACCCAGAGTACCCTCTAATTTGGTGCAAGGTCTGGATTCATATCATTTTATCTGCCAGGAGGGAGTTGAGATGAAGTCTTCCAGCCTTGGCCAACTTCCTTAGCCACTGAAGTATTGGGTGGCAGGTGCCAGGTGTCACCATCATTCCTTTGGCAGTATTTTGTGAAGAAGGGCTAGCATAAGTGGGCATAACTTCATCAGGGAGTTCAGGGTTTTGAATGCCATTTGGAGATATTCTCACCTCTAGCCCCAAGTAAGCTGCTGACATCCTAGAGAGGAGCGAGGCTGTGGACATACCCTCTCCTTGGCATTGGCTAGTTTGGACAGGACCCCACTTAGTATATTGGATTTTGTGAATCTCCTTCTCAGACCTTTATTGTATATGGAGCCTCAATGTTTGATTCAGGCTTATAGTTTCCCTTAGGTGGCAGGGCGCCCCAAAGTTAAGTGCTCTAAGAGTGAACCTAGATCATAAGTATTGTGGATCTAGCCTGGGTCTGCTTTATTTCTTTATTTTTTTAGATTTATATCCTGCTCTATCCAAAAGGATCAAAGCAGCTGTTATGTTCATCATTTATCACTGACGCCCTCCAAACCAGCATTTTGATGCCTACCCAACCCCAGTAGACAATTAAGTCCTGAAGACATTCAATTCTCATCTGTGGGCATGCACAAAGCTGGCTAAGCACTGATTCCCCAAGACTGCCCCAAAATGGGATATTCAAACTAGGCGGGGAGCATCCGTCTTGCCAGAAGTGTCAAAAATTGGCCTAAGCATCAATCACCTATTATTGTGCACCTCTTTCTCTTGTTTTCCAATAAAAAGGAAAACCAGACATGAGCTATCTAAACAACTGACTTAAGTTAGGTGCCAAGGGGAGGGTTCATGTCTAAGGACCCAAATGGAGGGAGCTAGGTATATCCTTTTCTAAAGGAATTGGCTAAGGTCATTGCAGGACCCCTGGCGTGGCTTTACGAGCACTCGTGGTGCTCTGGTGTGGTGCCAGAGGGCTGGACGAGGGCCAACGTGGTTCCCATCTTCAAAAAGGCAAAGAAGGAGGACCCGGGAAACTATAGGCCAGTTAGTCTTACTTCGATCCTAGGCAAGCTGTTTGAGAAAATTATGCTGGCACACATCCATGAGGGGCCAGCAGGGGATTTCATGCTTAGGGGCAACCAA
>NW_017728947.1:94051489-94053191 GCF_001723895.1 Crocodylus porosus
GTGCTGGCCCCTACCCTGGGGGTCTTTAAGAGGAGGTTAGATGAACACCTTGCTGGGGTCGTTTGACCCCAGTTCTCTTTCCTGCCATGGCAGGGGGTTGGACTAAATGATCTACTCAGGTCCCTTCTGACCCTAGAAACTATGAAACTATCAGCCTTGGTGTTGAAGCCCCATACTTTCCTCTGCATTGCATTCCAGGATAGTCAAACCAAACACCCACTTAACTGGTTTCTAAGGATCCTTTCCTCAGGTGAGTGACTTTGGTGATGCATTGTATGAGGACCCTGTTGTGCTGTAACTCACAACTACGGATTCTAGGTGGCCCGGGCCTCCAAGTTAGCCCTTCTGCATCTAGTCTCAACTGCCTTCTTATGCATTAAGAAATAATAACTGTCACATGTCTATTTTCTCACCCTACCACAAATGAGTGTTTGAGTTTTTATATTAAGTATATTCATGCATGTTGCTGTATGCCTCAATTAAAAGAGGCTAACAAGATGCGCCTTGCACTTTGAGCAAAAGATGATGAGGTTTGCGATGGTCCTCGGTTCTACGGCAGCAGTCAGCATTTTTTCTGGCTGTGGGCCACAACTACCCACCCCTGGTCAGAGGTGGGCGGGCAGGCAGGCAGGCAGGCTGGTAGGTGTTATGACCTGCCTGCAGTCAGAGCTTCTCCCGACATCAGCACCCTCAGCCAAAACCCCCCACTGCCAAGCTTGGCTGAAGCCCCACGTTAATGGGCTGGATCCAGTGGCTGTAGTTGCCAACCCGTTTTAAGGCAACTCATTCCACACACCGGCTCTAGTCCTCTAGCCCTATTTTCTTGTGCCAGGGGAGCAAAGTTGTTGACTTATAGTCTTCATCTCAAAGTGTCAGATGGCTATTTTTGAGGGATACTCTTGTGGGTGTTCACAATCAGGACAAGGCAGAATCATGGCTGTTTCCAGCTCTGAATTCACCTGCAAGACTTATTCAGACAGGAAAAAAATCACCTTATCTATAGACTGGTCAACACTACAAAAGCGTGTCAGAAAATATTGCATTTCACCATCACCACCCACTTTTTGACCCACCACAATGCAGGGTCATAAGGAAATAAGCTGTATGCATGCAAAAGTTTGAAAACACCGCTGGCTATTTCATACCTGTGAGACAGTTTGTTCTCACTGGTCCTTTTTAGTTTCCTGTACCTAGAATTGGAGCTCAGTAGTGTTGTGTGACCATTTCTGTAAATGTCTCCTAGCAATTCACTCCAATATTCAGATTGCCCTCTGCTTAACTCTTGCTCTGCAGTGACCCAGAACTACTGCTGCTCATCCCTATCAACCAGGTGGTACAGAGATATAATTATGATGTGCTCTGCGATGAAGAAGGACTGAATTACACTAGAGAACCCTTTGGAGTCAACACTGGGAAGAGCATTCAGAAACAGTTAGTGGAGATGCAAAGGTGCCAAAGTGGATGGAGAGAAATACTCTTTGGGTCAAAGATGCTGTACTCGTAATTCTTTCAGGGAGGTCTGGGCATCTCACAGTGCATGGGGTCACTAGAAAGCTTTCTAAGGTGTGCTCTGTGCTCAGCTGATACCGTTGCTTGAAGCAGAGATGCATGGTTAGGAAGGCCAAGGCAGAGATGGAACTGGGACTAGCTTCCCAGATTAAGGACAATAAGAAGTCTTTTTTTAAATACATAGGGGGTAAAA
>NW_017728947.1:94053291-94071882 GCF_001723895.1 Crocodylus porosus
GTTTAAGAGGAGGTTAGATGAACATCTTGCTGGGGTCATTTGACCCCAGTAGTCTTTCCTACCATGGCAGGGAGTCGGACTAGATGATCTGCTCAGGTCCCTTCCGACCCTAGAAACTATGAAGCTATGAACTATGGTGCCAGCAAAAGCAGTGATATGTATATGCTGTAGTGACTTAGCAGTGATGGCTGCAGTACAGCAACAGAACTTGCTGCAAAACAGTCTTTAAACAGGGTGAATTTGTTCTTCCCTGAGCCTTCCAGGTGACTGCAGAGATGGAAAGTCAGCAGAACTTTCTTGTGTAGACAATACCTAACTTGTCAGAGCTGTTCTTCCAGTTTGTGTTCGCTGAGAGCACCTGCAGGCATTCAGGATGTGAGTAAGCTGGATTCCTCCTGGGGCTCACTTCGAAGCATGGCCTTATCTCGTCAAACTCTAATATGGGTCATTCATGGAGCCAGAACCTATTGCCATGAAACATTGTAAATAACTAGCTCTGAGTTTCTACTGCCAGCCTGCTACTATCTGCAGGTGGAGAAAAAGAAGATGGAAGGGAGAAGATTATAAGATCTTTGAGGCAGGGATTGCCCTTAACTACATATGTAGAGATCACTGAGCACAGTAGGGGGGTGGGTCAAGTTTGGGCCTTTAGGCACTGCTGCAATACATTATAAATAAGAATAATAACAACAGAAGAAGAGGAAGGGAACGGGGCATATAAAATGATCACAGAAGGGAACAGAGTGTGAGAACAGGGCTTTGAAAGCAGAGCCAGGAAGGAAGAGAATAACTATCAGAGAGAATGAAGAGAAGGCAGCAGATAAAGAGGAAGAGATGTAGGAAAAGGGCAAACAGACAGGCAAGGAATATAGAGGAGGAGACGCAGAAATCCACAGTAATGAAAAGGAGTGGAATACTGGAAAAACTGTAGAGACGATTAAACCACAAAGAATCTCAAACCAAAGCAAAACTAGAATAAAGGGAGCACAAAACAAAAGAATTTGAGAAAAAAGAAAGAAAATATTAAGCGCACAAAATGTATGACAAATGGAAAGAAGAGAAAATGATGTCTGGGGAGATGGAGGGAGAATAAATGGGAAATGAAGGGAAATTTCCCTCTTTGTAAAGTGCTTTGAGAGGTATTCATGAAAAGTGCTGTTTAAGGACCAGATGTTGTTATTTGATATTTATTCAATTTTCCTATAGCATAAAATATACTAGCTTAAGAGCCTTTATGTCTGCTCTGTGGGATCTTACTCTTCTAGCAACACAGGTTCAGGTAAAGAAGTATTGTTTCTTTTGTGCAGATAGGCCCTTGTTCTTTTTTCATTCCCCTATATGGTTCTGGAAGACTCATCCATCACCTAGCCCTAAATAAACAGATGTGTGCACATGTGTTTCATGAAATGAGGTTACCATAATACACCAGGTGAACAAAGCAACCTTTTCCTCTGGGACTTGGGTTCATATTCCAACTCCCTGTAGGGACTTAAGTTAAGATAAGTACAGTGGACTTAATATTTGTGTGCATGGCTGATAATCTCTTCTCAGAAAAGTTTGGGTAGCAATGGGAACTAGATTTTGGGTCAGGCTTTGCAGTACTGTGGCAGAGGAATGTATACGGCGTGTGCTGCAAAGCATCAACCTCTGTTGCACTGGCTAAGGCCAGTGCTTTTACTCTCTCACTTTCATGAGCATCAAACTCATTCATAAATTTTTAAAAGAAAAATCATTGTTTAATGAACTTTTATGAAGAAAACTGAGCAACCCAGCCACCCCCCACACAATATACATTGTGAGCTTTTTACTCCCTAGACTTATGACCTGCATAACTCTGATTGTTGCGTTATTTAGACAACCTTCCTATTTAGCCAGCATTAAATTTGTATGCTCCCATATGGCTGGTTTGCTTTTTTTTTTCTTTTTGCCCATGCAGCTGGGATTCTCTGATGGAACATAACAGGGCAGTGGAAGAAAGGAGGGGGGGGGGGCTGTAGAAAGGATGGGAGGAAAAGGACAGCTTTCTCCAGAACAAACAAAATACTTGGCTGTTTAAAGATCGATGCTGCTTGCGCTTGCACGGGCGCAAGCTAATTGAAGTCAGTGGTGGTTGCAGCCATGTAAGTGAGGTCAGAGTTGGTTCTTACATTTTTAAAAATGTTCAGAAAATGTGGGTGTGCATGTTAAAAACTGCCCCACGAGGCTGCTCTGACATGTGGGGCTGCCTGGCACAAACACAGCACATAATAACACAAAGTCTTTGGCAGCGTTACAGGGCTAATCTTTACGTAACTGTTCCCGAACAACTTCTCTAATGTACCAAGCACAAACAAGCTTTCCATCAACATTAGGCTGCGTGCAGATCTTTTTGTGTCACCTGTTTTCATAATGAACAAATGCTGACTGCAGCCGTGGCATGGAAAACCCTGCTCTGCATTCATAAATGAATCTGCCCAAATGATTTCTCTAATTATCCAAGGATGCCAATGAAACAAAGGCTTGCATTTGACATCAATCCCACTTTTGTAGAATTCATCTTCTGAGACTTAGACACCACGTAGGAAAGCCTTTGGAAGGTTATTTTGGGGGATTGTTGAGGGGAAGTTTTCCATTGCTTGCTGCACTTAACTCCATGGGTTGCATCCTAATCCATTTGACCAGAATGTGTGGAAGATGGTTTTGTGGTTAAGACGTTAGACTGGAATCAGTTACAATTTTCACCTCTGCCATAGACCTTCTGTGTGAGTTTGGGCTAGTCTCTGACATAGTACCCACACTGTCCCTATGCTGCACTTGGGACCACTGAGGTGAAGCATGCTCCGCTCACTCACTCCAACTCCCCTCTTGTGCCAAATCCTGAAAATGAGACAATCTAGTCAATTTAGAGCAGCTTGGGCTAATGAACATTCCCCAAAAAGAAAGCCCCAGCGTGGGACAGGGACACATGCTCAGCACCACTGTGAGGTGGTGCTTTGTTTCCGGGGTTTGCACGTTGGGGCGGGTGGGGGGTGGGAGAGTGAGCGGGTGGGCTCTGCTCTCAGGCATAGCACTAGGTGGCATTGACTTAGCCATAATCTCGCTACCTCACTTCCTCATCTCTAAAATGGGTAATTATAATTCCTGCCCCCATGTTTTTCATGTGTATCTAATTTGCTTTTGTGTGCTCTTATCCATGTGTGTATGGTACCTACTACTGCAAAGGGGCCTGGCCAAAACAGAGACTACCATAATATAGATTGGAATAAGAATGGGTGCAATGATTGTAAGAGAAGCAGATTAAGGCAATGATGGCAGAAACTCCCCAAGGTTTGAATCCAGCCAGTGCAGACTGCACTGAAACAAATCCCCTGCCATTCTGGTGCTGGCTGTTTCTTGGGTGAATGACCTGCATCCACATGCAGTCAGAGAAATGGTGTCCCATTGCTACCCAAACCCTTTCCATGTTTTTAACCTGCTTTCAGGTATGTGGCCCATCTGCCTTTGTCCATAGATGAGCTTAAAGTTCCCTGATTTGAGAACTCTTTTTTTTTTTTTAACTCAGTATTGTGCAGCCAAAACACATGTGCTGTTGCACTGAAGAACCATGTGGCAAACATATAAAAGTATGCAAGTTTCTGAAAGCTGGAAGAGAGCCCTAATTTTGTTGGCAATGGAGCTGTTTCTCCTTCTTTCCTTTGAGCAGGGCCTGAAGCACTCCACAGGCCCACAGACATACAAAACCTTCATGGAATTTTCCCAGCGTCAGGACTGATCGCCAGCTCTGAATTCTCCACTGGCAGCAGTCCTGCGAGGGACACTGCCTCGTACTCTGTTCGGTGAAACTCTGCTACTAGCTGGCTCTTGAGACACCCTCGCCTCTGTAGTATGCTCAGATGCATCCTGCAAATCCCTCCCTTAGAAATGATTGTGGTAGGATCGTGAAGTCCTCTGAGTTCTGCATTTAATCTTAGCTCGCTGGAAGAAGTTAAGTAGCAGGGGAAGGCTTAGAAAAGCAGTATTACCAAACCCAACTGTTAAAAAAGAATATATATATATATATCACAAGAAATATGAGCTTTCAAAATAAGTCTAAGGGTCTTTCTATTTGCCACCTGGGATTATCAGTTTGGAGGGTGCTCTAGAGTCATGTTTTTAAGCTTCTTCTCCAGCAACTGTTGGGGGACAGAAACTTATTTTTATCTTACATGAAAGCTGCAGTTATTCCTACTTGCATACCTTCAGGAGATGCTCAATAAACTCCTGAGAGCTGGAAACACTGGAAAAGCCTGAGTCTCCACAAGAGGACAATCCATAAAGTGAAACTGTTAAACAGCACTGGACAAATGAAAGCATTAAGGGTGCAGACACTCAGATGTAATCAGGAAGGAGGAGGTAAGATGCCTGTGCATTGAATGTAATGTAGGGATGCTCGCATAGCCAGGGGTGAGCGGAGAAGGTCACGGTACACTACCTCATGCTCTGTCACTAAGATGGCATAGAATAAAGTTTTATTGATGTGAAATTTGTTGACAGGCCCACAAAGCAGAAACAGACCATCACATCACAGGGTCGCTGTACTTACTGGTATTTGAATCTTTGCAAAGCTCTTTGTGATTCTTTCTAATTCATCTGAAGAAGCAGAAGCATTTTTTTCCTTCTCTCTCCTCACCCTCTTCTCACTCGTAAAATTATTATTACTTTCTTGGGGGGAAGGAGTTCAGTTTAGGGGAGGAGCTGTTCCATTTTTAAATCATTCATGTATTCAGCTACTGTAATAGAATGCTCTTTGATTCCCATCCAAAAAGAAGTGCCTGTAAAAAAAAAAAGTTGAAGTGCTCTAGTAATTTTAAATTGTTCTGTGCAGTGCATGCCCAGAACTGATCCTTTCCAAATGCAGTGCTTCAAATTTTTTTTAAGAGCACTTCATTTTGGAAGTGAATGGGGTGCTGTGGGCATGGGAACCAGAGACCAATTTAGATTTCCTAGATTGCTTCAATAATTTGAAGAGTCTTCCCATCATTTTTTAAACTATTCTCCACCACGCATGCCTGCAAATCCATTCATTTTTTTAACTGAAGTAATTTTTTCCTTAGGACAAACTCCACTGTTCATCTGACGTGGTTCCACACAGCATATCTCCAGACCTCAAATTCCATTAAAGAAAAGACAATATTTCATTGTAAAAAAACACAAAAAAATAATGCTTCATACCAAAATGTCATGGTTCAACCGTAATTACACTCATTTCCTGATTATCTCAATAGAGGTTGCAGTCCCATTCTCAATTCACTGTGTGCAAAGTTGTCTTGTTATCCAAAACACAGATTATTCCCAATTTCAGTGTTTCCCATTACATTCAGAGACATGAAAATTATATAACTGTTTTTTATCTGAGTACCTCAAAACGCTTTATAAACATTTATGAGTTAAAAAGTACAATACAATGTTTATGATGCATATCTTATTTCCTGTTTTTTCAGAAGGTGAACTGACTCACCCAAGATCATGCAGAGAGTCAGTGGCAGAGCCGGCATTTCATACACAGCAGTTTTAACTCCCAGCCCCCTTCTGTAACTGCTGCACCAGATTGGGTGCTAAAATGACTAACTGCAAGGGTGATAGCATTCCAGAGGGAGCAATATTCTGGGAACGGCGCTGTCTGGCTGAGGCAGTGAGATCGGAATGATGGCAACATCACTCACTCGCCTACAGGAAGTCAGGAAAGGGCTACATCGCTTCCAGAAATGCTGCTTTCAGAAATGATAATGTCAAAAGGAATGGCAGCCTGTGGGGGTGCCCCCCTGGCAGTAAGGAATGTGTTGGTGCACTACCTGAAGAGCAATAGTACGCTGGGTGAAATGCACTATTTTCACGGGTCTGTTCCATTGCTTATTGCTTCTGTCAGGGCTGTCTTTCTGCTGTATTCAGAAAACAAGAGTTACACTATCTCTTAGCTTGTTTTCCTCCCCATACCTCCACTTTTCTTTTCAGTTGGTTCTCATTTCACATTTCTACAGAAGAGACTACATTTCTGAGAAACACGAACATCTTGTTCCAGGGAGGCTTAACAGGAGGACAGCATCACTTTACATTGCAGTCCACCTCCTATCTTATTCAATCATGATCCAGCATTAAAAATATTGGAAGGTGGCACAGTTTGTATTAATCCACGCTCAGCATAACATTTTACTAAATGATTACCCATCTCCCATTGTAACATTAACAGGGAAGGAAGGGTGTGCACATGCTCTGGATTAGAACAAGTAGGGCAGCTTTGTGCTCTTTCTCTGCAACACAGCTCCCCTAAAGTTGCCTTAACAGGAGGGTTCCTCTAGTTCAGAGGTACTCAGGTGACATACAATCCCCTATAGCTGTTTGTATGACCAATCCTTCCCTGTGGCCAGCAGAAGAGACATGGCAAGTTTATTCCCAGCTACCACTGTGGCTTTTGGGTTGCTACAACATGCACTTGCGGCAGAAGGCTCAGGAAATATCATAGGTAATGAATAGGCACCTTTACCCTCTCTCTACTTTTCAGGTACATATTGTGCCCCTTAACTAACACTACAAATGTGGATTAGAAAAAAATAGTTTCTTAAAACACAGATAACTGATGAAAAAAGTGGAAGAGATTAATATTATAATTATTGATCCCATTTCCATATCCAGATATGGCAAATTCATGTGATGTCTCTACGAAATTTGAAGAGTCAGGGTTGGTTCATCTGTACCAATGATGCTCTGCTCTCTCATATTGTGGAGTGACTAAATTTAACCTTTTAAGAGGAATGAGGAGTTAAGGGACAAAGCAGATGAGAGAAGGAAACAGTTAAAGGAGTAATCCCAGAGTTTCAGTGGATAAGAACATGAGTGGAAAGAACCTGCATCAGTGAAAGAACCTAAGGGTGTTTATACACATGCTCCAAAGTGCGGAGGGGGTGGGGAAGAGTGTTTTAATTAGATTGTCTCATGTGTCAGCATCTTCGTGCTGAAAAATGGCAGCGGGCACACTTTAACTAAAGCTCATTGAATGGACTTTAGTTAAAGTGTCCCCACCACCATTATTCAGCACAGGAATGCTTATACACGAGACACAGAGGCTGGCTGGAGTATGGTACTTACCATGCTAAGGGCAGCCAGCATAGAGGACAGTCCAGTTGTCCTCTGTCCTCTATCGGTACAAAACCGGACACCTTTATGTCCTCTATTTTTCTTTTTCAAGAGAAAAAAAGAGGACATAAAGGTGTCGGGTTTTGTATCAACAGAGGACAGAAGACACAGTAGCAGAAAATGGGACTGTCCTCTATGATGGCCTCCCTAACCACGCTCCAGGAGACTCGATTAATCAATTGAGTCTCCTTTGGTACACTGTAATTGCAGCATATCGGAGCAACCTTGCTGCTTGTGTATAGGTGCTCCGAACATACTATGCTGTTTGCAGGGTGCCATCTTTTCAAGAAAATGTAAGAGTGAGGTCTTGACCACTTGTGGACCTTGAAGATCTCATGATGCAGTAAGTTTCAAAGTAGTAGAAGCCTTAACCAATTTCAACCTTGGTGATTACTTTCTCTGTACTGACGTGCTGTGAAATGTCAATAGGATAAAATATTTTTATTCTGTTACAATGGAGTGTTATGTTCCACCTCGAATGAGACTGAATTTCAGTAGTGACTGGAGAACTTTATATATACATTAATTGTAAAGCACTTTAGGATCCTTTGGGAAGAGCAGCATTACAGTATGAAAATTAAAGATATATTATTAATGGGTTATTATAATAATGTGGGCTGAACATGATTGTTTGAGAGACATGGGAATTATCTCCCTGTAGTTTTATTAATTTTCAAGAGGAAACAAAGATTTTCCTAGGCTCACAAATGATGTTTTTAAAGGTAACTGGTTTATAATATTTTCTAAGTAGATTTTTTTATAGCAATAATAAGCTAATGTTATAGCCAGAATAATTTACTGTGCACTGGAACTTTCTGAACATATCTATAGTTTCAGAGAAACAAAATCCAAGCCTACTGCTGAATGTCATACATGTAATGTATGAATCCTGCTTCTCCCTTTATGTGCACTGCTTTTATATTGATAACTCCAATGATCTCAAGGCATTATTTCTGACTTACTCCAGGATAACTGAAAGCAGTTTCAGGCCATTGGTTCCTTCAGGGTTTTGTCTGTATAGTAGTATTTGCTAATATAGCAATGTATTATCATTCATCCTTGTATCTGTCCAGTTAGCCATTGATCCATCCAAGCATAAGATATAGCGTAGGAGGAATTCCATTCTGCAAGATTAAATCTTCAGTTAAATGAACCTAAAGTGGCTTAGGGCGGGTCTGGCAGGCTGTCCTGTTGGGAGTGTGTTAAAAAAGTAGTGCAAACATATTTTCATAAGAATAGATCTATAATCTAGTGAGAAATCCATTTATTCCACACTGATTTGCTCATATTTCTTAGTAGCAGATCCCATTTGTGAACAATTGGTGATTTTCAAGTCTGAACTGGTAAGATTAAAAGGGAATTATATAAATTAAGAGTAACCTCAGTCAACTCTATAGTTATGTTTTGTAAAACTGGTGTATGTGAAATCAGAATCAGATCTTCTTTCTGTAAACCCACTGGAAACTTCTTAGTTTTGAATCTGTTGGTACTTCAAGAGACTCTAGTGGGTTTTTTATGCCCATTTTATGACCCAGTGTAGCAACCTACAGACAAAGAAATACAAAACAGAGTCAAACATTTTACCAACAATTTGCAGAATTACAGAAGTACGCTGCAAAAAAACCCAAACGAACGTCAGCCCTAGACCCTGTGTTAGTAGAGGGCTGAAATTCTAAAAAGAGTGTCTTGAATGTTTAACATTTTCTCCCACATTTCAGTTGCTAGTGAAGCAAACCCAGTGAGAAAATCTGCTGGAAACCATGTACCATTGGCGATGCTTTCCATGGGAAAATGGGTTAAATAATATACTTTCAAATGCTGGCCTAAAGATACAGCTCTACATTATAGATAGAAGAAATTCTGACAGCCACATGGAAAATCTTGTCTCATTTTTGATTGCTTGAGTTTTGATAGGCTGGGGATTAGTCTACACTACAACAATTTGCCAGCAAAGCTATATTGGCATAGTTACACCAGCAAAGCCCCCTGCTGCAGATGAAGCTTATGTCTACAAAGAGAAGTCTTCGCTGACTGGCTTTCTTGCATGCATACCAGCCTCTGGCTTCTTTACTATTCATTCCAGGAAGATCACAAACTAATTGCATATGCTTCCTCAGCCTGGCGAAGGATTATTATACCCAAAAGCTTGCAAAGAAGAATTTTTCAGACTATTTGAGTTGGTCTAATAAAAGATATCAGATTTACCCAAATAACCTTGTCTGCCTATGTCTTTAGACCAACACAGCTACAACGTATACCCCGTCTGCAAAGAGAGCTCTTTTGCTATGTCATTTAGGTCCCTGAATGACATGTGCCATGCCAGAAAAATAATCCTTTTGCTTGGATAAGTAATGTCCATGCAGAGGTTTTTGCTATGTCAGTTAGGAGCGTGATTTTTTTTTTCCATGCTTATTTCTCAATTTAGCTATATCAGTCATCTCCTTGAAACCTAGACCTGGACTGAGAGTTGTCTTGGCTTTCAAATGGTTATGAAGAGTTTGGGCTTCTGGAATGAATTGTTCTCTTGCTGGAGAATTAATAAGTAAGCACAAGCTCAACACAGATTTTAGATTATTTTTATTTGCAGCATGCATGTAATTCCTTTTTATCCTGAACAGCAGTGGCTAAAACAGCCAAAGGAAAAAAAAAGACAGCAGGGCCAGCACACATGTAGCTGCACCACAGACTACCAACTCTAACACTCTGTTTTCAAAATCCAGAGCACCAAACATCCTTTCTCTGAACTGGTCTGCACAAGAAAGGATTTGTAGTATATTTATACTGGTATAGCTTCCCAGTGAGACTCAGCTTATGCTAGCAAAAGAGATAAAAAGCAGATCCAACTTATATCAGTTTTTCAAATAAGATAAGCTGTGCCTACAAAAAGACTTTCACCAATATAACTGCATATATGTTAGATCTTTTGCTAGCAGCACAGTATTGATTAGAAATGTGTCAGTAAAACCTCTACATGTAGATTAGGCCTCTCTGTTTCTTGGGATAACCTCTTCCCACCATGAACATTTTCAGCTCCTTTTGTCTATGGCCTATGACAGTCACTTCCTAAGTCAGGTGTCTTGGTGTTTTCTCAGAACCAGTGTCCCCATGAGTACCCCTGGGGCTTCCCTAGAGGTAGGTAAACTTCAAATCTGCCTTGCCTTCTATCTTAAAAACCATGAAGCCAAAGTTCAATATTACACGGTCCAGGACCCTCCTGTCTCACTGTCCAAACCTAGTTTACTTTGGAGTCACTCTTGATCAAATCCTCTCATACAACGAACACATCATGAAGATGAAAGGAAAGGTGAGCATTTGTATAACAACATTTTATATCAGCTCAACAACTTGAAAGGGGGGGCTAACCCATTAACCATCCATACCACTGCTCTGGCTCTGTTTCTTGTCTGTCATGTATGCGTGCCCTGTATGGGAGAGATCCTTACAGGCTAAGTACCTTGACCCCATTCTGAATGATAGCTGCTGATGCGTCGCAGGATATCTGAAGCCTACCAGCCTAAACAATGTATACTTGCTGGCTGGCATTGCTCCGCCTGACATCAGAAGAGCAGTGGCCAGCAGGACAGAATGACCGAGACAAACCAAAGATGTGAGACACCTGCTGTACAACCATCCCACAGCACACAAATGTCTGACATCATGCAGGAGCTTCCTCACCAGCACCCAACCTCGTGATGCTACACCCAAGGAGACATAACTACAGATGTGGAACATGAGGCTGAAAAACAACACCGGACAGTGAACAAATTGACATTCCAGCAGCTGAGTCCTTACCACTAGGGCTGACAAACCATGGCAAAGGTGGCAATGTTTAAACCACCTACAAACTACAATTGGAGGCTCCTAGGAACTAATGAAGAAGTGGGGCATTGGTCCAACTACCTAGGGCTTTGGCACATAGGCTCAAACTATGCAACATCTGCTGCAATGCCTGCTACTTGAAGGCACGCGCACAATGAACGATCTTGCAAAGTATAGTAAACAAGCACAAGGATGTGTACGAAATGGGCAAATGTGGTGTGGAGACAAGAGAAGAAGAAGATCTCTCAATATAGAGTTTAGTTAAATGAGCCTCACTTAATATACAGGCATCTTTACCTGGACATAAACTGAAATCAGAATCTCCACACACAAAGGTGCACATATTTAATTTGGCACAATGTCATATTTTTAAGAGTTGTCTACACTTCAAAGGGTGTTTTGGGCAGGCAGTCAATGCCAGCAAAATATTTGTTTGGCTGATAAAGCTTAAAAGGAGTTCTGTGCATAGAATGAGATATATTAGAAAAGGTCATTTTGACTTGTATTTTTTAATCTACTTAAGGATTTTGGTCTCAATAGCTGTGTCATTTTGTAGGGAGGGTTTTTTTTCACACTCCTTGCTGGTATAACTGTTCTAGCAATACATTTAAGTGTAAATTGTGCTTCAGTTAAACTAGTGCAACTGGGATTCTCCTGCCAGACTAGAAAGTATCCATTCATAGATGTTAGGGCTGGAAGGGACCTCAGTAGGTCATCGAGTCTGACCCTGGGCAGGAAAGAGTGCTGGGGGTAAGATCCTATGAAGACAGATTGAGGGACCTGAATCGCTTCAGCCCCCACAAGAGAGGGTTGAGAGGTGATTTTGTGGCTGTCTACAAGCTCATCAGGGGGGTCAGCAGGGAATAGGGAATACTCTGTTTACCAGGGCACCCCTGGGGTTACTAGAAACAACGGCCATAAACTGAAGGAGAGCAGAATTAGATTGGACAGGAAAAAATTATTTACAGTGAGGGTTGCCAAATATGGAATGGGCTTCCAAGGCAGGTGGCGTTTTCCCCTACACTGGAGGTGTTTAAAAGGAGATTGGACAACCACCTGGCTGAGGTTACTTAACCCCAGCACTCTCTCTTGCCCAGAGAAGGGAGTCAGACTCGATGATCTAATAGGTCCCTTCTGACCCTAGAAATCTGTTAAATCTATGACTCCAGCGAGGTGCTTGTCCGGCCTCCTCTTGAAGACCCCCAGGGTAGGGTACAGCACCACGACCTGTGGAAGCCCAAGCCAATTTGCCACCCACTTGGCCATGTAATCATCTACATCACAGTCTGTCAGTTTATTTATAAAAACAGAACGAGATACCATATCGAAGGCCTTTTTTTAGAGTCTAGGTACATGACATCTACCTTGACTCCTGCATCTAAGCATTTTGTGAACTCATCATAAAAAGAAACAAGATTAGTCAGGCAGGATCTACCTACAGTGAATCCATGCTGATTTCCTTTCAGGATTATTTGCCTTGCTAGGCTCCCACAAATGTGATCCTTACTGATTTTTTCCAGAGATTTCATAGACATTAGGGCTGGAAGGGACCTCAGAAGATCTTCGAGTCCAGCTCTCTGCCCCAGAGACAGGAAGTCAGCTGTGGTCATAGGATCCTAGCAAGAAAAACATCCAGGTTTCTCCTGAAAGTGTTCAAAGTAGGTGCTTGATCCACCTCTGGTGGAAGGCCATTCCAGACCTTGGGGGCTCGGACAGTAAAGAAAGTCTTCCTTATGTCCAGCCTAAAATGGTCTTGCAGGAGTTTATAACTGTTCAACCTTGCCATCCCTTGGGGCGCTCTAGTGAACAAAAGTTCCCCCAGGTCCTGGTGAACACCCCTTATAAACTTATACGTGGCCATCTGGTCACCCCGAGCCTGCACTTTTCCAGGCTGAAAAGTCCCACGGCTCTCAGCCTGCCATCGTAAGATCTGTTTTCCTGACCTCTGATCATATGGGTGGCTCTCCTCTGGATTGTCTCGAGTTTCTCCACATCTTTTTGAATTGTGGAGCCCAAAACTGGATGTAGTACTCTAGCTGTAGCCCCACCAAGGCCAAGTACAATGGGAGAATGACGTCCTGAGATTTGCTTGAGAAGCATCTATGGATGCAAGCCAGTGTTTTGCTCGCTTTACTGACTGTGGCATCCCATTGAAGGATCGTGTTCATTTTGTAGTCAAGCCTGACCCCCAAGTCACTCTCATCTGTAGTGCTGAGCCTATAGACATGCTGCAGGTTTTTCCTCCCAAGGTGGAGAACCTTGCATTTTTCGGTGTTAAACACCATCAGGTTCTCGTCCACCCATTTACTGAGCCTGTCAAGGTCAGCCTGGATTACCACCCTGTACTCAGGTGTGGATGCTTTACCCCAAAGTTTGGTATCATGGGTGAACTTGACCAGTCCACTTCTGACCCCAATGTCCACATCATTAATGAAGAGGTTGAACAAAACAGGTCCAAGGACAGAGCCTTGAGGGACCCCACTGGTCACAGGGCACCATAACAATTGACTTCCATCAAACACCACCCTCTGGGTCCGACCACAGAGCCAATTCCCCAGCCAGCAGATCATGGTTTGACGTGAGGCCGCGGTTGGCCAGTTTTGCCAAAAGGTGATCATGGGATATCAGATCAAAGGCTTTTTCAAAGCTGAGATATATGACATCAATCTCTTTCCCCTTGTCCAGATGATAGGTCACCTGGTTGTAAAAGGAAATAAGATTGGTCAGGCATGACCTACCCACAACAAACCCGTGCTGGCTGTCTCTAAGGGTGTTGCCATCAGCCAGTCCAATAAGGATGGCCTCCTTGAGGATTTCTTCCAAGACCTTTCCCAGAATAGAGGTCAGGCTGATGGGCCTGTAGTTTGCTGGATCCACTTTTCTCCCTTTCTTGAAGATAGGTACCACATTGGCCTTCTTCCAATCATCGGGCACCTCACCAGTGTGCCAGGAGCTCTCGAAGATCCGTGCCAGGGTCTGGGCTATGATGCTAGCCAGCTCCTTGAGTACTCCGGGGTGTAAATTGTCAGGGCCGGCTGACTTGAAGGTGTCCAGCCTCTCAAGCTGTTCCTTCACAACGGCAGCCTTGATGGAGGGCAAGGAACCACCCTCGCTTAGGCATCCCTGTCCCGTAATGGGCAGGGGCGTCCCATGGGACTTGTGAAACACTGACGCAAAGTACCCATTTAGCAAGTTGGCTTTTTCCTGGGCATCAGTCATCAGTTCTCCCTTTTGGTTTAGCAGGGGTCCAGTTTTGCCCTTGCTTTTCCTCCAGCTCTCCACATATCTAAAAAAGGACTTTTTATTGTCTTTGATACTTGTGGCCTTGGCTTTTCTGGTTTGCTCTCTGCAGGTCCAGACCAGTGCAGAGTATTTCTCCCTGGAGGTGGATCCCATCCTCCATCCTTTGTAGGTCTGGCTTTTTAGACGCAGGAGGACCGCCAGTTCTCTGGAGAGCCAAGGGGGCTGCTGTGCCCTCTTGCTGCCTTTCCTCCGAGACAGAATAGCCTTAGCTTGTGCATCTAGGATTGCTCCCTTGAGGAGCGACCACTCTTCCTAGACTCCCCTCCCTTTGGGGTCGTGGTCCCTTAGGGCCTCATTGACAAGTCTCCTGAGCTTGTCAAAGTCAGCCCTCCTGAAGTTGAGGACCTCTGTACTGCTGACTGACTTGACAACTTTTCAGCGGATGGTGAAGGTGATCAGCTCTTGGTCACTGTCATCCAGCTTCCCTTCGATCGTTAGGTCGCTGATTAGGATTCAGGATTTCCCAAGGATAGAGGTGAGACTAACTGGCCTATAGTTTCCAAGTTCCTCCCTCCTCCCCTTCTTGAAAACAGGGACCACATTGGCCCTTTTCCAGTCCTCTGGGACCTGACCAGAGCACCACGGCACAAACAGCCGTGCCAGTGGCTCTGATATGACACTGGCCAATTCCTTCAGCACCCTTGGATGAAGTTCATATGGTCCCGCTGATTTGAACACATCCAGCCCCTCCAAGTGCCCCTTCACTAAGTCTGCACTAACAGTTGGTGGGCTGATGTCCCTCCTGTGTAGATCTATGATCCAACTGGGAGATTTGTCTCGGTCTGTGCCTAGGAATACAGATGCAAATAACTCACTCAAGAGCTAACCTTTGTCCACCCTCTCTGTTACCATTTGCCCTAGTTTGTCCTGTAGGGGTCCTATGCTACCCTGCACCTTCCTTTTGCTCCCTATATACCTGAAGAAGGACTTTCTGTTGTCCAGCTTTGGCCTTCCTAATTATTCCCTGCAAGTGCAAGCCAGGGAGGTACCCCCTGTTTCCACAGCCTGTATACCACTTTCTTTGCCCTTAGGCTTTCCTAGACTTCTTTGCTCAGCCAACACTTTATCCAATATGTGTGCCAGATCCCATCAAGGGTTAACTTAGAGTGCGATCACCATTGCACAGGGCTGCAGTATCCTGTGGCTGATCTCCTGTGCTCTGCCTGAGCACTGTGCTGTCACAGACCCGAGTCAATCCCATTGCCCGTAAAAGGGGACAATGGGGCCAGGAAGCCCTCTTGGCTGAACAGGGAAGTCCTGGAAAGCCTAGGGGCAAAGAAAGAGGTATACAGGCTGTGGAAACAGGGGGTAGCTACCAAAACGGAGTATACCTCCCTGACTCACACTTGCAGGGAATAATTAGGAAGGCCAAAGCAGGATTAGAATTTAGGTTGGTGACAAAAATTAAGGACAACAAAAAGTCCTTCTTGGCCTCTTTGCCCCCTTTTATATACAATGGGATTGTCTCCTTCTGTGCCTGTAGGATCGCTCCCTTGAGGAACGACCACCCTTCCTGGACCCCCATTTTGCCAGTGCTCTTGAGCTTTAATGCCTTGCTATCTAATCTCCTGAGCACTCAGGAAGTCAACCTTTCTTGGGACTCAGAAAGTCAACCCTTGCAAGTCAGCCTTTCTGAAGTCTAGCACTTCAGCCCTGCTGGTTAGTTTACCTACCTTTCACCAGATAGTGAATTCAAACAATCGATGGTCACTGTCCTCTAGGTTACCTTATACCTGCAGATTCCCCACCAGGTCATCCCCTGTAGCTAATACCAAGTCCAGCAAGGCATTTCCTCTAGGGTGATCGTATACTTCCTGAATCTAGTGGAGGTCCTTTATGCAGATTAAGAACCTATGTGAACGGTTAGATTTGGCTGACTGCTCCTTCCAGCAGATGTCAGGGTAGTTTAGGTCCCCCATGACAACCATATCTCTCGACCATATGGTCTCTGAGAGCTGTCTGGAGAATTCCTGGTTTAGCTCGTCCTCCTGGTGTGGTGGTCTATAGTAGACTCCACTACCAAGTCCTTTTCCCCCCTTGCCCCCTTGTATCCTGACCCACAATACCTTCGTTTGGTCCTCCTCTGATCCCATCTTGATTATAAAGGATGAATATTGTTCCTTACTATAGAGAGCAACACCTCGCCCCTTTTCCCCCACTCTACAACCTGTAACTCCTCAATGCTTACTGTCCAATTGTGAGTAGGGTCCCACCAGGTTTCAGTTAGTCCAACCAGGTCGAAGTTGTTGCTTGCAAGCAGGAGTGCAAGTTCCTCCTACTTGTTCCTTCCCATCACAATCAAAAGAAGCTGTTGCCTTTAAGAAAATATGTTTATGGGGTAATATGTGCATAAATAAACAGTTTACCTTAGTGCCTTTTAAGTGGGGAATAGCTGTACAAGCTGACCCTTCTGATTCCATGGAAGGTATTTTATTTTTGTAAAGCTATTAGCTTCATTTTTACTGTAAACAGATAGACTGTTAGGCTCCAGATCAATGAATACTTAGGGATTTTTAATTGCATGATTTCTTTGGTTCATTGTGCAATATGTGCACAAAACACATCCTCTTCAAATTTAATTGAAAGAAGAAATGTTTATGAACTGTAGGACTGGTTGAAAAAATAAAACAGTTATCCACAAACAATTTTGGGGAATGAAAGCTCTGAAGTTGGTTAACTGGTTTCACAAAGTCCCATTGTGAGTTTATTTGAGAACGTTCAGACAGGCACTGGATAGCCATGGAAATGTTTGTGAATGCTGAAAGCTTCACAGGTTTTAGCACCAACATCTGGAAATGTCCCTCTACAATTGCACAGTTTATTGCTTATTGTTATTTCCTCTGTGTTTTTAAGTATTTCAATCATCCAGTGAAAAAAGGTACAGGTCCCTGAGTCTTTGGTACCTCAGTACAGGAGCTGGACTGAAGTTAATGCATACTGATCCTGCTATGTGGCAGAGGCCTAGATTTTTCTATACCTTCACCCTGCTCATCCGAGGAAGTAAAGCTGATTTGTTTAACAGCATTTTTGTGTGTCACACTGATCATACAAATGCAGAGCTTGAATAACAGGCTAAGTACAGACAGTGCTATAACTTATCGCACTTTACACAAAGTGCTATAAGTTAGAGTGGGAGTCAACCGAACAGACAGTCACTGTTCGGTGTATGTGGGAGGATGGGGGGCTCACAGTCTGGCTGCGTGGGCCACTGGGGTGCTTCTGCATACAGCCCAGGAAATTGCCAGTCTCCCCTCTGCTCCCCCCCACCCCAGCTGGGGACTGTCAGCAGCTGCTGGGGGTAGGGGGAAGAGAGGGAGAATGGAGTCCCCCCGCTGAAAAGGGCTCCCCACAGCTTGGTGGCTGGGGTCTGAGGTGGTGGAGAGGGGGGAGCAGGCTGGGTCCTTGCAACCAAGCCTCTTGACAGCTGCAGCCTGCAGTGCAGGACGGGTGCAAGGAAAGGGCTCTGGGGTCTGTGTTCCCACAGCAATCCTGGCCAGGCAGTGGCACACTGATGCCTGGCCAGGCCTGCTGTGGGGCCATGGTTGACAGTCACCAGACCTCAAAGCCAGTCCCCTGCAGCCTCCCTGCCTCTCCCTGGGTAGCTGTGGGGTGGGTGGGTGGCCTTCCCCACTGCCACCCTTCCTCCACCAGACTGCATGAGGGTCTGGGATCAAAGACTATGAGTGACTCAGGTCTGTGACAGCACAGTGCTCAGGCAGAGCACAGGAGATCTGCCAGAGGATACTGCAGCCCTGTGTAATGGTGATCACACTCTAAGTTAACCCTCAGTGGGATCTGGCACAGACCTTCAATAAAGCGTTTTAACAGAAAGCACTTTAGGTCAGTACACATCCATCCAGGATTAACTTAGAGCAGGATCTGCCATTTTTAAAGTGCTTTATGTGCTATGAATGTCTGTTCTGTTATGGCTGTAAAGTGCTTCCTGCATGCTTTAAGCACATTAAGTGTAATGTCTGTACCCACCCACAGTGACTAGCGAACAGCTTAAGGCAAGCAGTTCAATCATAAACCAAAAGCTGAAAATGATTGGTCGAGCAACTTAGCAAAGACCAAAACAAACATAATCAGGATCAGTTTGCAAATGACTTGATAATAATCAAAATGGGCTAAAGCCTTAACTAACTGTCATTTTTTGCAGCTATTAGTTAGTCAAACTAACTAATAGCTGCGGCTAAAAAGGAAAGCCTAGGATGGAGGACAGGATTCACCTCCAAGGAGAATTATTCTGCACTGGTCCGGTCCTGCAGGGAGCAAACCAGGAAAGCCAAGGCTGCAACTGAACTCCAACTAGCTTCAAGC
>NW_017728947.1:94071982-94093092 GCF_001723895.1 Crocodylus porosus
GACTTCCTGCCCTTTGGGCAGGGGGCTGGACTCGATGATCTCCCGAGGTCCCTTCCAGCCCTAATGTCTATGAAATCTATGAAACTCTCCCTAGTAAATAAACACTTGAAGGGAATGAAATACTAGTGTTGATTTTAATAGGAGAGTTTTAAATTATTTTTTAACATACTCAGAGACATGAACTTGCTTCCCATTGTAAATGAATACATCAGAAAAAAACTGTTATGAAACAATATTTTTTCATGAATTTCAGAAACAGCAACAACCACAATAACAGCAATTTTGATTTTATGCTTGCACTCTGGCTACTTTAAAAATGGCTAAAACAACCGGTTTAAATATTTAGATACAACTGGAAGTATATGCAATTAATTAGTGGATCAAAGCATTCAGTGGTTAATTAGTGGTTTACAGTGTTCAGACAGAAAGCAGGGTAGATTTGCTTTTCAAGGTGCCTATACATGTGCAGGTAGGCTGCTCTGATGTGCTGTAATTTCAGCACGTTGGAGCAGACTCGCTTAATTGAGTCTGCTGGCGTGTGGCAATACCGTGCTCCAACAGCCTCCTGCATCTTGTGTATCAGTGTCTCTGCGCTTCAAAATGGTGGTGGGGGCACTTTATATAAAGCTTGTTGGACGATGATAAAGCACTCTTGGCATTGCAGGGCTGCCCTAGTCTCTGGCGGATCTCCTGCACTCTGCCTGAGCACTGGGCTGGCCCTGCCTATTCAGCTGTCACAGATCCAAATTAGTTAGATAAAGTGTCTTTGCCAGCAATTTGAAGTGTGGGGCCACTGACTACACAAGATGCTCTGGGAGCTTTAATTGAAGTGGCTCTCTGTGCCACTTTAATTAATGCGCCCCCATCCCCCCGACTCCTGGAGCACGTGTATAAACACCCTTATAGACTAAGTAAATCAGAGCAGCAGCTTCCAAAGCTTATGCACCTCTGATTTGGTTAGTCTAGTGTAAATATACCCTGCCTTCTGCCTGACCTTAGACTAACAGGGCTAATCCAGCAGTGATAGGGATACTAAATATTGAGTAGTACCCCCGGTGGAAGCCATTTTGTTTATTTATTTGATTTCTATGCCACCCTCTGCTAAAAAAGGCTCAGGGTACAGGCGAGATTCTGATTTCTGCTGTGAAAGACTGAAAAGGGGAAGGGTGCTTCTCCAATAGCCGCACACAGCTGAGCTAGACTTCTGCTGCCTGTTTCTTACCTGAGCACAAGGTTCAAGCGGGTTACACTGCAGCTAATGGCACTAGATACCGGCACACACGTACAGAGCCATACACTCCCAGGGTTGTCAAGGCAGCAGCTGTCAGAGGGAGTGCATTCAACACCCTCTTTAGGTGCTCCTCCAGCACATGCAGGCACGTCGTCTCTCTCTGCTGACTGGAAAAGCTGCTGGTACAGGAGTCCCTCTGCCAACAAACACTACCCACCTCCTATTCCCTCACATAAGTGCCCACCCCCTCTTATAGCTACCAAAACGAAGTGCAATTTGATGTTTCCGTCTTCCACAAAAAAGAAGAGCTCCATATTAAACTCCAGATATGAGTATATATACATATGCACATCCTGAAGTAGGTATATGAACTAGAAAGGACAACAAAATACTCAATAATGTTTACTGGCAATGCCATGTAAGCAATATTTACAGGGATTTTGGCAACTGGAATAATCCAAAGAGTAGTCACTGTTCAGTTGCAAGTGCATAACTCCCATTCACATTGGGCTCTTTGGAGCAGAACATACCCTTTTGTGTTTTATTTTTATTGAAGAACATGGGAAATGTCATATTTCAGTCTTAGAAACAATGACTGCCTTGTGAAAAGTGCTAGGTTAAATGTAACCTTAACTTTCATGATATTCTCTGGGTTTATTTAATCTGTTTTGCTGGCCCACTGGATTTTGCCTACAGTTAAGAGCTGACACTTATTTTACTGTTGCTGCAAAGTTACACTAGCAATATTAGGATGACAAGAAGTTCAAGACTTGATAAAGGACTGGGGTATGATTGGACACTGAGAGGTGCAGAAGACCCCCTCCTTTCACTTGGCACTTCTCTTTTTATTCTTTGATTAAAGTCTTTTTCCTTTACTTACATCCTCCATTAAGATGTCTCAGTGTCATTTAGGGTGTTAATTGAGAGGAGGTTTAAGCTCATCAAGGCGATTATAAGTGATAGTTAAAAATTTCTATATATGGCCTATGCTGGAATCAGCACAGTAGGATGCCATTTTTCTTTTATCTAACTGACATTGGTAATAATAGATGAAATTATTACTAAATTGCAGCTGCAGAGATGATATCATGATTTTTTTGTGTAATCTTTGATGAAAAATTAATTTTTGAGAGGGATAATTTAAAATGATTTAAATAGTATTATACTGAAGTCCTTACTGGTAATTAACACCAATCTTGTCAGAAGTGAATCCACTTTTGCAGCTGTTTCTAAAGATACCTACACTATTTGTAACTTTTCTCTGAGTGAAATTACAGTGTTTGGACTTTATTTTTACTGTATAAGGACCATTCAAAGAAAGGGATGCTAATAAAGAAAGCTTTGTTCTCCAAAGGGGCCAAATTCCATTTTACGAATGTCTCTTCACATATGTGCAATTAGTTATTCTCAGAATATTGCCAGAAATGTGTATATTAGCCAAATTTTGTATATCCACATATATATATACATATAGATGTATATCTTCATGTATTTGCTATACACATACACACAACTTTGTCTGCAAGGGGTTTAATTGGTTGAACAGATGGCTGATCAGAAATGCTTCTTCATCTTCATCAGTGACTCGTCTTTCTTTCTTTGCATCGACTTTCATCACAGTGGCAAAAAAGTGCTCTAACGAGAAACAGCTGAAAATAGATTTTTCTTTGGTACTTTCATCATGCTTTAAATGACAGAAGTGGATTTTTTTGTCCTATATATAAAGACCTGCAGGAGAAGGTTAAAAAAGGAAATATAGTGAAATCTAAATAGAAAAATTTGAATGAGAATATGGGAGAGCCACAGATTATTCCTCTTATCTTCATATTTTACTTTCTTCTTTTTTTAAAGTACATGCTGATTTTTGACAAGATATATAGTCATGGTTATTCACGCCAGCTAGAGTACCTGCCAATCAGTATTTCTTTTCCTCAAGTTTGGTGCAGAAAGGGGGAGGGAGGGACTGGAGTTGAAAGATGACACAATGGCTTATACAACTGTTACTTTAGGTATGTATTCATTAAAATAGTAGTTACACAGCCAGCTTCTGCTGTTTCTGCAATTTTATTATATCCAAATCAAAGTGCAGCTTCTGTATCCTTTATAAATGAAATGAAATGCCTTATAAACAGAGTGCTGGGTTGTAGAAAGGGTTCACATATATGCAGATTGTAGTTAGATGATCTACATGCCCATATATGAGCACTGTCTTATGTTTAAAATGTAACTGTAAGTTATTAGATACTTTTAGAGTATCTTAAATTCTCTTACTGTTATCTATTTTTTCTCTCGACAGTCTCATGTGGTATGCAGGTATTATCTTACTCTCTTAGCAGATAGATAAATTGAAGCACAGCCTGATTAAGTGATTTGACAAAGTCCTAAAACAAGTAGAGGCCAAAGTGGAAGAAGAACTTGAGGCATCTGGCATCCCATCCCTTGCTCTAACCAGTTGTTCACAGTTTCTCTATTTACAAAGGGAAACTAACTCTTTGAGTGTTAAATATGTTAGCATTGAAAGTGGAAGAATGTCCTGGTAGTCTCATGGAACCACAATAATTTGCCTTCGTTTTTCTTCTCAAAATGGCAGGAGTTGGCAGTTTTTTTCCCAATAAACCATGTCAATGATCTGTCTGCATGGCTGAAGTACAAATTAGGAGAGACATGGATCCTGTGACAAACAAAGGGAAGCCCTGGGAACATTCCTGCTGAACGAATGGAGCAGGGGGTAGGGCAGTAAGGCAAGGATTTTCTCGGAGAGGAGGGAATGGTAAAACAATGAAACCTCCTGGTTAGGATTAGGATTAAAGTTCTACCTCTATATCCAGTTCAGTAGCAGTACTTCTTGATGTGGAGAGGCGAATATTTGGGTTAGCCCAAGAGATGATTGGAGAATGAAGCCAGACAGGGGAATGCTTAGTCTTTCACAAGAGGAAACTCTAAGCACCTGGGTAAGGAACAATGATAACCAAATGATACACACTGCTGTCAACCCTAATACTAAAAGACTCTCAGAGAGAGATATGGAGGTCATGGCCACTAGTATACTGTTCAGTCTTTTGCTCTTTCTGTTGATTCTTTAGGATAGGAAAGCTTAGAGGTGAAGAAAAAAGAAATGACCTCAAAATCCAACTACGGCTGGTTATACAATAAGGTTCGTTAAAAATTTCAGACAAACTGGGCGCAGGTTGACTGCACTTTCTTCTTTCCAAGTAGGAATCACAAGATGAGGATGATGCTTTTGTGCTGGAAGGAGAAAGAAAGGCTGCTCAGAATAAGAACAGCAGATTATAATTTTCTGAGCCTCTTCCTTCAGATCCTGTGACCCCCTTGTTTGCAGGCTTTGAAACCTTGATAAAAAGGGTGTGGGCTTAGAAGGAGGTAATCTTGGCTCAGGAGGTCCAACAGATGGTATTGGCAAATGGAACTGTAGGCTCCTGCAGTGTAGTGCAACACTCTGGAGGTGGCTAAGGGAGCAACAAGGTCATGGGAAGCAGCTGGTGGCATACACACTCAAGATGGCTCCTGCAAGAAATCAAAAACAGCCTAGTAGTGAGGAGAAAGTGGAGTACAGCTCAGAGTAAATGAGGCATATCGGCATCCAGGTCTCCCATGAAGTTACTGCAAGAATTCATGAGGGTCAAAGGACCTGGCAGACAGAAGAGAGGGATCATTATCATGGCCTTCTTTTGGCCTCTGCTCCTTTCAGGTAAACCTGGTTTATTTCATAGTGGACATGTATTAGGGGAAAAAGCTGCCATTTTAATTTGGCATGTTGAGGCATTCATGGAAGTTACAGTTCAGAGATTTCCATTCGGTGCTGCAGAGCAGGCCTGCTTCTCATTCCCCAGTGGAGTAATCTAGAGCAGGCCCATCAAAGTTAGAGACAGAGCAACTGTGGGAAGAGAGGTGAGAATTAAGGCTGAAGTAAATTTCTCATTTTCTTTGGGTGGCATAGCCACTCCATTGCCAGGTTAGGGATAGTGAGAACAGTGCAGCAATTTCATGGCAGCTCCTTTTCTTTTAAAAGGAGTTAGTAGCCTCAGCTAAAGTAGCGTATCTCCTTCTAATCTATATTACTGATAGGGCTCCTACTACTATGGTTTTTAGGTAGTTTGGGTAGCCTGGGACAAAGTGGTGATGGTAAAACAAAATGAGAGGAAATCTATTTATATGCATCTTCATCAGGTAGTGCTGATCAAGGCCTACAAAGTTATAGATGTGAGTTTATACAAACACTTTCACATAGCTTTGGCCACACACCTCAATCCTTCCCTATAAAATGACTTATCAATGACTTACCAAGTTGATGAACTGAATAGTTCTGTGTCTTGTGACACAAGACTAAGAAAACTAAAACAACAAAAAATGCAAAACAAAACACTCAATGAACAAAACCAAACCTTGCTGGCCTGAAGCAAAGCTCCCTCCTGAGTTTCTAGCACAGCAGAAACCTGGCTTCTACTTTTTTTCAGGTGTTTTTAACTCTCTTCACCTGTAGGCAGCTGTGAACAGAAGACACAGGCATCTTGTTCCCTCTTTGGAAACAGACTTCCCCCCCAGCAGATGTGTGAACGTGCTTGCTACTAAACCCTGGTCCAAAGATGGGGCAGCTCTTGCATGGGGCTCCCACAGGTCTCCGAACACAGTGAGCAACTGCTTGCTCCTCTGTGTACTGCAGGCCGGGGGGGAATCCCTAAAGCGATGATCATTATGGGCAATGCAGCAAGGGGTGAATAAGTAAATCAATGACCCCCAACAGTGCAGGAATGTAAGTGCAGGAATGTAGGTGCAGAAGGAGGGGCTCCAGGCATCTTCTGGGATGGGGACCCCCCTGTGAGATAGTGCAGGGAGCACGTTATCAGACTTCCAATTAGCGCCCCGCAACAATACGTGCAAGAAGACATATATAAGAAATTCATGGGGTACAAATGTCTGCACATATTGTAAGCGATAGGAAAATTTCATAGGGTCGGTTGTTTAAGTGAAATTTTAAAAAGCTGTTTTGCACACAAAATAAAGTTTACTTGACGTAGAAATAGGAAAATAAAAAATAAGAATAAAAATAAAGAGGAATGACAAGACTAAAATAAAATAAGAATACATTTTTTAAAAAGGTGAAAACGTTTTAAAATTTGAAAAAAAAGAGTAAAAATATGTGTAAAATTATATTATACAACATTTAATTAAATTATTTAAAGTAATGAAATTGCACCACCGTCAGTCATCTGCACACATCGGCATGCCGTGAGCTATAGGCACCCCCTACGGTAATTTAATATGATGAGATCAGTGGGGCAGATTGTTATGCAGCGCCCCCTGCAGTAATTTACAGCGAGTAGTGCACTGAGCATTTTGTGAGATTTAAGAGCGATGATGTGTACACAGAGATGGAAGAATAAAACCCACTGTTTCAATTTAAGAATGCAACCCAGAAGGACTAAACCCTCGTCATGTGTACAAGCACCCTAAGTCCTGGGAATCCCTTGAAATTTATCTACCTTCTTCTCCTCCCTTCCTAAAAGTCTGTCACATGATAACTGTCCTTCCAGCTGAGGATGGCCAGATGTGGTGCCCTATGAAGCCTGTTGATAGTGTTTTCCGGATAGACTAATGGAGTCTTTTCAGAATAGCACAGACATGTTGCCTCTACAGCTTTTCATGCCCTTAGCGATTTAAGAGCAAAGGGCTGAAATGGTTCTTTTATCTGGATTTTACATGTGGTACATTAGATTGAGAATAATACAGTTCTCATCTGCCTCTCCTGTTGGTATTGGAAATCAAATATTATATCATTGTCCCACCTGTAATTACGAAGAAAGACTATTGCTTAAAATAATAGTAATCACAAGGTACATTACACCTTACATTCCTTTTTAAGTTTACTCAGCAGATTTATTTGTTAAAGGAATAGGTTGATTACATGGAAATCCCAGAAATCTGGGAAATTACTCAGGAAATCCCGGACACTGCCCCCAGCCCCTGTGCTCTCACAAGTTAGAGGGGGCAGGGCTACATGCTGGGCAGGCAGCGGTGCCTGCTTGCTCTCCAGCAAGGCACTCAGCACCGTTCTGACACCCAGCCAGGCGCAACCCGGTACCCCTGCACTTCCACGATGCCCATTATAATTCTCAAAGGCCAGCCGGGATCAGCCTCTGAAATCTAGGACTGTCCTGGCTACCCCAGGACATATGGTCACCCTAGTTAAGGAAGAATGACTTAAAGATAACTAAGGGGGAAAAAAACAATGTGGGCTTAGTCTGTTTTTTTGGTACATGATGGTATTTAATGACTTGCTAGGTTTTTCTGAAGCGTACTTGTGCTCTATTTCTTTTTTCACATTAGCTGCTTAGGTCCTATTTAATCAGTACGACTGACTGAATAGTTGATTAAATGGTGATTTCATAAGAGTCAAAAGTCTGAAAGCTGATTTAAAGGGGGAAAGGTTGTTTAATATTTTTTGTAATTGGTTATGAATTTTATTTTAAGCAACAATTTGGTGTTAAAAAACACCAGCAATAAAATATATCATATTAGCATGATTCATACCATCATAGGGAAGCAGAAATTAGGGGGCCTATACTAACTCTTGAAAACTTTTTTGCAAGTCAGTTTCAAAACAAGTTCCATTACATGGAAATATGCTGCATGAAACAAAGATGACTAATAGATCTTATGTTCTTTACATAACAACAGGCTTATGCTCTCAAACATTTTGCATTGGTTTTAAGAATGACAAAATGTGTCAACGGTACTTGGTGCATAGTGAAATTCACAAAGGCTAGAGCATGTCATAGCTTTAGTTGCGTTTGATGAAGTCTGAAGAATTTTTCCAAAATGGAAATACTCAGAAACAGAAAATGCTTTGGCAAGCTTCAAAAGTTATATCAATATAGAATGGTTTCAAGTTAATGGGAGGAATGCATTTTTTTTCTACAAGTGCTTCGCTTTGTGAGGTGAATAAAATAGAAATTTAGTCTTGTGGTTTAAGAGACTATGATTCACATTGTCAGTCTGTCTTCTAAAAAGCCAAAACATTATAAAAAAGTTTAAAGCTTTTAAAGTACCAAACTTGGCCCTCAACTAGCAAGCAATAGACAGACCCCCAAAAGGAATCTCCCTCTTTTTTTCCCCTCTTTCTTCTTCTCTTCCTCCATTTACTAAAACAATTGTGGTACTAAAGATAATACCAGAAGTATGCAATGTTTATCTAATATTCATGTGGTTTTCTTCTTACTATGCCATTAAGATGCCTTGCCATTGTACTATGTGATTGCCTACTTTTTTGAATGTATGTTTTTATTTCATAGTCATGCGTAACATTTTAACATACATTGACTTGATTTGTGTATTTTGGACTCGAGAAATAGTGTTAAAAATATTATTTACTATAAGCAGTACATGAAGAGAATTTAAATGCTTTATGGGATAGGTAGCTATATCTGAACAGACCTCAGTCATATGCACTCCAAAATGTTGTTGTTCCTACATTTGATTGTGCCATTTTACATATTCAAGAGATATTACATCCACAAGGATGTCAAATAAGAAAATATATAAAAGCTCTGCATTTCCTATGCAGGAAAAAAAGGATGGGAGAAATAATATAGTATTGTACTATACTTCAGGACACTGGTCTATGGTGTTTATGCTGGAAAAAATAGCAAAATGAGCAGAATTTGATGGGCTGCATGGAATTTTACATTTAATGCTTCTTCACTATGGAAATCATGCAAAATTGCTTGAAAATGGTTGTCAAGTGTTTGATTGTAGCACTATAGAATCCCCAAGAAAAGAGAAAAGCCCACTAAAGTTTTGAGAACAATTGAATATCAAGTAACAGACTTGGTTGCTATCTTCATACTTCTGGTGCATTTATAAATGGTTTACCTTGTACTTTTTTCTTTTCCTTTCCAAAACCAGTATTTAAATACCCCGCATGGCAGTAGCAATTGCCAGAGTAGAACATGCACTGTTCTGGAATCCATTTAAACTGAGTTAATGTTATATATTTTGAAAGGCAGCCTTATTATTGGGCTTTCTTTTAATTTTCTTTGTTACTCCCTCTCACGTGGTTTGTAGATGTGCCATTGGGGTATAAAAGTCTCAGCCCTGTAGCATGTTAAAAGGGGGTTTGAATTCTGACATGTATACCTGTTACTACATGCTGTTGTTTGATATAGGAGGTAGACCACTTAGAAGGTTATACGTTGATGATTTCAGCCCCAGACACGCTAGGCCTCTGCTTTTTGTTAGTAGGACGTAGATGGAATGGAATGGAACATAACATTTCCCTTCCAAATTGATGGTTCTTGAAGTCCATTCACTGTTTCTATTTGTCTTTTAAATTTGTCAGAACCCTGTGCCCCATTGTATGGGTTAATGACCTCCCTACTGAAGGTCCCTCATTATGTAAATTCACATGCTCTTATAGTCCATAAAAACCTAGATGGGGCTACATGTAGGTTACAACCCAAAGTATTCTGTTCATTCTGGGATTTTAGTTAGCAGAGAAGTTATTACTGGTGCCTTGCAGCCATTTTCAGCCAGTGGAAATTCAATGTCAGTGAGTGATTTAGTGTCGTGAGGGTATCTCCTTCAGATTTTTCAACTAGATTTGGACAAACCAAAGAAGAAATGCCCTCCAGAGACCCTTTCCTAGGTTTATGTTGTGCCCCAATGCAGGACTTTATATCTGAATACTCAGATAAGGCAAATGCAGTCAATAATCAGAGTGTAATCCAGACGGGTGCAGAGCTCAAAAAGAGCTTTTTTCCTGAATTCAGCACTGAACACTTAGACACATATTACAGGAACGGGAAGGGAAGGAAAGGGAAGGGAAGGGAGCATTTTCTCAAGCATCAGCTATTTGCTTTTACTAGAAAGTAGTCTCAGGAGTACATAGGCTGATGACTTAAACTTGTGCAGAAAAATATCCTATAGTAAAACCCTGGAAATTGAATTTCCAGGGGAAATTTTTTTGCTCAGTGCATTGTATTTTTAGCTAGCATTTTCTATTGCTATCATGCATGCTAAGTATAGACATTTATGATGCTTATTTATGACGCTGTAATCCCACCTTATCGTTAGTGAGTGGTGAACTTCAAAAGGTTTGGAGAAGTAGCTAAAGCAGTGCTCTTCAACACATGACTCATGGGCAAACCACAAGAAATGTAAAAGTTACAGCTGATGTTGACAGGGAACAAAGTATGGTGTTTCTCACAGAGCTTTATTTGATGGGTATTGTTGCCCAATGGATGAAGGCTGAGCACCACTGATACAAAAACTCAGTTGCTTATCATAATTCATTCAAAACACCAAAAATTATATTAAAGCATTGGCGTTTCCTTAAAAAATTCCCAGTAAGACATGGGAGAGAAGTATATGAAGAACAGCTTCACTCCCACATTCTTCTGTCACTGAGTTAGCGGAAAAGTCATATGTAGAGTTATCAGCCATACAAGGACAGCTTGTTGGGTACCAGCTTTATTAGAATCGGTAGTATCCTCATAAGTAAAATGTTTTCTATGTGTTCCCAATAAATCTGTAGAGCTTATAGGTATTAATTAAAGATGGAGGCTGCCTGTTTGTGGTATATATTAAGGCCTAGATTTTCCACTGAAGGCAAAACAGTGAAAATCAGGAGGGAGGTTTGAGCACACATTGATTGTTAACCACCCTTGCGGCACATCAGAGCTCTAAATGATGTGGGCTGCCAATGGCTGGAAAGGGGCATTCTAGGGATTGCAAGGATTCAGGTTTAGGCACCATTCATGCAACATCCACAGAGAAGAAGATGAGGGAAGTTGTGATACTGCACCAGTGAAGAACATCTGTCTCTAGAGATTTCCATTACTGGGTAAATTGCCTTTAGGGTTTGGAGACATGACAAGCTTTAGATACAAAAAGCTTCAAATATATAGCAAAATCTAGGCCTCTGTTGAGATTCACACCGTTTATATGGGGTCTTAGATATAGTCAAAAAAGGGCCTTTGCATGGGAGAGATCTGTAGGGGATGAGGGAAGGTTTGAAGCATCAGATCAGCCACTGCTACTGCCTGACTGCAGTGGGGTCTGCATCTGCTGAGCATCCCTTGCACTGCTCTAACCCAATATCTATAGTTAGGTATCTGTTGGTGACATTATATTGATTCTCACTATACCTCTTAAAATGTCCTGTGTGCATTAAGAAGTGAGTGCAGTATTTCACTTGAAGATGTTTCAACATAGCCATAAAGGTGGGGATGGTAAGACTTGACTGATGTGCATTAAGGCAATACCTACTATTTTCAGTGTCAGAAGAGAAGAAAGAAAGTAAAGAGTAAAATTTGTCTCAGTGCAAGTGGCAGTGTAGGAAGGGGAAGGGGCAGGAATGAAGGGTATATATGAGTATATAATCAAACAAAGTCCATGATTACTTATGTTTATGTGGTCCTGTGGAAATGTGATCTGTCCTGTTGGATTTGTGTTTGATTTTTGGATAATGCTCTATCATACAGAGTCAGTACAGAGACCGAGTCATTATTGTTGCTGCACGTTATGGTGTTTTGGCACTTGGCCATTCTCTGCATACATGCCAAGATGCTTTTATAAAACCATTAAAAAAGCAGTACTAATTAGATATTTAGAGGAACAGAAATCCTGAAGGTTAAAATACCAGGGAAGCAGTTATGACCACAAGTGGCTGTTATATAAGTCAGTCCACGAAGGGTAACCTTCACTGAGCAAACACAATAAGCCTGACATTTCTTTTCTATTAAAATAACTTATAGTGATAAGGATATTTATATCTGTGTTGCTTACCTATGTTACCATTACTTGCTATCTTTATTGCATTCATGCTAAAAGACCTAAATCAGGTCCGTAATCCCACTGTACCTGGTGCTGCAGAAACACAAAGGAAATACAGTTTTTGCCTTGAATTGCTTACACCCATAACATTTCTCAATACCCATAATATTTAAAAGTGTAACAAGATGCAAAATGAGATGCACAACACAACAGAGCCAGAAGGTTGGCATGCTATGAAATTCTCTTAACTGAAGAGGGGGAAAGTTGCCTATATTTCAGTTTCCCCTGTCTGTAAACTTCTTTGTGAGTACAGTGGAGACAGTTACAACTGGACAATAGAGAGGAACTAAGACACTGGGTTTTGAACCCACTTCAGACTGGGCGAATGCTACCAATTGTGCTTAACGTTTGAGGCTAATCCCAGAGCAGAATCCAGGTTTATATCTGAATGTATGGTGCCAATCCTTGGTGTCAGTGTTAGAGGGAGTCTTTCAAGTTCAGCCAGTTCTCACAAGAGTGCAGCCATTGCAGGTGATAACTAGTTTAGAACTGCTTTTTACTGGGGGGTTTTTTTTTGGGTACACTTAAAATTAAACTAGAAAAAGACTTTTCTTTAAGGTTTGTATGTGCCAAACCAGCATGACAGGTTCAGATCTAGGCTTTGAAAGCCATTCTCTCCCAAAATATGAAGGGTCTTAGATCTGAGGTTCTGCTCCTGGCTGGCTATAGGATGCACATGACCAGTTTCAGATGTTTCTTATAGTTTGCTTCCACCTGCCAGATCAAGGCTTTCTCTGCAAGTCGTGTGGGCTACCTTTTATCCCAGTACTAATCATCCAGCGCCACAGGTGCTGGTCCAATCAATGACCCTATGAAATGGCAGCACCGGGGGTGGCTGATAGAGCGGTTGATGTTCTACTGGTGATTTGCTCAGGTCTTAATATCTCTTCACATTATTGAGTAGCTTCTACTCAGGCTTCTGGGAATGATGTGTGAGAGGACCATATTTTAGCAGAAATGGAAATGATAAACTGAGCCCTGGGCAGAACATCGTAGTTGTCTGTTAAATGTCTTTATGAACTTTTATTTAAACACCCAGGTTAGTTTTCCAATGCCTCTTCCCTTTTTCCAAGGAATTCTGTATCCTGAAATTTCACTGAGAGACTTTCCAGAACACCAGTAAATGAGACCACAAGTTCTGACCAAAGTATGAAACGCATCTAAATATCACAGATATAGGACAAAATTGTTGCCTGTGGTAAAATGATACAGCTCACTGAGGTTGTACTCAAGCACGTCCATGCACACAGGCAGCATATAAATATATTCAGATATCTATAAAATCCTTCGTCCGGCAATATAGCCTGTTAAAAGTGTGGAGGGAGAATAGTATGATTCTGTGACTCCAAGAAAAAAATGGAAAATGCAGTTTTAGTATTGTAACTAGAACAGAGTCTGACCCAGCAACTTTTTCCCATAATTGACTTACATTATCAGAGTTTTCCTGTGTGGACACCTCTCTATTTTTGGTTACAGGATTTTGTAATTCTCCTTCAGCCTGACAAATTGTGTTTGTCAGCTTCAGAGTATCTTGGTATAAATATATAATAAAAGGATATGTATCTATTTATAATCTCTATCTAAATCTATGTGTTCACTATGTATACATACACATAATATATGAATATATAGTATAAATATGGTGTGTGCGTGCGCGCGCGCGCACACACACACACACACAAATTAATACTTTGATGTCTTTAGCGTTTTCAACTAATTATACCTTCCAGTCTCATGTTAATTCCCATTTGAAACATTTGGCACTATTCCTCCTAATTCATTTATATTAATGAGGGGAGGATCCTCTAAGCAATAATCAGTTAAAAATCATGACTAGCTTTGTTAATAAATACCAGATTGGTGCATGATACAGTATTGGCTTGTCCTTAATTAGGAAGCACTGGAAGGGGCACCAAGAGGGAAATACTCATAAATTTTTCTTTTTAAGTCTAACTGCTCTCTTTCTCATATTGCATCTTTGAAATGGAGAGAAAAATTGTAACTTTGAAATTCCTTAATTTTCATATACTTAAGATAGCTTATGATTAATTAAGATATAGATTTAATACTGAAAGTGGTTTTTTTTACTAAATCTGTTTGTTTGAAAAAAATCTGGAGAAACCATGTGCAATATTGCAAAGTAGCAGGTAATTTAAATGTTTAGTTTAAATACTGGGAAAGTAGAAGCTGGTTAAATCTTATGAGAAAGAGACTGGTTGGCTCAGGGAAGTAGTGATGAGCTAGTGCAGCTCTCATTTCTAGGTGACTGACTGGAATCATGTCCACGTAAGAATGGAAAGTTATTCCCATCCATGTGCATTCAGTAGTGGCCTCAGTTCATTTCCCATGGGATGGGCGACTTTAACACTCAGGAACCTTTCTACACTTAGCCAGCTGAGCAGGGAACACAAAGAGTGGGTGGGTATGGACTGCAGAGCATGAATCATTTTTTTCTTATGTTGATACCAGACGTTAAGTGAGGACAGGTGAGCAACGTTTTCATGCTGGTGAAAAGCCTAAATGGATTGGAGTGGTGGTCAGGTATAAAGGCACTGTGATTGCATTGAACTTTCAGTGCCCTTTGTTCTCAAAATCCTTTCAATCAGTAGCCTTCTGTGGAATATTGCCATCAACTATTAAGCTTTTTCTTTAGGTTTTTCTAATACGTAACATTGTGTTGTGTGAGCTGATGTGATTACTGATTTTTTTTTAAGGCAAATACTTCCAGTTTATATATGTAATAATAACTTACTAATACAGGAAAAACACAGTTACCAAGTGTAACTTATTACCTCAGGTCTTTTGAACAATGGCAGGCACTAAGTCTTTCCCAAGTTTAGGCCATTATGGGCTTCATGTCAGCACCTTTTCTGATGGAAAAGGCGCTTTTTGCCTTTTGGGGTATGTCGAGGCACTGCATTTAGATCGACTTCCCTGGGTTAGGTCAACATACATGCCTAATCATTCTGTTCAAAGGCCTTAAATTGCCCCCCAAATGGCACACCAATCTAAGTTAGTTCACCAGAGGAGGTATACTAACTTAGACTGAGAATGGGTTAACCCAGTCCAAGAAAGAGTTAGATCTCACAAATGCTTGGAATGGTATTTGGGTGTGGGTGTGGGTGTGGGTGTGATATGATGTGGTGTGGTATGATGCATGCAGTGCCTTGCACAGTGGACTTCTCATTTCACTTGGGACCTGCAGGAGCAGGTAAAGTAATTGTGATGATGATAGACTGTGGTGGGAAAGGTTGTGGAAAATGGAGTGGAAAAGTCACTTTGGGCAGAGGAGGGAGAAGGGAACAGAAAGCATTCTCAAGTCTTTCATATGTGGTAATTTTGGGAGAGGCTAAAGATGCTGCTAAGCAGTATGGTCAGGGTAGGGAAGCGAGGACAGCTCCTTGAAAGTGGAAGGGGAGATAACGCTGGTAGCTGCAGGTGCTCCCAGTAAGGGGACTGAATTCCTGACAGAGGAGATGAAACTGGAGATCCTGAGTGCTTCTGGGATCATCTAAGCTCTCAGGGAGGTGTGGTTGAGGAGAGCCTGACTGATCATAGAGGAGAGCTGGAGGCAGCTGAGAAGCTATTCCTTTTAAAGACTTCCCTATATCAAAGGTTCTCTCAGTAACTAACATTTTTCTCCATCTCTCTTTTAATGCCTTCTTGATTTCTCCTTCCATTGCCTTGCAGGTCTCCAACTCTCCAGGTTAAGGCTAAAGATATTGAGGAGATTCCCACAAATGGCAGAAGAACCTCTTATGAGACTGGGCCGGGAGGGATGGATTCTGGGATTCTGCACAATTCTTCACACTTCTCACCCTTTCAGTAGTGAGTGGACTTGACATCTGCAAAGCAAGGAAGAGCAGACTTGCCTGGCAGTGAGGCAGGCATTGCTGTGCATGGAAGCACAGGAGCACTAGGGAAGGGGAGGTAAAAGGCTCTGTGGGGCAAAGTAGCATGAGGTGTGATAAGGTAGAAAGTCCAAGAACTGTTTCTTTGTTTCTGTAGAAGTAGGACATCTGGCCACCTATCAGTGATGCTTGTGAATAAACAAGAGAATAAACACTGGTGCCATGCTATGATCTGACTGTTCAGAAACACAAATAAAATAACATCAGTATCTGGCAAATGAAGGAGGAAAGGAAAAATATTGGGAAGATGTTTTATTTTGACTCTGTTTTCTATTGTTCATAACAAACAATAGTTGGGGGTTTTTTAAATAAAAACCCTAGTAACTATAAAAATCACTTGACAGCATCCTTTTAAATTTACCAGTTAGAGAATGACTGCAAATGTGTATCAAACAACCTGCTTTCAAATGCAGGTAAGCTGCCATTGAAAGGAGATTTAATCCTAACTGTTTATGCCTGCTTTTGATGACAGTGCAGTTGTGTATTGTGTTGGTTAATAATGCATTCAAGCACCTGTTTAGAGAAGGTGTATTCTACTACAGTCCAAAATGAAAACAACCCCATTACTTGTAGGGGTTTCATTCATAATTCTTGTATCATGCTCTGATTAGAGTATACATTGAACCTCAGACAAGCATTACCTAAGGCACATTGAGTTAAATGCACTGCATAAACTAGGCACAAACCACAAAGCTACCTTTAACTTGCACAAAACAGCAAGTAGAAATTGATTAAAATATGCATTCTACTAATATAACGGCTGGTCTCAGTATAGAAATTAATTAATGCTAATAGTACACAATCAAAACTGCTTTTAGAAATCTTCTTAGAACATTAACTAAAATGTTCATCTTTTTAATGCATTTGACTGAATCACTGAGACTAAAAGCTTTGCTTCCTCCATGCAAATGTGAAAAAAAATCACAGTCTGAATGTTCAAGCAGTGATTTTATAGCAACCTCCCCCAGCCATTTGCTTTTGGATTCCTTGTTAACCTGAGCCTGGTCCCAGTGCCATGTGTGAGGTTGTACTATTAGCTACTACAGATTGAGGTGGCAGCCCTGGGAGTCAAGGCCAATAACATATGCAGATTGAGCCACAGAGCAGAGAAAGAGATAACTAAAT
This sequence comes from Crocodylus porosus, assembly GCF_001723895.1. Lineage (NCBI taxonomy): Eukaryota > Metazoa > Chordata > Crocodylia > Crocodylidae > Crocodylus > Crocodylus porosus. The sequence goes on from NW_017728947.1 coordinate 94,089,101, forward strand.
GAAAAAAGGGGAAAGGGTATTGCATTTAAAGAGGCAGTGCTGATATATTCTGGGTGTACAGTTCACAGTTACTCAAAACTCAAGGCATGAATGTTTCCAAATCCTCCAGCTAGATTTCTCTAACATTGTCCTCTCCATTCATCATGTTCCTGGCTTCTGGTTTTCTGTGTGTTTTGTTTTGTTGTTTACCTTTAGGCAAAGCATATTTTACAATACAAAGCATCATATAGACCCCATTGTGCATATCAAGGACCTAAGCCTTCCACCCCATTGGAATCTCACAGGACATGCTAGGTACCTAATGCTTTCATTTCCCAGAGGAGTGTGGGTCTTGGGAGTGTCATAAATTGAGAGCAGTCACTCAAACATCTGGCACGTCATCTGAATCTCACAATAGAAAAAGCCTTACATTTGGAGGACGTTTAATTTAGTTGTTTGCAGCTTAAATATTTTTTAAAGCTTAACATGATTCACAGGTACTGATTCTCTCTCTCTTTCTCACTCTCCCCTCTAAACCTGCCAACCTCCCCTCCTTCCTATTCCATGCAACTTACCCTCTCTCCTTTTCTTCTTTTATATATGAGAGTCCTCCTTAGGTTTTGATTTTTGTCCATCTCAACTCCTCATCCATTTCTGATACTTATTTCTTCTTCATTCCCCAGCCACTTGACTTCTTCCAGAACTTATGTTTAAAACTGAGAATGGCTGGCCTTTCGGTCATTGAGAGATGTCCCACTGAAACCCAGAGAGACAGCAACAGCTTCAACTGAAAATGATTTTGAATGTGTTCCAGCAATCATGAGTTTTAACAGCTATTTCCCAGAAACCTAGAAGCTTTGCAGTTTTAAAATATATAGTTATTTTCATCACTACATCAGATTTTCATTAGGACCGTTTGCAGCATTTGTAGTGATGTGCTTCTACTGACACCACTTTGTTATGATGACATCTGTATAACAATACAACTGCAAACATATGTTCCTTTACCAACCAACCCCAAACCAACCAGCTGCTCCTCCACACGTTACAATTAGAGGCAATCCTTGGAGAATGTGAGGATTCTCCTACCTGCATAGCCCCCTTTCTCAAAAACAAAGATGACAGTCTATTCAACACTGGATAAAATCTGCCAGTGCTGTCTTTGGCTCTCCAAAATCATGTCTTTGATGATCATGACATCAAGGCCCAAACCACATTTCTCATCTTCCAGGCTGTTGTCATTCCTACCATGTTGTATGGGTATGAAACTTGGATGACATACCAGAAACACCCGAAGGCTTTGGGACATTACCATCAGTGACATCTTTGGAAAATACTCCAAATCAGTTGGGAGGACAGAAGAGCAAATGCCAGTGTTCAAGCAAACATCACCAGGAAAAGTCATGTCCTAAGGATGCCTTACAACTGGCTCCCAAAACAGATCCTATACTCCCAATTCACTGGTCATTGCTGCTCTAGAGGAGGGCCAAAAAAAGAGATTCAGGGACAATTTGAGGAAATGTGTTATTAACATCAACGCCTGGAGGACTCAAGCACTGAACCATACCCAATGGCACCATTATATACACTAAGGCATCTCTTATTTTGAGTGAAGCCTCCTCACTATGGAGGCAGATAGATGAGACAGAAGAAGGGAAAGAGATGTGACCTGACATCACCAGGATCTGCTCCTTCCTCCCCAAACTATTTGTCACATCTGCAGTTGAACATGTGGATCTTAGATCAGTCTCCTCAGTCATCTACAGACTCACTAATGACTGCCTTATTTACTGGAAGGCTATCATTCTTGTATTGAGGGACTAGTTTTGTAGCTGTAGTGCTGCAGTGCTCTGAGTATGGCATCAAACCTGGAACCAAGAAAAATGAGTGCAGTATCTCTGCCACAAACTTCCCTCAAAAAAGTAACTTTTCTCTATGTCTCAGCTCTGCTACTTTTTAGAGCAGCGTCCAATTTGTGTCTCACGAGAGACACGTGGCCTGAAAGTCATTAACTTGTGGCCCATGGGCTTCCACCTGTCTGCCACTCATCCCACCTCTCCTTCTGCAGCTGCAAGATCTCTGAACTGCCCTCCTTTCTCTGGCTTCTGATTTACATCCCTGCCTCTGCCTCTGGGGTGGAGCAGTGTACAGCTTCTAGCCACTCTAGTTGGCTAGCCCTATTTGAGAGGAGAAAAGCATAAAAGTTGTATTGGGTGGCACTTCTTTTTGTCTGCAGTTTCATAGAATAACTCCTTTCTTTGCAGCTGAAGTCCTTGGCTCTCTGGAAGTGAATCTGTTAGCTTGTGTTACTTTGAGTTGCTTTGTGCTTACCTTCAGAACCACATTCTTGCTTTTCTCAACAAGTTTTGTCACGCCCATCTCCAAAAGACTTGGGCTCAAGCAAATTTCATTTGGTGTTGAAGGTGTGGTATCTTCTTTAGCTCTCAGGTTTCTATTGCAAGTATATTTCTGCTTCTTTATAGCTTCTTTAGAGTCATAGCACCATGTCCTTGCTTTCTGATACAGTTAAAGTGACCTGGATCATTTGAACCATGAATTCCTCTGTCACTGCTGTCAGAGAAATTCTAAATGCTGTAACTCCATAGAGAACCACTGCAATCAGCTCTTAAGGCAAGCCCTAATGTTATTAATTTCCAGTCCCCCCACTCTTTATACATTTTAATAACCAAAAACATCAGCATATTGAGGCATTTCATCATAAACCACGTAAAAGATAACTTGGCGATTTTTTTATCTGCATTCATTTTAAGTTTCAAAGACAGTTTAACATTGTAGAATCTGAACAGATGACTTAGACATTATTAATGGGGATATTACACAATTAAAATCAGACCCTGAATATAATTGAACAAAATGTTCATGGATGCTGCCAAATTGAGTGACTAGGTTTAGATTATGGAAGTACAGCTGGGTGTGTATTAAGCCATCCAAATGCCTGGATGACTATAGGTACCATCAAGAGAATTGAAAAGAAGTAACTGGACCCAACTTTAGCATCTGATGAAGTAGGTTGTTGCCTATGAAAACTCATGACTTTTTGAGCTAGTGGGTACATCTACATAATGCAATTAGCACATAGCAATAAACCCTGGTGCAGTTCACTCTGGAGTCGGCTGCTCTCGGGCACAGCATCTGCGCTTGTGCTTAGGACTGGCAGCAGTTTGAGCCAGGGTAGAGCAGCCCCAGGCCTGCACAAGGCCCAGGGGGTCAGCTCTGAACTCCAGGTGGCAGCACTGGGTAGTAGAGAGTCTGGTGGGGGCATGAGCATGTAGGGCTAGGTGGCAGGAAGCTCCTGCACAGTAGGACCCTTGTGCCCCAGTCACAGTCTACATGTGCATTTGAGTGCACGTAATCACTCTGCTGTAGTACTTGTCCTGGACAGTACTATTTTATGATGGGATTAATTTACTGTGCCCTAATTCCAGTGCATGAAAGACTGTGACGCTTTACTGAGGCGCTAATTATTCAACTTCACAGTAAAGTGCATGTGTAGATGCATCCAGTTAGTCTGTAAGAGTGGCTACCCTTCCCTGATTTTATTAAATTTTTTTTCTGGCAGAACTCAGGCTTCTAGTGCCATTTCACCTAAAATTTGCAAGGGTAGAAAGTGTCACCTGCCTCTGGAGCAGATTACAGTCTGTTATTCCCTATGCAAACCCTTCAGTGTCCTCTGATGAGCTGCTACTAACTTCACTTCATTTACCCCAAAGATTCATTTGATGCAGGTATACAAGTAATAAGCAGGACACAGGTGCTCAATGCATTTATAAATAGCTGTGATATTTATTTTTATTAGATCTGGTCAAAACAGGTTGTTTCTCTTCACAGTTTTTGTAAAAAAAAAATCCTCTTTTGTGAAAACATTTTGAAATTCAATTAGTTGACCTATTGTATTGTACTGTAGTGCATCTGTTGTATTAGGTGTATTCTGCAAATATAGAAACTTTTCCAAAGTCTACTGAAGTCCGTGGGAGCTCTTTTTTTACTTCATT
>NW_017728947.1:94093877-94097417 GCF_001723895.1 Crocodylus porosus
GCCACCCCGGCCCACCGTGACTCTGGGGTTTGGTTCCCCACCCCAGGATAGCTAGCATTGAATGATGGTGTCTACCCAAATTGCTTACAGTCTAAATATGAGAGAGAACTGAGTTGATGAGGCAAACAAGAAAAGTAGGTTGGGGCAGGGCAAGAAATATAGTTACAAAAATAACAGGTTATTATCAATTCTTTACCTATCAGGTGGTGTAAGAGAGATGATAGGCCAGAAATTGTTAGAGACAAGGATTTCTTAGGGTGATAACTTTTATTGGAACAACTATATAGTTGGGACAAAGACAAAAAAGCTTCTGAATGTAAGATGTTCTTCCTAAAGTCTGATGCTAAGTACATAGCCAGTCCAATAAAAGAATACCCATCACCCAAAGAATTCCTTGATGCTCACATAACCTATCAAGAGCAGTTCTCACAAATCATCATCTGCCTAATCCTTACCAAGATACACTTCCATGCCAGCAGAAGAGGTGAATTTTGATAAAGAGCTAAGGATATTACTACCAAGTACTCTTCAAACTTCTTTAGAAGCTCTCAAGTACTTCAATTCATTTATAATTGAAAACTTTTTGATCAGGTTTTGAAAATGTTATGAGCATGTCTGCCCTTCAAGAGTATAAGAAGCAGTCACAGCAAAGGGCAGTGAAGCTTTATCTTCATATTTTGACAGGCAAATGAGGCACGGGGCTTGGAAAGAGCTGCAGGGGAGGAGCAGGTCCCAGCCCCCTACCCCGATCTGCTTGTGGGGCAGCTAGCACTGAGCTCCCACCTAGACGGGGATTCTCTGTGCAGCCACGGGCTCGCTACTAGATGCCCCATGAGAGGCTTGGGGCAGGAGGAGTCTCTGCCCCTCCCCTGCAGTTCTTTTTAAGCCCCATGCCTTGATTGCCTGATTAAGGCATGGGGCTGGGACTTGGCCCTGTCCGAGACAGTTCCTAGCCCCAACTCCACAATTGCTGGGTGGGGACTAGAGAGCTTGTTCCCTGCTCAGCTCCATGATCACAGAGCTCGGTGGGAAACAGGCTAGAGAGCCTGTTGCCTATTCAGCTCTGCGAATGCAGAACTGAGTGGGGAACAGGCTCCCCAGCCCCTGATGGCAGGGTGCTCCCAGTGCCAGCCCTGGAAACTTGGAGCTGGTGCTGGGAGATCCTTATAAGATAAGGAACTCACAGTTGCAGAGCTGGAACTGGGATATAAGAACCCCAGCAGTCTTTCCTGCCCAGAGCGGAAGAGCTGGACCCAATGATCTCATAAAGTCCCTTCCAGCCCTAAACATCTGTGAATCTGTGAATCTCCCAGTCCACTGCTCCCTGATCATGATAGCAAAGCGTGTGCTGGGAGATATGGACCTCCCAGAACAATGCCACAGTAGTGTATCTGGGCAGATATTTTGACCCATGATGAAAAAATGCTGTCACGAATAGCCATCATTCTGATGACCTCCCTGTCACATTTTTAATGAAAGCAATGCATTGTTTTCAGTTGTTTACCTTATTCAATGATTGAAAAGACAAATATGTTAGTTTATTAGTAAAAATTAATAATCAGTCTAGCACTAAATAATAAACACACTAGATGATTTTAATAGGGTTACTCATGTGGGCAGTAAATTTCAAGGACTTTTACTTGAGTGAGGACTGAGAATTTGGGCCATAAATAGTAATTTCACTTGTGATGCCTTCTGAACAGATAACTACAAAGCAGACCTCCTTCCTGCCATGAATTTATGATGCAAAATTGTAATGTAATATATACATTCTATTATGCACACCATACACAATTATTAATAGTAGCAATAGTTTGTATATAGTGTTAGGGTGACAGTATTTGGATCTTGGGGAGCGTTGGATTTGCAGCTGAATAAAAGGCTATAACCTGTGGCCTAGCAAAGCTACTAACCACAAGGCAGAATGGTATGTTAAAAGTAACATTGCAAGATGGTTAGGCAAGCATTTTCCTAACAATATAGTAGTGTTGTAAGATATATAGATCATTCTGTAAGAAAAAAAACAGGCTGCAGACCACCAGCTATCGTTGGGAGATAAAGCAGAAGTGAGACCTTGGAGATGGTGAGGAAATTAGCAAGAGACTGAAAGTGACTGAAAGAAGGTCAGGGTCTTAGGCATGTGCTCATAGCAAAAAGACATGTAACTAAGTGCATAGGTAATTTCATGCTAATTAAATAAACAGTAAACAGAGGCAGAGCTTAAGATGGGAAGGAATAAGGGTGCAACAAAGGAGAAACAAAGGTGGGGTAAATGTTAATGAGCATAAACCAAGGTGTATAAATATGGAAAGAACTAATGTTTGTGGCTGCTCCCCAGTTTGTTGGAGCTCACCCAAAGCTGTCTCCATTTTGAATAAAGCTGTTGAAGAGCAATGTGCGCATTGATCCGTTGTCTCCCTTAGTCATTGGAATCCCAAGTCACATGGAATCGGGGTCTAACATATAGATTTTGAAATTTTGGAATTTGTTGTACACAAAAGGCATCATTATAAAGGTGATAGGTTTTCTTTGGAGTATCTACCATTTTGGACTCTCAAATTTCCAAGTGCACTCATGGACACAGACTATCCTGGGAAGAAGCTATTTAGTTCAAATACTGGGCCTTTCTTGAAGAATTAGCAAGAATCTGAAAAGAAGAGCTGATTAAAAGAACTTTTTTTCTTTTAAATGAGACTTTCTGAGAGCAAAACTATAGTTCCTAATGACTGCCTACAGTCCCCCTTCCCCATAGCCCCAGCCCATACCTCCAAGTTTGTCCTGGCATGAAAGTGAGCTCAGCAGGAACATGTTCTTCTCCTGCTGGCTGGTGATGCAGTGAGTGTTCTCTCCAGCTGAGAGTGGAGCATTAACTGTTTTTTGAAAAAGGAAAAAGGAAATCAGTGCAGACGGAGTAAAGAAAGTGGCACTCAGTCCATCTATAGGTGAAGCTTGGGGAACCCCAGCTGCAGGGTGTTCACTTTCAAGAACACCAGCTGCTCCACCAAATCAGGATCCAAGCAGGTGCAGTGGGGTGTTACAACATCCCCAGGAATGCTGAACACCCTCTCGCTTGGAACACTGGTTGGTGGACAGGATAGGTGTTGCTGGGCAGCCATAGCCAGATCCTGCCACATCTGCTTGCAGGAGTAGGCCAAGGGGTTGCAGTCAAGTGGCTCCACATCCTCGATGAGATAGGTAGCTACTAAAGCCTTGGTTCTACCTGTCTGAGGATGGGGTCTGGTGCATTTGGACCCCAGCATTGAAGCCATGCCCTTGGCCCACATTGGCAGTAGCTGGCATGGAAGAGATTGGCTGGTGCTAGTGCTAGTGCTGGTGCTGGGAGTGCTGTCACAGAAAAGTGGATCCCCATCTTTCATATCCCCTTGCCACTGCCCTTCTGCCTCCCTGACTCTGTTGACCAGCACCTGCATCCAGTGATCGAGGGTTTTGATGCTGCCAGTGCACATGTTCCCTCTCACCCTTGGGTTGCACATGCCTGCCAGCATGTGGACCGTACTGGACTGCAAGGGATCCAGCCAT
>NW_017728947.1:94097842-94099238 GCF_001723895.1 Crocodylus porosus
CTATGAGGTGCAGCCTGTATGCCACACAACAGATGCCAGCAAAGTTGGCTTCATGGACCACCTTGACCATATTGGCCTCATTGTTGGTGACCATGAACCCATGGGTGAGCTCGGCCTGCCCAGTGAGCCACCTCTGTACCATGTGGTTCATGGCCACCATGATCTCCCTCGCTCATCCAGCACCTCAGCTTGGAGGAGAGCCCACCAGTAGCCTGACTGATTGCACCAGTGCCCTGTAAGGGAGAGGTAGGTGTGATCATCACCATGACTGATCCACATGTTGGAGGTGAAGTGCAAGGCTACCTGTGGCCCTGCCTTGTGCAGCTCCTCCCTCAAGTACTTCCTGCTAAAGGTGGTGCATTCTGGCACTTGGTAAGATGGGGCCACAAGTGCCATGAGACACCTGAACCCTGGGTGCTACACTGCAGAGAAGGGATGGTTATCCAGAGCAAGCATCTCCCCAGTGGTCTGGGTGATCTCACTTGCCTTGTGAACACCCCCCTCCCCGTCTGCAGCTTTCCCCCACCACTCTAAGGTGGTCTGCCTCTGCTTTAGGAAGACGGGGGTTTAGGAGTGAGCAGGGGAATTTCCTTTCAGCATGCTCACACTGGTGCCAGGCTGAGCAGGAATAAGGGCAAGGGGGTGCTGCCTCCCGAGATGCAGCACCATTGCTGTAGTGGTGACGTGTTTCACTTCCCTGCCCTGGCTGATCTGCCTTCAGCAGTGCTGGCAGATAGCAAACCTGGAATCATCTGCCAGCTCAAAATGCTCCCACACTACACTTCTCCCCTGCTTCTGGGTTGAGCATGGGGATCCTGCCTTATCTGCCTCCTCAGCAGGCTGAGGCACAACAGCAGGAGGGGCTGACTCAGCTGAGCCACTTGCCTGAGCCTCCACAACCTCCTTAGCCTCCTCTGAGGTGCTTTCTAGAGAAGGAGACCTGGGACGAGGGGAACTTTTAGGGGTGTAGAGCACAAACCCAGATTCCTCTTCGGTCCCCAGAATTGCTTTAGGCAGGGTGCTCAAGTTCCCTGGTTCCAGCTCCGGCTCCTCCTCTGGCAGTGGGAGGCTCACAGTGGGAGATGAAATTGGGGTGGAGGAGACAGTCATTCTGCTTCTGGTGCCTATTTCTGGAGTAAGGGGAGGTGGTGCAGATGCAGGTGCAGGGATGTCAGGTACTGCTCCCACCTCCTTGCTTCCACTGGCAGCAGAAACCACATGGCTGCTCTATGTTTTGTGGGGGGCGGGGGTTAAACTTGCATCTCTAGCTCTCCTCCTACCCTCTCTAGCCCCTCTTTCTCCCTGCCAGAAGACCTGGCACCTGCCTTTCCAGCACGCTTCATATTAATTTTTCCTGTGCTGCAAAAGGTGTGTGTGTGTGTGTGTGTGTCTGACT
>NW_017728947.1:94100873-94132329 GCF_001723895.1 Crocodylus porosus
AGCCTCCCATATTGAACCTTATAACATCAAAGACGTGGCGGGCGAGTAGAGGGTGCTGGATTGCCTGATTGACATGGCAGGGGGCGTTAGTGAGATCACGGCCACTCCTAGGCCCCACTCGTGACATGTAGCAGCATTAAAATGGACCCATCTGAAGGAACAGGAAGAGCTGCCCTGCAGAGGAATAGAGTGTGAAGAGACAGAGTTTGTCCCAGTAGGGACACTGTTTGCTCTGAAGGTGAGTGAAGCTGCTTTGGAAGCAGTCATCTTTGAAGTGGGAGGGGTGATATAACCCCAGCAGAGTTTGAATGGGAGATGTTAGCAAAAGCCCAGGAGGAGTCCTGGCCTGGGACTGACTAAGAAGTTCGCTTAAAAGAGGGAGAAATTTTTCTGGGGAGGAGAGCAAAGGAGAGAGAGGGGGTGAGAGACAGGTTGGAGACCAGGAAAATGATCTTCCTACACCCACCCCTCCGACAGCATCTGTGAGAGCCCTGCAGAAATAGCAGCGAGAGGCTGCACCGAGAGTGCTACACTGTATCTGTTCTTCCTCCCTTCTCCTTGGACCCCTGCCGGGGCAGGACAGGAGAGAAACAGTCTTTGAGGAGACTCCGAGCCTGGGAAGACTGTTCTGCAAGCCCCTGTGTGGCTGGGTGGGCACAGCAGGGAAGGGAGATGCAGGGCCAGGGGGAGACTGCTGGAGGCTGCCCTGGTGTTTCTCTGTGAGTGAGAAGGCATCAGGGAGGAGCAGCCTTAGGGTGTTGGGGGATCCCTGGGCTAGAGGGGCAGGGACTGCTCCAGCCACCAGAAGCCTCAGGGCAGGCAGGGTCCAGGGAGGGGCTGCATTTTCTGGGTGCTGCGAAGCTGTGCTGGGCAGGGGAAACTGTTACAACCTGCAGCCCAGACACTGCTCCCTGCTGTGCCAGGGATGGGGGGGTCTGGGCAGAGGACCACAGGGACCACCTGCTGCACAGAGACCCCTGGAGCTTGTGAGCAGGGACCACCCACAGCTCCTGTACCTGGGACACAGATGCAGCCCTGCTTTCTGAGACACCCCACCAGGGGCAGCACACACAGGGTCCTCAGTACACAGTGTACAAGTTAGAGACTGTGTAAATAAGTTCTTGATGGTTTATTAGTTGGCGTATCAATGTATTTATTTATTGGTTCCTTATTTGTTGTGGGTAATTTGTATACCTTCCCCTCGTGTAATGTGTATCCAAGAAGCATTAACCCTTAAGCCACCATCGCCAGGTCATGCAGTGTAACATTTGTTTTATTACATTGGTTATATGTTACCTTGTAAATAATTAAATTCTGTAAATAGTTTTATAATGGACTGCAAGGTTGTTTGATTGTAAGGGGAGGCTCTTCACTTGGGGACCCTGCAGCAGCTACCCAAGGAGCTACCAGGTACTCCAGGGCCACCAGCTACCAGGTACTCCAGGATCTCACTATTCAGGTGAGGGTGCAGGTAGCATTGTGCCCACGGTTACAGTTAGGTTACCAATGTGTGCATACAACTCTAGAAGTGCTGTGGGGTGTGCAGTGTATCTCATTCAATGGGGAGTCTGTTTCTAAGCCTCAAAGATTAGAAGAATGAAATGATCATGTACTCTGCCTGATTACTGGACTTCAAATGTAATGGAAGTGTCTGGGAAGATCTTAGTGTAGCATGAGTACAGTATAGAAGGTCTCCACTGTAGTAGTTATTATACAAAGATATTGTAAGAGTCAGGTCAATGGGTTTCCTGCTTTTGCTCATGATCTACTGCTTATTTGTGTCCTTTAGGAAGTCATTTCCTTTGCTGTGCTGCTCTTTCCGCTTTTTGTTTCTCCCTCGTTTTGGCTAACTGCCTCTTACAGTATGCTTTTATAATACCTACTACAATGGAGCTGTAATCTTGGCTGGGGTATTTTGGCTCAACTGTAACACAAATAGGAACAATAATACATAATATTTATATGCATTCTGATTTCTCAGTTTTACAATGTCTACTGCAGAATCTGGTTAATTGTCCTCAATGGGAACAACAAGTCTTTGCAAACTGGGTGAATGGGCCTTGGCATCAGTGATGGAGAGTTGGAGACCCTAATAGCCTGTCTTGAGCTTGGCTGGTAATAAAACTCATCACATAAGGGTAAATGCAGACACTCGCCAGCACACGAAAGTAATGGTTGCACTACACTTACAGGAAGTTCCCAGATGATCATAGGCTTGCATTCCTAGTAGCTTCAGGACAAATTGTTCATCTGCCCTCATCAGTGGAGCCAAGTTATTATAATAGAGGCCACCAGCAGGCAGAAAGGGAGAGAATTTAAAAGTAAGGGGGAGAACATGTCAAAATCTGTTGAAGACGATATGAAAAACTGCTCACATACATACAAATAGGTGAAAATTCTTTTTCAGTTTTATTTACCTGAGAATGAATTTCAGTTTGAAGAGGACTTTACGTCGTTTCAGGCAAAGCACCTAAGATAGAAGCAATTTTCAACAAGAGTACTACACATTTGTCTTTATAACAATTTGTATGTAACAGCTTTTATGCAAATGACACTAAAGTGGCACCTTTTTTTCTAAATTGGACATTTTTATGGTTATAATTTTCTTCTGTAATAACAGCAAAAAATGGCTGTCCCAATGGAGTTGAGCATTTCATCTCTAGTGCTGGTTTGCGAAGTTGGAATGACAAGTTTCTTTCATTTGTGCAAAGAATGACAAAAAAAGTATTTTTTGTCATTCTTGTCTGAGTTAGTGGAGGCAGTTACACTTGGAAGTAGCACAATCCCTTGACACCAACCTTTTTTCTGCTGTAAGAATGGTCTCATAAAATCATAATGAAACTTAAAGGAACTAAAAAATAGTGCACTTTCTTCTCTCTTTCCAAAGGACATAAATTACTTTGTTAGTGTTAGTAGTTGTCACTTTGGTTTGGTCTTTGGCATTCATGCCCACTCATTCCCCAGATATCAGACAGGTGACTTTTACAAATTATGGTCTTGAATTTAATTGACTACAGGACAACGGAATTTATGAATTTTGTATAAATGTCCCAAGGCATTAGTATAATAAACCAAAGAAAATAGGTTATCGTTGCTTAAGTGACTAAGAAGTTCTGCAATGGCAACAGAAGAAACAAAATCTATCTGTTACCAATTAATTAGTGATCTGGAACCAAGAAACTTTGTGATGAATGTTTTTACCTTTGCAAATTGATGGGTTACTTCACTTTAATCAAGGCATATTATTAGATTAACAAATGGAAGTCACAGAAGAATCAGATACCACATTGGAATCTTGTAAAATATATTTACTAGTAAATAGAAAGAAATATTTATTTTAGAGTTAATCGTCAATAAATATTAAAAAAACTTTATGGTTATACGTAATTTCACCCCAATATTCTCTAACCTGCTCTTGGTTGCTTTTATTATTACTACTTCAACTGCTGCTGCTGCTACTACTACTAAAAGCTGCCAATTGTCTTAGATAACTAAGACCCTGATCTGGGAAATCATATAAACAAGAGAATATATCAGAAGGACCCAGCCTGTGACATACTACACCTCTATAAAGAAGGGTAGATACACCACTGAGACAACCTCCAAGTATTCTCTCTATCAGTGAACTTCCCAGTGTTGCTTCACATTAAATCTTGCAATTCTGAGAGATTCATACTACTCCCTCCCTGTTTTCCTAGTAAAAACAGCCAAATACCTAATCTCTGCAAAGGCTTTATATGCTTCCAAAGTTGCATGTAGCAAATATATCATGCCTTCACATGTAGCCTGGAACATAGACAGTTCTGAATGTAATGTTGGTTTATCTTGAACAGAGAAGAAACAGGAAGGTTAGTTAACAACATAGCAAAAGCATACATTCAGCATTAAATATCAATACTATACACATATCCCAAGTGCTGATGGAAATGTTGCTAGAATAGGAAAAGTGCCTGAATTGACCATCACTTTTTTCAGTTCAGCATGAAGGCAGGCAATCATAGGGCTTCTTAGACTAAGAAGAACAGTGAATACATTATGCTCTTCACCAAAGAAGTCTACTGCAAGGCACACTTAATGTCCTACATCAGAGGTAGGCAAAATATGGCCCATGGGTTGGATCTGCCAGGCACTTTCATCTAACATCTGGCATTCACCAACAAATTGTGCCCTGTCCAGTTCTTCTGCCCATAAGAGTGGGAGCAAGGTGCCCATGTGTACACCCCGTCCCACCATACCTTATCGTGCCTCACGCCCACCCTCATGGGTAGAAGGGCCCAGCCCAGCCAGAACACAGCCTCCAGGTGGGGCTGCTGCTGCAGACCCTGGGGACGTTTGGGCAGCAGGTAGGGATATGGCAGGGGTGGGGGCCAAGCTGCAGCTGGGTGGGAGCACAGAGCATGGGGCTGGTGGCAGCCTGGAGCCTATGCCCGGGGGGCAGCAGCATCATGGAGCTCAGGTGGGCAGTGTGTGGATGTGACGACAGGTGTGGGGACTCCCCCCACACTCCCCCCAAGGCGCGCAGCCCCGGCACGTGGTGGCACCAACAGCAGCAGCAGATGGGGAGTTCATGCACACTCTGCCCCAACAACCTCCCACATAAACACAATCCCCCAACATTATTTCGACCTTCCACCCAAAATACTTGCCCTCCCCTGTCCTACATGAATCATCACCTTGATTGATCGGATTTGCAGTTGTTCAGTCTTCAGCAGTGGATGCTGAGCCACTGATTTGGAAACTTCTCTCCAGTAATCTTTCCATCCTCACTCATGAGAAAAGTTATCTAATGTGTTACACTTGTTTGTCTCATCCCTTGTTAACTGTATAGTCATTGGAAATGTGTATTTCCAACTGGGCAAATCTTCTACCTGAGTAGTGTCCCTAAAGATTGCTATGCTGCACTATAGCCCATTTTAATTTTAAGTTCCACAAGAAGCTGCTAGTTTGACAGAAATCCATGTAAAGATTGGTGTGAATTGATGCATTTTGTGCTAAATTACTAAGATTAGGAAAATCCCCAGATCTTAATTTTTATGAAATAATACCTTTGGCAAAAGATGATTTAGTAGCCCAGAACCCTTCTTGGGCCCTTGATCTCAAGTGTGCTCTGATGTTTGCTCTGGACTGCTCTTAGGCAGTTATGTCACCCTACTTCTGGAATTCAGCACATTCAGGGGCTGCACCTCACAGACACTCCCAGGCTGGGCTTGGAGGAGATGTAGGCAAGACTTGGTTGTCCCACAAACCACTTACATTTAAATAAACAAATAAAATTCAGTTGTCCTGCTACCACATGACTGAAAGGACATGGAGGAGCATGTAATGGGACATGTATGTTAGTTACCGGTGTAAAGTGGGAAGCAGGAAGAAGCAGCAATTTGTTTTCTCAACCGGAGATGCAGCCTACTTTCTTTTCTTGGATGATGGGTCTACTGAACCCCATAAGCAACAATGTTTCATAAAGTGCATTTCCTGTCAAGAATGCCCTAGATATGACTTTTTCCCCCAGAAAATATTCTTTCATGAAAATAGAATGTGGAAGCTTTTCAGGCAAAAAGGTTGGGCACCACTGATCTAAAAGGTTAAGATCATAGATTATTTCAACATCTCTGCAACAGTCAATATGAAAGCAGTGTCAATGTATGTTCCCTGTTCTTTATATACAGATCGGGCAACTTAGATACCAAACTACGGGGCAAGAGAATGAGCTGAGTGTATGAGACAACCTGTATCCAGTAACTAGATCCTCAGATTGATCTAAGCTCAGGTTGTCCAACTTGCACATGGGTAAAATCACATACAGTGCTGATGGGCAGCCCTCATGCTGCATACCACCCATGCCATGCACTGGGATGGTGGAGCCTCGGGACCCCTCCTTCTCCACATGGGCTGCACTGGTGATGCATGGCATCTCCTTGAGCCTGCAAGGGGGGTCGGGGGGTGGGCAGTGTGTAGCCCAGAGCAACAAAAATGATTAGGGGAATGGGGCACACGACTTATGAGGAGAGGCTGAAGGTACTGGGCTTATTTAGTCTGGAGAAAAGAAGGCTGAGGGAGAATTTAATAGCAGCCTTCAACTACATGAAGGGTGGCTGGAAAGAGAGTGGGACTAGACTGTTCTCAGTGGTGGCAGGTGACAGAACAAGGAGCAATGGTCTCAAATTGCTGCAAGGGAAGTTTAGGTTAGATATTAGGAAAAACTTTCTTACTAGGAGGGTTGTATAGTATTGGAATAGGCTACCCAAAGAAGTTGTGGAATCTCCATCCTTGGAGGTTTTTAATACCTGGGTAGACAAATCCTTGGCTGGGATGATCTAGTTGGGGCTGGTCCTTTTTTGAGCGGGGGTTAGATTAGATGACCTCCTGAGATCCCTTCAACCCTAATTTTCTATTAGGATTCTATGATCTATCTAGTTGTTAATCCCCTGTGGATTCACAGTAGGCTTGTGAAGAGCCTTGTGCTGAGGTCTTTCTTGGCACTCTGAGAGGAAAATGGGAACTTCCCTTTTCTTGCCCCAAATCAAAAGTATAGTTTTACATATACTTGTTTGTGTGAAGTAGCTCCTATTATGCTAGAGAGCACTTCTAGAGAATGAATGCCCTGTAGATTAATCACTCAGAATGTTTGAATCCTTTCTCTATATTTGATTCATTTTATAGCACTTCTATCAGTATATGTTTCTTGAAATATTTTTTTACAAGTTCAAAGCACTAATTTTCTTCTCAACATAATGACTATAATAAATAATTTCCACATTTATACCTTCTGGTGCATGAAGTTCTCAAAACAACCTAGAGACTTTTATAAGTTGGTAAACTGAGGCAGATATTGATTGTGGTTCATTCACAGGGTCACAAAGCAAGTTCCTGGTAGACCTGGTAATAGACACTCATGTGCACTGGGCTCCTTCCCTCTGCTCCAATTCATAAACCATGCTTCTTAGCCAGTTGTATTGCACATATGACTCTGTTAACTAACAGAAATACAGCCTGATGATCTAATGATTTTTTTGACATAACATCTCTTTTTAACGTCATAATTAAGAAAAATATGTATTAATATTAATATTATAAGATATGTTTTAATCAAATATACGGTAAAGCTAGGTTAACACATTTGCTTTTGTATCCCTGAAGCCTTTTGACAAAAGCCACTGACATAATGGGGTATTGAACCAAAGAGCTTATTGCACATAAAGGATCTTTTTGACACTTTTAAACAAAATGTCATGCAGACTTTGAAGCTCTACATCCTCACTGAATCATCAGCGTTACGGAAGAAACTAAGTCTTTTTTGAAAAACATAACGATTCTTTCAGAGCTCAAACATTTCAGGCTTGATTCTCATGTACAGTAAGTCCGCATCACTGCTCTGACTATATATAGGACCATTTCAGTGCATGTGGGTGTAAAGGTATTCTTCCATAGTGGCGTAATGGGGCTTTAAGTGTTGAGGAGCACTTCCTTCTTTCATTGACAGCCATTGACATATAGTCAATTAATTGAATTCAAGAGGGGAGCAAGAGAAACGTGAGGTATTCTGATAATGTTTCTAGCTTCTCCTGCCATGTTGACCAGTGACGAAAGGTCTGTTTAAAATTGGTGTTATATGGAATGGTTTTGGCAATATGAGTAATCAACTAAGGTTAGCCTTCTGCATCTAGCTCTGATTGCTCTGCTTGAGATGGCTTCTACTGCCTTCTGCTACAGCTTTAACAAATCTCCCACTGGAACACTTTTTGTCATTGGTTTAGAAATGGAGCACTTGTTATCCATTTGTGTTTATACGTTGTCTAGGTGCTCCACTCATGGTGCCTTGCTTTTTCTGTCATCCAGGAGCAGCACATGCTTACTTAATGATGAAGATCACATGGGAATTACAAAGGCTTCATGTCCAATGCGGAACATGTGGTGATGCCCGTAGATAAACATGCACATCCATTCATAGTATGTATCACACCAGAAAGAGAAATCAGTTTTCCTATTGGCATCATTACCTGAAGTGTTCATTTTCAACAAGGAGGGAACAGATTCTGATCTTGGTTACATCAGGAAAAATCAGGAACCCCGTGTCAAAGTCAGTGTCATTACTCTTAATTATCATGTGCATAACTGAGATCAGAATACTGCCCAAGAACTTTACAGAGCCACTGTTCGATTTGGAAAAAAGGAACCCCTGTCTGTCTAAATTTCTCAAGTGCTATCTGTCTCTTGCCAAGCACGCACACATTAATTGTGTGTTTTAAAACTTTGTTTGGTTGAACCTGTCATGCTAGGCTAAAATTGTGTGACCTAAGTTGTAGTAGCTTTTGCAGTGAAGGTATCATTTACTGTTGAGTATATTTTACTGTGCTGTTATAGATCTTTTCACTCAACCAGCTGTCTAACATGTTGAATAGTCTTTCATCTTGTCAAACACTTCCATTCCCCTTTCTACAGCTTTCTCAGCCAACATGTACACACCTAATCAATCTAATGCCACTGTCTCCAGACTTTTAAACCAAAAAGCACTGCCCAAACTACTTTCTTAAAGAGACAGTCATCCTTTTCCAGCAAACATCGTCAAGAGGACTGATAAATTGTTAAATGAAAAGAAACAGTTTTTGGAAACTGTTATGCTAGGTCCAGCCTGAGAGCTCAAGTTCACTCACTGAAGCTGTCATTTAATAAATGCTGGTGAGGAGAGGGGCTGCATTCAAGCTGATCATGTATATGTTAATTTAATTTAATTTAATTTAATAAACATCTTATTCATGATCTAAGCTTAAATCTCCTTGCATTTGTCTATATGGATTTTTGGGGGGCCTCTTTTTGGCAAACAAGATTAATTTGCCTCAATCTGTTCAATGCTATTTTTCTTTTTTCCTATCCTGTATCAACAGAAACTCCATTAGTAGATTGATATTTACATCGTTTGAGTTCCAGATGAAACAAACCCACTGGAGCTGCACTGAGCCAGCACCTGCAGTGTAATATATATCTCACCAATTGCTAAGCCCTCATATAGCATATTATTATTTTTTATTTTTATTGTAAATACATTAGATATAATACCTAGGGGGACTGTATGAAGTGAACCATATCAAGGGGTGAGATTACTCTTGAGTTAATACTAGTTCTGAAATCAGTTAATAAGAAATAGGTTGTGTTGAAAGAGGTTCTAAAATGTGTTTTCTTCTTTTGATTTTTTTCCCCTTTTCTTGTTATCCTTTTTCAACTTGTTTTCTTTCTTTTTTAATCATTACTGTGATTCTGTGGTGGAACATTTTTTCAATTGCACTTCCATTTCTCCATATGTTTTGTCTATTTTTTTAAATATGATTTTAGAGCCAGCAGAAAAACATGGAATAGAGCACTCAGAACAAACAGGTAGAGTTGCCTCCTGTTTTCAGCCTGTTTTTGAATTACTTAGGATGGAGGGAGGTAAAGACACTTCAACCTTTAAGCCCCTTTGACATTCACAAAGTGCTAAAAGTCAGCTGGGGTCTCAGCTCTGACAAATTTGCATCTCTTTGAATATGACGCTTGAAAAGCCAAGCCGCTAGATTAAATTTTGCCATGGAGAAAATGAGAAAGGCTTCCATCTCACAGGTCTACTGGGAGGATCTTTATGGTTGATTTACTTTTTTTAAATAAATGTTTCTTTATGTGTTTCTTCTAGTTTGTGTCCAGCCTTCCTCTATCAGGCTTGCTGTAACTTCTGCCGGTTCTATCAGCCCACAGTAAGTCAACCTGGGCAGAGTACAAGGTGAGAGAATATTTCAATCTAAACTGCATATCCCTTCTGTGTTTTCTGATTAAAATTTGCAAGCAAACCTTGGAATAAACCATACCTGACATGACTTCTAAAATAATTTACACAGTTTATCAACATGCGGCTACATCCTAACAGCCCTTCCTCTTCTAGTCGCATGCAGAAGGGTCTCATACATGCCTAACAATGTGCAGGATGGCCCCCCACTCTGTAGCTGTGGCCTAATACAGATGGCAGAGAACAGAACTAGTGTATAAAAGATGTGGTCATTACATCAACTCAGCAATAATAAATTAATTGCCCACTGCACAAACTCATGACAGCGTGAATTGTTTAATCAGATTCTATATAGATTCAGATCCTAGATACCAGATTAGGTCCAGAATGAGCCCAGAGGCTTCCTTGGAGTTGCATCTGGGAGTTGGGGAAGAATTTGGCTTTTTATATGTATGGAGTTATTTTAGTTAATGACATGGGACTGGGTATGTGCAGAGGCAACTGCTTCAAGGTTGCAAACTGTTTATAGCTCAGATTCTGTAGCTGTTCGTTTGCTTTTTGTAGTGAATTCTGAATTGTTACACTTTATAAAAACCTCAGCATTTTCAATAAATAATATTTGGTTGCAATTAGATTTATTGAAGAAATTCCAGAGAAATGTGTTGAGTTGTTATTAAATAAGGATAGTTCTTTTAAGTATATGGCCTTTTAGAGAAAACCTAACGCCACCCATTTGCTTCTGTTGATGCTGTTACAGGATGGAAAACCTCCCATTTCTTCCTAATTGTGAAGCAGAGTGATGCTATTCCTGAAGCAAGGAGATGTATCCCTCAGTGCCTCACTTTACTCTCTCTTTGTTTCTTCAGTATATGTGAAACATGTATATAACAGAGTTCATACTCAATGTCAGTAGGAGATGTTGTATGTGAAGGTGTTTTTTTTTAACTCTTATACAAAAATTGTTTGCAAGCTTTGTGAGCAGCATAACTTATGAACAATCAGATATAGCTAGTCTTTTTTCTTCCAAGGTTCTTATAATTTTCTGGCAGATCACATTACATTAGAGTGCAATGTGATCTGCAGTTAGGACTTAGTGATGCATACCGCATTTTTTAACATAGTCACTTGGGTTCTGATTTAGGCCAACATGCTTCTCTAGAAATAACTCAGGATAGTGGATTGATGATGCACTTGGCAGGGGAAGAACAGCACCAGACTTTGAAATATGCTTTAAAAATTAAAATACATTTAGGCATCTAAAGATGTAGCCTGATTTTCAAAATTTCAGAGCACCCAACAGCTCCCTTTGATCTCAGAGGTAACAACTAGGTGCTCTTAAAAAGCTGATCACTTTTTTAGGTCCCTAGATATAGGCATTTTTATATATACCAAAACCTTTCCTCACCTATTGCTCTCAATAACTGCTGTGTCCTTTCTCACACCCAGACTTGCAGCTTGATCTCATTTTCGATTCTTCCCTTGACCTCTCTACCCCCCCACATAGTTTGTCACTACATTTTCTCCCTTTTTCATATTAATCTGTCAAAGTCCATCTTCTCCTTTCCTTTCTAAGCCCTTAGCTAGACCTCAGCTACCTTTTCCTTACTAGTACAGCCTCCTCTCTAGCCACCCCACTCAGAACTGCACTGGGAACTATTTGTTACAGTATTGTGGTAAAGGCCTTTATTTACATGCAGCTCTGCATAGACCAGGAGGCTTTTTCCTTTTGTGATAAACCTTTCTCCAGGATAGGTCCAGCTATCACAGGACTATCACTGAATACAGCCTTGCCCAGCCTGCACAATCCAAAAAATTGCAGACACTTTTTGCTGAATTAGGCTCCTAAATCCCAGCACAGTTCACAGCAGCTAAGGGAGCTACCTTGGACACCTGGAGAATGTAAAGAAAGCAGATTATCTGGTGGCTCTGGAGAAAAGCAAAGCACTTCCCTTGGAGGTTAGCTGTGTTACTCAA
The DNA here is from genome assembly GCF_001723895.1 of Crocodylus porosus. Classification (NCBI taxonomy): domain Eukaryota; kingdom Metazoa; phylum Chordata; order Crocodylia; family Crocodylidae; genus Crocodylus; species Crocodylus porosus. The sequence goes on from NW_017728947.1 coordinate 94,112,599, forward strand.
TACTGTGTTCCTCATCTGAATTCAGTCCTGTGCCATGTACTGGAGTTTCTGGGCAACACCTTTACAGATTGATTGTTACTAATACACAGTAATATTAAGCAGTGTACAACACAGCCAATTAAGGAAAAACTAAAAATGGACAGACTATTTACTTGCATTGATAATAAGTAAGAGGATGCATTGCTATTTACTTTGGTAGTGTTACAAGGTGAGCATAATGTGTCTCAACAGGTGTACACTGCATTCAGATTAGTACCAAAAAACAGCTATGGTAAAAAAGCAGGTGTTTTCAGTACCATTCACTATTTTTCCTTACTTGTGAGAAGTAGTACTAAGCAGACAGGGATTAAGGTAGGAAATTTTTGGTTTGGGGCCTGAGACAATACTTCTCAGTGCTTCCATGTAATTTTGCCTCATTAGATCTCAAAGCAGTGTATATAAGAAAGCCAGTAGCATAGCTAAAGAAGGATGACTGGGACACCAGGCCTAGGTGCCACTTTGGCTGTGGGGTACTGCTTATCTGGCTACTGCTGCCAGCCTGGCTGTAGCTGTTGCCCCATCTGCCACCACCTCCCAGGGCACAGACTCACCCAGCTATACCTCAGAAAAAACAGTTACAGCAGCCTCCTGGGGATTGTTAAAGCCAAAGTCACGTGGTTCTAATTGTCATGAGAGGTTGACATTGATCCTTCAGGAAAGGGGGGTTTGTCCCACCTGTTGGCACCCTCTGGTGAGTAGGGTGGGGTCAGTCAGACCCATGGATCAGGGCTTTGCAATTCTCTCACTTGATCCTGCCACCTTAACTGTGCAGCACTGTTTAAAAACTATAGTTTTGTCTTAAAACTGTTTTCTGTTTCTATCAGATTTTGTCAGATACTTTAAAAAGATAATTCTTAAGTATGGTCTCAGCCTTCTAGTAGACTGGTCTTTTTATTGTTCCCTCTGAATTCGATTCCCTAGCACAGTATCATTTTGTGATTAAGAACAAGAACGAGAAAAACCCAAATAAGCATTATGTTGCAGTTACAGTTACATACAAGGCGAGAAAATAGGACCTTGTAACATTTTTCTATTGGACTTTACTGTGAGATTGTTTTCTGGATATTCAGCCTTCAGGATACACTGCGGATCACATTCATTTTTTCCCCTACAACCATGATGGCTAGAAATTTTTGTAAAAAATCAGCGCAGAGATAAGAATGCATTCACCTGACTCCAGGAGCAAGGGCTTTATCAAAAACAGTTATTGTAAGACACTACCAGGCTTGAAGGGCCCACTGTAAAAGATAAAATACATATTCTGTCCATCCTGGTTTGCTAAGCCAGTTTTGTCTCTACATGAGGACCCTTAAACAGATGCATTTGTTCTGTTATCCCTCCAAAGTGGGTTGAAAATAATAATGTAAAAGAAAAAAAATATCTTCAAGTTGTTCCCTGTTCTTAGCTTCCAACTGGATCCCGTCTTTCTGAGTTTGTTCTTTAGACTGTAAGATCTTCAGGGCAGGGACTTTCATAATTTTTTACTTATACTGCAAAGAGTGCATAGGCCAACGCTGAAATGACAGACATATACTAATGCCTACACATATGTATTCACATACTTGCATCTAAAGCTACACATGTACACCTATATATTCAGATAGTGCATAATTGCTTACACACAAGCAAATGAGCATATCCATACAGTATAGATAAACACGTATGCATACATGCCTATTCACTCACACTCAAAACTAGGAAGCATCCTTCAATGAGTTGCAAAATTGCTTAAAAAAATCAACAGCCATCCAAACCTTTAAATTAACTCTTTCTAAATAATAATGTTAGTATTAACATGGCATGCTTAAATCCAAATGGACAAGTTTATGTTCCCTTTTGCCCATCTCTCTCTCTCTTTCTTTCTCTCTCCACCCCCCCCCACTTTACCTTCCCAACGGCACTATTTTATTTCAGAAGAAAACTTATGAAAATTGTTGAAACATACACTACAAAGCATTTTCTTTTTTTTTTTCCCCTCTTTTTTTTATTTCAGCAGATAGCCCCCAAAAAAGGCAGGGATGTCAAAGGCTTCCAGTCCCCCCTTTGACATTCACGCAGTGCTGAGAGTCAGCCGGGGTCTCAGCTCTGACAAATTTGCATCTCTTTGAATGTGACGCTTGAAAAAAGCCGGAGCTGCTAGATTAAATTTTTTTTTTTCCGTCGAGAAAATGAGAAAAGCCTCTATCTCTCTGCCGAGTCTACTGGGAAGATCTTTATTCTGATTCTTGTTAGAATTGTTTATCACCCTGACAGACCAGACTCGGACGAGATAAAGGCGCTGCTCCATCACGGGGCCTGACAGTGGTAGGACATGCAGAGAAATGAAAGGAGCAGGGGAAAATATTATTAATAGATGCCGACTTGATTTGCCTCTATGGCACGTCAAGGAAGGAAGGGAGGGGGGAGCCATGGCTTGATTGCAAGCCTATGAAGTTCTGTCCAAAAAGAAGCTATTTTTCATTAAGTGATAGAAGGGCTTTTTTCATGTTCTTTCCTGAGGAGCTGATAACTTATGCAGTTTATTCTAACCCTGCTGATTTCTGTCAGGGAAAGAAAACTCCTGAAAGATGGCTCCAGCTCGTCCTTTTCAGAGAAGGAGGCTGCCTTGTCAGAAATGGTAGCAAAGCATTAAAGCCCTGGCCTTGACTCCTGCAAGGTCCCTTGGTTCTGATTGGGTGCAGGTGTGTGGGGGAGGAGGGGGTTATTATTCCATGCCCACTATGATATTCCCATGGCAAAAATATATACTGGAAGTGTACATGCATCTATGCTCACAAGTGTTTATTTTTGATTTATAATTACTGGGACACTGGTTAAGGTTTTTCCCTGGGTGAATGTTTCCTGGTTCATACTGTGTCTAGCAGAATCTGAGAAAGGGAGACCAGTGCATGCTTGGACCAACCTTAGTCCAAATGAAGATAGAGAAAAGCCATGCTAGTTACATTTATGTAACCTGAGACCATTAACATCTCTGGTGCAAATTACAAGTGGGCGTAGAATGCAAAAGTTAAAGATACTAACAACAATGGTACAATCTCCTTTGTTACGCATCCTGTATGTTTGGTGGCACAGCTAGTCTGATATGATCAGTGTTTTATTAAATTACATCTTTAACGAGGAAAAGAGGAGTGAAAAATACTCACTGTGTGCAATGTGGCTAAGCAGTTTTCACCCCTGGGCCTTGTCTTGTGTGTGAGGGACCTAGAGCAGCTCCTCTCTAGTGGTAATGACCTGAAAGGTGTTGAGTGAATCTCAGAATGGGCTGAGTGCCCTTCCATTTCCATCATCTGCAATAGTAGGGTTGGAGTGTTGTTGTAGCCATGATAGGAGTTGAGATGATTCATAGCTCAGAAGAATTACACCGGACTGGATCCTAAGAATAGTCACATTCACATAATCTTAGCCTTCATCTTCCTTCCCTGTTTCCCCCACTGCCATTTGTTTTTCTCACTGATTGTGTCATGTCTAGAACTAGATTGTAAACTCTGTTGGAGGGTCTGTATATTTTCTTTATTTGCTTAATTGCCTAGTATTTATAAACCATCTCTCCCTCTTTCTCCCACCCTGCCCAATATCAGAACCTGGTTTTCTCAATCCACAAAGGGTACAACCCAGCCAGGTGCTGAGTGTGGCAGAATGCCATCTTAGTCTCTCCCCAAGCTCTGCTATTAGGCTTATGACCTATCTGACAATGTGGTTACCATGGTCACTGCAGAGGGCAAGCACCCCAGCCCCACCTGCTTTAGGTAACCCTGAGTTGTAACCTGAGCTGGATACATTCCTGAGGGAACCTGCTCCCTTGGCCTATGTGACTGGCCTCACACACCAGGGTGGGGGCTTAAACTCCCCATTGTTTTAAGCAATGATATCAGGACTGGGAGGGGGACTGCCAGTCTACCCGGCAACCAGTGATACATTTCAAATTGGTTGGCTGGCAGCCAACAACTGCTGGCCTTCATTGGATCAGGTAAATGAGGTTGTAGGGTCTATATAAGTTAAAGACTGCCCAGGAGGAAGGGCAGCAGCCATGATGAAGACACTCAGGGAAGCTGGACCATCTGAAATTCACCCTCTCTCTTGAAACTCATGTTCAATAAACTGCTTGCCTCCAGATGAAATCTTCACCTGCCTCTGGATAATACTTGTGAGTAAGCGACTTGAAATCTAACTAGATATATAGCTTGCAGTAACTCAGGTCCATGATCAGAGGCTATCATACCACTGTTTATTCTAAGGTATTTCTCTGATATTGCACTACCCTGTACCCTATTCCAAACCTACTCCTTATAACCAATAAAGTTCTCCTCTGTACCTAGCGTGGGAGACTTATTGATCCGGCTGACTAAGGGAGTCCACTATTTGTGCTTCAGACTAAGGGGAGCACCCCAAGTTCATGCGGTGGGTCTAATACCCCTCAAGGACTACTAGGCCTGTGTTTCCCAGGGAGCACAGGGCCAAAGTCATTCCAGATCCCGGGTGGTGGTGGTGTTACCCTCAGGCTTGCAGGTGTGCTCCAAGAAGGGAGTCGGCCAGACATAAGGCAGCCCCAGGGAGGCACTCAGAGCCTGAAAGGTGGTCAGGTGAAGTGAGGTGGGTGGCTCAGCACAGGAGCACCAACTACTGGTCTGCCAGACTGAGTACATAGCCCAATCCTGTTCTTAAGTGTGAGTTTGTGAGTCAGTCAGTTTGCTCATGTGTTTAAAACTAAGCACATGCTGAAGTGGAACTGGGCGTAGGATAGTGCTTCGAAAGAACAAGACCTATAAAATAATAATTGAGATGAAAGAGAGCTTGACAACTTGACATAAGGACGTAGGTGTTTCCTGTCTTTCCTGCAGGTATCTCATGGTGAGTGGAGTGGCTTCTTATATCTAGGAAGGAAGCTGTAAGGAATCTTGACTACAGATGTGTTTTCTTTGGGAAGTAGAAGGATGCTACGAAGACTTCTCAAACCATGTCCTTTCTCTTTCTGTTAAGCTGTACTGAAGTTTTAACTCCCTCTAGAACATGGGATCCCAATGATTTGTCATGGTTTCAGAATTTCTGTGCAAACATTTTTCATATTCCTACTCTTGGTTCCATATAAGCAGAAAGTATTTGGGTATATATAGACTTACATTGACATGAACCAGGATAGAGTTGGCACCTAATTGTATGGTGAGAGGTCACATAAAGTAATCCATCAGTTATATAGGTTGCTAAGTTTACTGTGGTAACAGCCAATGGCCTCAGTTGATACCAAGATCACCAGCTGAACTGAATTATTGCTAGGTTTTGTACAAACACATAGTAGTGAGTCTCACTTTGAAGAGCTTTCAGACTAACTAGGTCAGACAAACAAAGAGTAGAAGAAAGGAGGTTTTGTGGTTCCTGTTTCACAAAAATAGAGAACTGAGCCCCAGAGAGTCTGACTGGGGCATTTGATAACAAACTTCAAATACCTGAATGGTGATTACAGATGATGGAGATGGGCTTTTCTCTGTGGCCATAGGGAAGAGGACTAGGAGCAATGGCCTTAAGCTTCAACAGGGGAAATTTAGGGGGAAGTTTCTGGCTATGCAGTGGTTAAGCACTGGAACCGGCTACCTAGAGAAATTGTGGAGTCTCCATCCTTGGAAGTTTACAAGAGCAGATTGAACAGACTTTTGGCTGGGTTGGTTTAGTTGGGAATGTTCCTGCCTTGAACAGGGGGCCGTACTGCATGTCTTTGTGAAGTCCCTTGCAGCCCTACTTTCCTATAATCCTATATCTTAACCAACATCACACAGGGAGTCCACAGAACAACTATGAATCAAACTGAGATCTAACTTCCAAACCAGTTCCTTGAGCACATGACAGCTTCTCCTCATCAAGCACACAATGGGCCTAGAACTGCCCCAGCAAAAGCATACTTAAATTCAGTTTTACCGTAACACTGGCCTGCTAAGCATTTTTATAAGGGTCCATTTTATTTGCTACAGCTAATTTGTTAGAGTTCTGTGTGAAAACATGATCCATGAGGGATTTGCCTTTTTTTAGATTTTATTTCTTTTACTGCATTTGCTTATATTGCTCCAGTGACAAAGCGGGTTATTGTTAATGCAACTTTGAGAAAGGAGGTTGAGTTATGCATCCCTGAAGTCCTCAATTTGCATACTTTTAGAAAGTGGATGTACTTGGCAGGCACTCTCTTTATGCAGCCGTGGTTTTGGCACATGCCAAAGTGCAGAGGGTGAGCATCCTGCAGCAATTTAAACTGGGAAAACAGATGTGGTTTAGAGTTGTGGTGTGTGTGCAGACCAGGCCTACCATGAAAATATCTATGCGTAATCAGGGCACCCAACATACTTTCAGATGTGCACAAATGCCATGTTGGTTTCTTACAACTACGGCACATAAGGAAATGTTATTAAAAAAAGAAGCAATTTATGATGTATTCATTGATAATGTTCTAGATCAGGGCTGTCCAACTTCTAAGCAGGTGGGGACCGCACGCCCTATGGACTGCACAAGCAGAGGTCACATGACACATAGATGCATCACCCGCATGGCACCACGTTCCCAGCATCCTCCCCACAAACCCCACTGCACTAGTTGCTCGGGTGCCCCCCTTCATGGCATCACATGCTTAGGCACCCCACTTCATTGTAAGCTCCCCAGCTGTGGGTTCCCCTGCTGCGTTGTGACTCTTGGGCAGCTGGGCCCCAGGTCCTCCCACCCAGAGGCATAGCAGCTTTGTACTTAGAGCAGTGCTGGATATCACAGTGCTAATTGCAGCCAGGCGATCAGTTGCTGTTGGGGTCACAGCTGTTTTGGCACACAAAGGCACTGCCCCAGTTGCCTCTTCTTATTTAAGCTATGACACCCAGAACAGCAGGCTGTGCCAAACTATACTGGACCAATGGATCATAGAAGGACACTTGGAGGGGCTGGATGTGTTCAGATCAGTGGGCCCAGATGAACTTCATCCAAGGGTGCTGAAGGAATTAGCCAGTGTCATAGCAGAACCACTGGCATGGCTGTTTGAGCAATCTTGGTCAGGTCCCAGAGGACCGGAAAAGGGCCAATGTGGTCCCTATTTTCAAAAAGGGGAGGAGGGAAGAACTTGGAAACTATAGGCCAGTTAGTCTCATCTCTATCCTTGGGAAAACTCTGGAAGAAATCATTAAGGATCACATTCGTGGGAGCCAGCAGGGGAAATAATGCTGAAAGGAAATCAGCACAGATTCACTGCAGGTAGTTTCTGCCTGACTAACCTAGTTGCTTTTTATGACCAGGTCACAAAATGCTTAGATTTTAAGAAGGCCTTTGATACGGTATGTCATTCTGTTCTTGTAAATAAACTGGCAGGCTGTGATGTAGATGATTACGCAGTCAGAGGGGTGTCAAGTTGGCTTAAGGGTTGCACCCAGAGAGTGGTGGTGCACAGGTCAATATCAACCTGGAAAGATGTGGGCAGTGGAGTCCCGCGAGGCTCGGTCCTTGGACCGGTGCTATTCAATGTCTTCATCAGTGACTTGGACGAGGGCATGGAGAGCACCTTGTCCAAGTTCACAGATGATACCAAATTATGGTAATACACCAGAAGGTAGGGAATGGATCTTGGTGGATCTGGACAGGTTGGAAAAATGGGCAGAATGAAATAGGATGCGGTTTAACAAAGACAAGTACAAAGTGCTGTACCTGGCCAAAAAGAACCACTTACCGGTTGGGGGAGGACCTTCTCAGCAGCACAGCAGCAGAAGAGGATCTTGAAGTCATAGTTGACTCCAAGATGAAGATGAGTCGTCAATGTGCCAAAGTGGTCAACAAGGCTAATTGCACTTTATCATGCATTAGTAAATGCATGATGAACAGTTCCAGGGAGGTGATGCTTCCCCTCTATGGAGCACTGGTCAGAATGCAGTTGGAGTACTGCATCCAGTTTTGGGCGTCGCACTTCAAGGGGCATGCAGAGAATCTTGAGAGGGTCCAGAGGAACGCCACTCGTACAGTCAGAGGCCTGCAGGCAAGGCCCTCTGAGGAGAGACTGAGGGACCTAGATCTCTTCAGCCTTCAGAAGAGAAGGCTGAGAGGTGATCTTGTGGCTTCCTATAAGTTCATTAGGGGAGGGCAGCAAGGAATAAGGGATGTTCTATTTACTAGGGTATCCCCTGGAGTAACTAGGAAAAATGACCACAAATTGACAGAGAACAGATTTATGTTGGACATTAGAAAGAATTTCTTCACAGTAAGGGTTGCCAGAATCTGGAATGGGCTTCCAAGGGAGGTGGTGCTCTCCCCTACCTTGGGGGTCTTCAACAGGAGACTGGACAAGCACCTAGCTGGACAAGCACCTAACTCATCTGACCCCAGCGCTTTTTCCTGCCCAGGGTATGGGGTTAGACTAATGATTTACTGAGGTCCCTTCCAACCATAAGATTTATGAATATAAGAATGTGGGGGAAGTGGTGGCTGGGTGGAAGCCCAGGAGCTGCAATTTAGCCCCTTGTGGGCTGCATGTAGGCCACCAGTTAGACAGCCCTCTTCTAGAGTGTGGATCTGGTTTACAATATCCAGTATTGTGGATAATTATGATCAATGAATAGTGAAGTTCAGATTATTTTGCTGGATTCAGTAACCATCAAAGAATTTAGGGGCCATGTCTGAATTATTAATTTCTCTCAGAGCTACAAAAATTAAGTTGGGGGATGATGAATTTTGGATAATGTCTCTCAGTAGAAAACTGAAAATTCCAGAAAACGGTTTCCCCTCTAGGAATCCAGCATTCTGTGGGAAGCTGAAACAGTGAATAACAGTCTAAAAGAAGTTCAGTGAGATAGTTTGGGTGATGGAAAACCCTTGGCATTCAACTGAAGTTTACAGTTAGATGTGTGCAGGAAGAACTAAAGAAGAAAGTTAAGACTTGGTCTCATGTCAACGGGCAAATTTCCTTTGACATAAATGGAAGCTACTTTCAGCCTTTAGTCTATGCAATGCACTTGTTTAATACAATCAAATGAAATAAAATGTTTGAAATGTGCTTATTTTATCTTGATATCTGATTTTCCTGAGTTTAGTGAAGGAAAATTATGAAGATTGGTGACTCTGTTGCATCACTGAATTTCTAACAAGTAAGAATTATGCTTTAAGTCATTAAAATTGGGAGTTATAAAATGGACCTATTAAAACATAAATGTGCATGGTTATAGCAATTACGTGTAGTAGCTTCACTAGTATGCTAGCTTTTTTACACGATTGTCTGGAAGTAGTGCCACATATATCCATGGGCAGTAATAATCAGAATGTAAGAGTAACTGAAGATTGGTGATATTTGAAGATCACTTCAAAGAAGTGTTAAAGTAAAAGATAAAGCAGGAGGAAAATTCCCGTTCCTGTTACTGATTTGGGTTAACAATATACCCCAATATGGCTCCTTTCCTTCTTTACTGGTATAGAACTAGCTCTGTGTTTCACTTCTTACTATCTAACCATTGCCTATAAACTGTTTTCTCATGAGAGGCATGGTTAGTTAGTTGCATGCATTTCACCCTAATTTATAATAGGGGCCTTAAGAATAGGGTGACCATATGTTCCAGTTTGGCCACAACCATTTTGGATTTTGGAGGCCAGTCCCAGTGGTGAAAATTAAAACGAGTGCCACAGGCTTGAGGTACAGGGCAGGGATGCTGAAAGGCATAAGCTGTGAAATAGGAAGCCCTAGCACACAGTGAAATTGTTTTAAAATAGGTTAACTTGATTAGTGGAATGACCATTAAAAAGGGGAGATGATTGTTATCACCTCTGCAGTAAAGAACAATGGATCATTAATGGGCCGTTGACCCCAATTAACTGCCTGAATATTAGTACCAGAGCTGCACCATGCCTGCCTTGCCCCGCCTCTGTGGGTCGGAGCAGTGTCCCAGATTTCACATTGTCCCGGATTCCACATTGGCCCATATGGTCATCCTACTTAAGAGGGGCCTTTAAAAATAACATCCTATTTTTAATTTCATCTGCTATGGGAAAGGAGAAACATCAGAGAAATATATTCAACATGTTAGCCTTTCTTTGTTCTCAGATCTGAAGCAGGTTGTGATTTCTTTCACAAATTCTTTGATCTTGTAAATTATTCAGGGAATTAGTTTTTGAATTCCGTTTGTCCTCTGACTAATTTTTTGGGGAATTTGAAATTCAAAATTTAAAACAGTGGTGTTTAGTCTTGATTGGCCACATAAATCACAAGATGTTGATCCCATGATTAAGTTAGTACTACTCTTATAAGCCACAGTTCAGGGAATTATTTAAGTTTGTGCTTAGATTATCACAATTCAGGTAAGTCTATCAGCAAGTGCTTCTATTTAGGGGAAGTCTGAATATAGATACTTTCCTGAGTCAAGATCATAAGCAGGTTTCTAATTCAAAAATTCAGAGAGCTTTCCCATGTGTGTATTCAAGTGTGAAAACTGAGCAATCATTTCCCACAAGTTTTTCAGCTAGAAAATTTGAATCAAATGATTACTTTAAAAGATCATGCACACAAAAGAGGCATGGAAACAAATCTACAAACAACTCAAGTGAAATACAATTTGCAGTATTTATCAAGCCCAGTGGTTCTCAACTAGGGTGCTGCAAGACCTCATTCAGGGGTGCAATGCCACTGCCAGTGTGGCCAGGTAAAACTGCCCCAAATGAAGAGCTGCAGCATACACATGCTCGTCCTGCGTTAGGGTTTTCTGCTAACCCTAAAGCAGCTAGGAAACCTGGCTTGTGCACAGCTCTTCCTGACTGCCTTTCCCCCATCCCTCCTGGGACAAGAGGTATATGGGGCAGTTCTACCTGCCCCACACATTGGTGGATCCAAGATTTATTAAAAAGAGGTGTGGCGCACTTCCCCTCTGACTATGGGAAGATGGGGGCAAGGCATGGCTGGAGCCCCTGGGTTGGCAGGGGACACCAGAGAGCTGGGGAAGGAGCCAGAGCTACTCCTGCCTCCTCCTGCTAGGGGCGAAGGCAAGTACCTGTGCAGGGTTCTGGACTCCTTTGGGGACGGGCAGCAATGCAATTTCCTCGTTCTAGCTCCTGCTTCCTGCCTGCTGCCCTCTGCCACAGGTGTCCCCCGCTGGCTAGAGGAATCTGCATGCTGACGATACTGTCCTTGGCCAATCCCAGCTCCCCTCAAAGCCACTCCCTTCAGGGCAGGAGTTGCTCTGGGGTTCCCTGCATCTGGATCAGCTGGGGACAGTGGCAGCAGTGGTGGAAGAGGGTTGTGTCCATACTGTTGCATGCTGGATCTGCCCCTGGCCCTGCATGCTTCTGTTTCTGGCAGACAATCTGCAGGGCTGGATGGGGAAGGGCAAAAGCATGAGCTGCTGTTTCTGCCTGTTTTAGGGAACTCTGATGAGGTAGGTGTGCATGTGCCACAGCCCTTCCTGGTCTGGCTGTGCATGAGGTTCACGGGGCAGTTTTGGCATCACCACACAATTGAGAATCATTGAGGTAAGGTGAAGTAGCACAACAGTGGTGCTCAACCAGGGATGCCACCACATTCAAAAATGTTGTGGAGGGGTGCCCTGACTGAAAAGGCTGAGAACCACTGATCTAGCTCCACCTCTTAAATTGTTAATATTAATCTATATTAGGTGGGGAAAGTGTGAAATATAATGTGTTTTGGGGGGGGGGGTCTTTTCATATTGGTTTACTTCCAGGAAACACTCAGGTAGGAAGTCAAATTATTCAACCCTGGAATCCTCCTTTTGTGCAGTTTTAGAAAATGTATGTGTGTGATAGGATATCTTATTGTTCCCAGGATGTGCTATCCTGTGCATGTGGAGTAGCTTTAGTGAGAGAAGAAAGGCAAATTCACTTTACTTTGTTCTTGCCACTTTTATGAATATTAAAAATATGGATAGAATAATTTTGAACACTTTTGGAAAAGGTCTTTTGCTCCTAATTTCAGCACTATAAAGTTTTTACACTAGTGCAGTAGAAAAAAATTTGAAAATTTTACAGGTTTATATTGGCATAAATGTAAGGAATTTAATTGAAAATTTGCATTTTGAGTGCAGTCTGAGGAGGATTTTACGATCACATGAAACCTTAATGCCAATAAATAGCACAAAGAACTCTCTAGCCAGAACCAGAAACAGTTCACTTGGATTAGTCAAGCAAAATGTCATTATTTAGGTGTGCATAGCCTAGCGCGCCAAACTTCTTCAGCACCAAGTTTAGAACAGTGAAGGGGTTAAACAAAGATAGATAAGGCAGTTAAAAACACATGGGGTAGCACCAGTGCTATCGTTCTGAGTGTTATGAGACTATTTCCCATATAACACCAATCCATCTTGATCCTCCCTGCTAAGTAGATTTACTTAATGAGAAGCCTTTGTGTAATACAGTTTGCACTCTCACTAGCAGGTTCTTAGTTGTATGGGTGCTCTAAGCCTGCCACACTATGTCTCGTCTAACATTGTTAAGTACTGCCTTTGTAAAATACTCCTGATCATAGATATATGCCGAGTAGTGCTCCAGAAATTGAGGCTGTATTAAATCAACAGCATAGCTTGTTTAAAATATTGTGGGGGGACCAAAAGGACAAGTCATTATTTTTGCATAAGTTTCTTCAATGTAAAATTTTTAAAAAGCGTAGGGACTTTGCTTTCCTAGCCTTCATGGATGCTTCACCTGTGCATTAAGTGCAGATTCAAACACTACATATAGCAAGATGAAGAATTATAGTCTACATGACATAACAGTCTCTCACTGTAAGAATGTGGAATTGTTCATTTAGTTTAATAGCAGGGTGAGTACTTGGGAAGATGTAGACCCTGGGTCCTTGATCTTTCTTGTTTAGATTCTTATTCAGATAATGACCTGAGTAATTTTCATGATTGGGGCTGTGGATCTTCCCTAATTGGACTGCTCTGAAATATGCATCTGATTCAGGAACCAGACACTTTCTTGGTGCCATTATAGAGCTCAGATATTAGCCTTTGGATGCAAAGCCCTACTCTAGCATGGTGCATCTTTACTCATCCCCATCATATAGGGCAACTGCTCTGCGCAAATGGCTTTTGACTCGCTCAGAGAAGCCCCTTGGATCGCCAAGAGTAATGGTTAGTTGTATGAGCAGATTGACAACACGCTAAATCTGTGAACCATATTTACTCAAAGCTAAGATGAGGTTTTACCCCCAGTCAGACTCATAGCAGTCTCCTGGCCTCTCCACCCCACTCTGCTTGGCCTCCCCAAGGCACAGAGTTCAGGGAAAGTCTGTCCCCTGCTCAGCCAGTCAGGAGCCGACAGTGCTGTATGGCTGGCAGGGGCTGTATCTTCATGTGCTCTACCCTGGGAGAGAACAGAGCCTCAGCATCATCTGACAGTAAGGAGTGGATGGAAGAAGCAGAAACTGGAGCGTGGGGGAAGGGGAAGAGATTTTGAAAGGCAGAGGCTGTGAGGAGCTGGGGTAGGGGGTGCAGGTGGCAGGAAGTCTGCAAGGGGAGAAGTAGGAGGGGGCAGAGGGCAAGTGGCAACCTGACCCCCCAGCCACTTGACCCCCCTCCTCCAGCTACTGCTTTCCTTGTTGTAGCAGTAGAGGATGCAAATTTAAGATAACCCTCTAATAATTTGATTCTATACCTGGAAAATAACAAATTTATAATTTGTCCGTATACCGAATCTAATTATTGTGGGGTCATCTTAAATTCAGGTCAATTTAGATTCAAGGAAATATGGTGATTCCACAAGGATTTAACACTTTGTACCTTCAAACACAAACCTCTTGCAGGCTGTTCTGCTTGTTCTGCTGTCCTAGAACATGAAAGGCACAACTGAACCTGTTGTAGCACCTCTTGGAAACCTCACCTTCTCTGATGAGGTGTTTACTTTCATTTAGGAAGTGACTAAAGACCTTGTCCTTATCTCTGACTGTCCTCCACCCAGTCAGGGCAGTTTCTGAGTCAAGCCCATGGTATGAAAATGTTATTTTCCTTTGCCCGCCATCTATGTCATTACTGAGACCAAATTATAACTGCTCAACTGGTTAGGCTACCCACTTTATAAACTAAGCATGCCACTTGTGCTTTGGACTATGTTTTGTGGCTTGAGTCTTGGTTGAGCTTTCTATTCTGCTCTTCTCTTCCCACAGAAAACCTGTAAACAGTGTACGATTCTGTTCCATACAATCTGACATCTCTGCAGACTTTAAGGGTTCCCAAAAGTCCACTGCAAAGCAACCATTCTAGATGGCACTAAGAAATGCATGTGAACAGTATGTCATCCTTTATTCCACCCATTTGGCATTATGTTGGGGGGGGAGGGGGAAATCCATGAGAATACATATGGCAAGCAGTAAAGACAGCAGTGTTGACAGTGTTTCTGTGTTAACACAGAAGGAGAACTTGCTACAGAAGGTATAGAGCTTGCAAACTTGTGCAGATCTTGTAAACTTCTGTAATAAATTGGGACATGTGCCTAAAGAAAAGGATGGGATCAGTTGGTGAGCACGTACAGCTGGGACCCATAGGTATGGGCATAAGTTCAGGTAGACAAGCATACCCTTAGCAGTGTGGAAAGCCCACACAGTTGCTCTTCCTGGGCTTGTGCATTGAATAGAAAGGGGCTGTATTGTTTCTTATGCAGTTTAGAGTTGGACTAATTTTTCAAATTAAAAACACAACTTTTTATAGTTACGTCTATAGAAATGTTGGCCTCTTGAGCTGATAGAAATAGTTTGCAGGGGAAAGGGGCAGGCAAAATATTTAAGGGTTAGTTGGTCCATTTCTGTGCATAGTAAAACCCATGCTTCATGGCTTTGCCTACAACAGTCTCCTGCCCCAGGAGCTCTGCCCAGTTAGCCAGCACAAGTTAAGACAGGTTGGCTGATTTTTGTCTATAAAGATGGCGTGATACACAAGCCTGTTTTACAGCTAAGAGGGATGACTATTAGCGAATGTGAATGGAGCTCTTGGAGTTCTGTGTGACAGGGCCCAAGGCACATACATCTGGTTATTTTAAGGCTTTTGAAAAGCCAGTATGTGAAGGGGAGGAACTTTTTCTTCCTGCTTCAAACCTAGTTCCTTTCCTGGAGAAAGCAACGCTGTCTTTCATATACATGAGATGCAAGCAGATGTTTTAGCTTGACTGTAGCTTTTGGGCAGGTAGTTTTTGAGGAGCGTTGCATTAAAATCTTTAAATACCTGCCTATTTAAATTGTAACAGCTAAAAAAAATAGTAATTCAGAAGGTTTTTTTTGCAGTAATGAGGCCCATGTTCTTTCCATCTCCTCCCTATTCCCCTCCCTCAACTTGCTTTTCACCATGAGACTGAGAAATTCTAGAAAAAGCTAAAAGAAGTTGATAAAAAATTAATCAGAGCCTTATCAGCCTGTCTGTCTGTCAGTCAGTCTCTCTCTCTCTCTCTCTCTCTCTTTGCCAGCAGTAGATGTGAAGGCCTGAAAAAGATTTCTTTTTTTTTAATTTGAAAAAGGGGTTCTTAATATCTCTGTGGCAATAGGGATAATTATGTGTGTATGAATATATATATATATGTTTGTGTGTGTTCATATTTACATATAAATATAATTCACTTTCAGTTTTAGATGCGGCGGGTGCTGTGCTGTTATGAGATGGAGACACAAAACTGTCATTTCAGGCTTTACGGCTGCGAGTGCCAGCTGCACTGTCCAGAACCTGAAATAAGCCTCCCCATACTACTATCCCCCAAAGGCTCGATTAATTATTCTTTGAACTGTTTAAGTTCCTTACTTGATGGGCTCATGTTCCTACACTGTAACTGCTACGGCCTCCCTCCCTGACTTCCATGCTTAAGGGTTCCTTTGCAGGTCAGAAGCTCCTTAAGTACAGACATGAAACAGATGCTGTGGTCGCTTCACCTTGCATATCATTGTAATATTTTTGTGTGCTTTAATTGTTTCAATTGCTTAACAGTCTTATTGTGGCCTGTTGTGTGTGAGGCTCCCTCAGCTCTCTACTGGGGGAATTTTTCTCTGCCGCTGTTTCTCAACTTACCGACAACAACATGCACATAAGAATGAAAGCATATGAGACAATGAAAGAGGCCAGTGTTGCTAGGGGCCATGAAGATTCTCCCACTTTGTCATCTCTGTTTCAGACTCAGTAGAGGGCCATGTTACCGCTACCTGCACTCCTGCTAATGGGGGTGGAAAGGTCTCCATTGCCCTGGGTATCCCCATCCAAATAGCCATGACCATGCTTGCCAGCAAAACCCTTAACACAGAAGAAGAGGTTCACACTGAAAAATGAAGAGGAAGAAAGTGATCTAATTTGTCACCTGAAATACGGCATTAGAAAGTAGATCACGTTAGATCACAACTGAAGGGCTCGTGGCTATAATTCCTGATGTTATAACATAAAAATTGATGAATGCATTTTTTTATGGCCCCCAAATGTTTCCCTTTACTACCATGACATCAAAGGTTTGGGGTGGAAGTTTCAAAAGTGCTGTTGTCACTGACTTTAACTGAGAAGAGTTAGGCTCTGCTGATCACTTTTGAAACTCCTGACTTAAAGGTTCATTGGCAGCTGGCTAGAAAAGTTTCATGTGCCACTTTCTCTCCTGGAGGCAAGAAAGCTCTCTGGGACTCACCACAAGGGTATTACTCCTTGCCTGCATCTGTACCTCCCTGTCAGACCTTGGGGATAGTGCTTCAACATTGGCACTTCTCAGTCGCTGGCAGCAGGCAGATTGTGGTGTTTGGATTGTCAGTGAAATGGCCAGGCCATTGTTCTTGTCATTTAGGTTTTGGGGTTTTTTTCCTTCCTTTTCTACCAAAGTATTTAAAAAATTCAGTTGATTTCTTCAACAAGCAGCTGCAATGACAGATGGCTGATGAATGCACTACCAGAAGTTCCAATGGAACTTGACTCCGTGGGAGTCAGGGCACTGTGCACCTTTCAAAGGGCACTGCTATAGTCAGTTGGGAAAGGGAGTGAGAGTCAGAATTTTTAACCATGGTGAAAATGTTCTGAAGGAGGAGAACATGATGACAAGGGGAGAGAAAGAGGAGGGAGTGATTGAGATCCAGCTAGCTAAACCTTTATCTCCAAGGATGGGTTAAGATGAAAGAGGGGTACAGAGCCATAGAAACTTCAGGAGTACTTTAAAAATAATATCTCTGCTGCAGAAACTTATCTTAGCCACTCATTTGCCACTAGACTCTTTGTTTCCCAGGCCCCAGATGGACTTTTCTCTCTGTTCTTACAAGAGATAATTGCTTCTTCTCCCTGTCCACTTGGAAGAGGAAACTACTTTTAACTGTCTGATTTTTCACTTATGATATAGCAAGCTCTCCTATCTACCTGCATCCCAAGATTTTGCATTCATTCAGCCTTGATTATTTAAAGGAGCTCATGCAATCTTGAAGGTGTCCTAAAGCTGCTATAAAAGGTCAAGCTTTTCCTCAAAAGATGGATTTGCAAAGTCATAATAGCAGAAAAACATGTTCTTAATATGTTGACTAGTCAAGTAATTCAAAATCTGCATGGATGCAGCTAAACTCTAATACCTATCTACTGTATGCTGGTTATCCACACCTTGCTTTGGAGCAAATATAAAAGCACTGACAGCTGCAGTAATACTGATTTCCAACTTGGTATTTATACCAGCCATGCATAATGCTGGAGAATGGTGCAGAAATAAACTCAGACTGATAATTGGAGGAAGATTCCCATATTGAGCCTACTTTGCCATTGCCTGCTTTTTTCTTAATTTATTTCCGTCGTCCATTTAGGGGTGTGCCTGTACAACATACTGTGCTGCGTGCAGGTATATCTACATTAGCTATGAATGAACTAGCTTAGATTCTGGAACCAATACAGCCACATTAGCACAGTGTACTCCCACGCTAAAATACTCAGCTTTTCAGCTTGAATGGAGCTCCATGCTTGCTTCACCTGGAGTAACTTGCTCAGAGCTGGTTTGCATATTGTAGTACTGCATATTGCTTGGTAGATACACCATTACATACTTAGGAGTTTACTCCTTCCTCTATTGAAATCTTTGGTTAAATTGCCATTGACATCAATGGGGCCAGCATTTCACCTTTAACAAGCTGTGAGGATGACAGGCCTCCTCTCTGTTTGACCTTACCCTAAATGCCAAGGGTTCTGATTCTGCCTGACCCAGAACCATCCCAGGCTGAGCACCTAGGTACCTGTTTCTCATCTAAGCTTCTACTGGACTTCCTCTCCTGAATTGTCTGATGCCTATTTGGTTAAGTGTGTTGTAAGAATGCTAACATACGTTGCTAGGGTCTGGCTTCTTGCAAACTGCAGTTGTGATCTCTGTCATTTAAACCAGGGCCTCAGGGGGAGATGGTGATGGTTATCATCCTTTATATAATAGTCTAGCAATTATAGCATTCATACAAGTAGTGGAAAAACCTGGGTTCAGTTTCTTCCTCAGCCTAAGGAGGTACATAACCACAGCCACCAGGGATGGGAACTCTGGTCTCCGTCACACAGGAATGCCCTAACCAACCATAAGAGGTAAAGTCACAGGCTTAATTTGAAGGTGTGTCTGCTCAAATTAAGAGAGCTGCTGTGTCTGTGTAGCCAGAAACCAGTTTATAGAATAGTACTAAAATAATCATTCTGATTAATAATAGTGATTTACGGTTATTTAGCAACTTTTTGAGGCTATCAACAAGGATGCTACTTCAAAAATAGTAATGAGTTTAAACTAACGTGGTAGTTAGCTATTACTATCTGCATTTTACATGTTAAAACTGAGACAGGGAGGATGTGATTGGCTCAGCATCACACACAGGTCTGGGGCAGGTCTGGGGTGGAATGCACATCTCCTGGCACCCTCTTCTGTGCCTTAACCACAGTTGTTATTTATTTGTATTGAAGTAGAGGCCTAGAGGTCCCAGTCAAGGATGATAGCTATCCAGGTAGGAATTGTGTGAGGAATTAATAAGGCAGCTCCTGCTCCAGGGAGCTCATAATCCAGATTTATGACAATATGCAACAGGTATACGAAAAACGCAAATGGGTAGGTGGGAGGACAAAGTAAATAAACACCTTCTGCATAGCAAGCAGTTATCTTTGCTCACTGCCCATGTAACCATTATCAGCTGACAGGGTGATCCTTCCTCCCTGTGGAAGAAAGCAAATGTAACAAGAACCAGCAAAATGCATGATTACCCAGAATGCACAAATCATGAAGTGACCCTGAATGTAAACTGAGTCTCGCTTACTTCTGCTTCAGAATATGAATTTTCTAAATATCTGCGTCTTGCAGTCCAGAAGAGCTCTGCAGTGCCAGTTGCAGCCATGTGCTCTTAGCTTCACTTGGTTGGAGTAAGCTGAATGACTGGGTCTTTCCACGCTGTCTTTGGCATACTTCCTGGGCAGTGATTCTCTACCTGTTACCCATCCACAGAAATGAGACCTTCTGGCTTTCCTGCTTTAGCCCCAGTAATCTTTCATAGTTTCATAGTTTCTAGGGTCGGAAGGGACCTGAGTAGATCATCTAGTTCGACCCCCTGCCATGGCAGGAAAGAGTACTGGGGTCAGACGACCCCAGCAAGGTGTTCATCTAACCTCCTCTTAAAAACCCCAAGGGTAGGAGCCTGCACCACTTCCCTTGGAAGTTGGTTCCAGGCCCTAGCCGCCCTGACCGTGAAGTAGCGCCTCCTGATATCTAGCCTAAACCTACCCTCTGCCAGCTTGTGACCGTTATTCCTGGTCA
>NW_017728947.1:94134824-94139016 GCF_001723895.1 Crocodylus porosus
AGTGCTCATAAAGCCGTGCCAGGGGTCCTGCAATGACCTCGGCCAATTCCTTTAGAACGCTAGGGTGGAGATCGTCCAGACTGGCTGACTTGAATACGTCTGGTCCCTCCAGAAGCTCCCTAACTAGTTCCTCACTAACCCTCGGCCCAGGTGTGCCTCCCCTGGGACCCAATGGGGGCCCAGCAGGGAGGTGGCTGTTCTGGTCCCTACTTAGGAAGACGGAGGCAAAGAAATTGTTAAACATGTTGCTGTGTCTTCCACTGGGCCTCTCTCCCCACAACTCCCTGGTAGTTTAAGTACACTTTCCTAGGAGTCCAATCTTCCGTTCTGGGCACTCCAGTTACTCACTCCCTCCTTCTGTGACAGTGAAGCAGAGATTCACGCATTTTCCATGGTGACGAAAAATCAGCCACTCTGTTTTGCCTTGGCCAGTAACAACTGCTGTGTCCAAGGCCTTGCCCTTGGAATGGACAATCAAAAAGTTTAATTGAGTGTCATGTGACAGGTGTAAGCATTTCTCTGGATTCCTCCTATGGGGTTTAGCTCAACATGGAGACAGAAAAAGACAACAGAGAAGGCAGATAAACCCCACATTGAAAATGGAATCTGACACAGATATCCAGTCCCCAGTGTCAAACAGCATTTCATTAGCTGTACATAGACAGATTTCCCAAAGTGTCAGAGTCCCAAGCACTTTATTTTGTGCTTGTTTCTTCCACCTCACTAAGTAAAGAATGAGGCAAAAGGCAGAGGAATTGATGGCAGACAGAAAGCAAGAGGGGACTACGATTGGGTAGCAAGTAAATGAGGAACAAAACTCTTGGCACTGGAAATGTACTGTGTAAACATAAACAATAGCAACAACCAAGATACATATTTAAAATCTATCTCCAGTGAGAATCAATTACTTTATATACAGTGAGTTGGGGGGCTGGGGTAGGAGAAAGGGGACCTATTATTATTTTCAAGTCAAGTCAACCAGCTAAGACTGCAAACAAAAGCATTTTCTGTTTTTTTCCCCCCTCTGTCTTATTGACGGCCTCCCCTTGTCTCTCTCCCTTGGCATATTTCCTGCAGTTCCCCCAGCCAGCAGCAGTTGTATACATTTGAATAACACTGCGGTTCAAACACTAAAAGAATTATTTTCCTATGGCTTCTAAATGTCTTTTTGTTTCCTTGTGTTCTTAATCCTGGCATAAGCAGTACTTATCAAGAGGTGGGTTATATGAGAAAGTACATGCTTGAGACAAATTGTGTGCATGTGTGTGTGCACATGTGACAGAGAGAGAAAATAAGCCAGATTATATAATGGATTATTAATTTGTGATCGGTATTTCCTTTATAGAGTGGTAAGAGAAAGGATAGGGTATAGTCCAGGCTTTTCATATGGCTAATTAATACTTGCATGCACATATGCTTTGTTTCCTTTGCACCTGTAAAATTACAGAGGGTGAGGGAGATTTTCTGAAAATGATTGTTTCTTGAGGTGTCCTTTAATAAGGACAGAGCCCCATTTAAAACTATTTTTGATGCACTGCCAGAGAAGAAAAATTTTAAGCATTCAGCTGCCTTTAATTGTATTACTCTCCTAGTAATCAATAAAGATAAAGAATGACCATTCCACATACAATATGAAAACACACAGGATCTGACTATGTGGAGATAGATTCCACTTATCTGTCTCTAGGGGTAACTTCTGTTCTAGTAGAAAACTCAATTTTTATTTGGATTTTAAAAATGTTTCAAATTATCCAGTCAATGTTACATGCATATTAAAAGATTTATTACCAAATATTCTCATCTTGATGTAGTAGGATCTATGCACCCAATTCCCACTACCATTAATGGAACTGCATCTGTAAGTCCCTGTACATCAGAGCAAGACAGTACCCCTAAGTATTTTGAATATGCAGGTATCTAGATAAACAGAGCACTGATTAGCCACCTCTGACACTTTTTCCCCCTCTTCTGTCTGTCACTCCACACCAAAAATAGATGTTTTCACAGTATCCAATGTCAAATCTTTAAGGTAATAACGGTACCTTTTCCTGTTCCCCTACTCCCTCAGGGTGAGGAATGAGATAACATGTGCCGGGGTGTGTGTTGGGGCAGAGTGGCTGCTTGGGGCCTGCTAGATGCTAGTGCAAATTAAAGCATCCCTGAGGCTACTTCTGCTTGTACTAAGCCACCTGAGCTATCATCAGCCAGCAGGATTTAGGAGTGTGGAAAACGGTAAAGCCACCTAGCTGCCCCACCCACCTCTCTGGCACAGCTAGACTTAAAATATATTAAATAATCCACATAGGCCAACATTTTCAAACAGACGTGCCTAAATGTTACGTATCCCTCTCTCCTTATGTGTGTGGAGCAGTGAATTTCACCTTACTGAAATTCTGGCTGTGATCAATGGACTAACCTTAGGAATCCATGTTTGTCATTTTTGACCATGTTTTATTATAAAAAGAAATTCATTTATTATCATGAATAATTATCCCTGAATTTCTGCCACTGGAAAGTATAACCAAAACAAATTCAATGTACCAGGAACACAGATAAACAAACACCATCAAAACAAACGCACAAAAAAAGGATTAGGGGGAAAGAAGGAATTAAAAAGGGCTGTCAATGGTCTTAATTATTAGAAAATAATGTATATATATTAAAATCGTCAGGTGTTTTTAAATACAGATCTTTATGGGGAAGGATTAAGTCAGGCATGAAAAGTATGGATTGCTTAATAAATGATAATAGCTAGCTCTTAAACAACACTTCTATCCATCTGTCTCAAAATGCTTTGCAAAAGAAGTACCCATTTGACACAAGGGGAAAAATGAGGCAGAGAATTAATTATGAGGTCAATTGGTCAAAGGCACCCAAGTTACAAACACACTTTATATTTGCAATGTGCTGCAACACCTTTGTTAACTGCTTGGCTAATATGATGATGAATGTGATCTGTAAGTAAAGGGCAGGAGCGGGGTGATATGGATATTCTAGTGCACTTAGCTGTAAACCATGCATAGTCCAACTTGGAGAAGTCCAAATCCTATACAGAGCTGAGATATGACGGTTCGGTTCCAGAAAAAGCAGGTGGTGTGGGAACATAGTTTCTCATTAGGACCAAGCTCAAAGAGGATGTTTCAGTTATAGTTGGAGTCTGTATTATTTAGGGCTTTAAATCCAAAAGGCCAACTTAAAATCAATCTGCCACTTTAGAAGCAGACAAAGTAAAGAAAACAGCATGGAATAATACAATTGCGCTGGCTCACACGAGCGAGCACACGTGCTGCTGCATTCTGAACAAGCTGCAAGCAGTGGAGCAGCCTAGCTGTAAGCCCTGCTAAGAGGGTATTACAATAATTGAGCATTGGGAACAAGGGTCTGCGTTGCTGTTTTGTGACAAGCATGGAAGGAGGTAAGGATGCACCAGATCCACGCAGCATAGCTGGAGAAAACAGGAGATGGTGACACCAGGGGTGAAATCCTGGCTTCATTCAAAGCAATGGCAAAACTCCCATGGAGTCCCACTGGTGCCACTGAGGCCAAGATTTCAGTCCATTTTCGACACATGCTTTTCCATGCTAAAGGTACAGTCAAAAGTTATACCAGACTTGCGCTTGGCTTTAAGCCTCCTAAGTTAATTTTCTCAACATGCGGGGAAGCACAAAAGGAAGAACTTCCTCTGGTGCTTGTACAGGTAAGGAGACTTTTGTTACCACCAGAGTGAAGATGCTCAACTCTTCCTCCACTGCAGGACTTGATAGCAGTGTATCAGTGTGTCAGTGTTACTATAGCATATCTTAGCTAAATATTCTCAAGGTATTCCATATATATTTTACCTTTTATTTCTCTTTTGTAAACCCAGAATTCTAAGGAGCCCCACATTTTAAAAGAAGCCATAAGAAGGCTTACAGCTGCTTAATAAAATATTCCATACCATAAGTTTTCCTACTGTTAATTTTCACCTGAAAAGGTCTCCCCAGTACCAAAATGCTTTCCCAGCTGTATCATATACTGTAAGGCCCAAAGCAAAATACTGATAATGTCCAACCAGTCCTAAGTCCATCCCTAATCAAAAGCCCTAAGTGGGCATATCTACATGTGCATTAATGTACCTTTTCTAGTGTGCATTAAATTTAGTATCTCCAAAAAAAAAAACCACACTCAGGTAGGCTCTGGAGCGGTGAGAGAC
>NW_017728947.1:94139027-94148650 GCF_001723895.1 Crocodylus porosus
TGGGATCCTATGACTCCAGCTGACTTCCTCCACCTTGGGAGGAAAAACCTGCAGCATCCTTATAGGCTCAGCAGTGCTACGTTGGTTAGCACTACAGAAGAAAAAGACTTGGGGGTCATCCCGAGGTCCCTTCCAGCCCTAATGTCTATGAAATCTATGAAATGTGAGATACTAAACTCACATTTGCTGTGCTAATGCACAGTAGCACATTTACACACTTTTTAGTCACGCTTAATATACAGTAGAGTATTTTACTGCACATCAGTGTAATGTCACTTTTTTATGTGATGCTTTAATGTGCAGTAAAATAGTCTACTGCAGATTAAAGTGCACGTGTAGATGTTCCCAAGTATGTGCTTAATATTAAATATACGCTTAAATCTCATTGAGTTTCAGCTCAAACTTAAAGTTAACAATATTTGTATGTTAACTTGCCAGATAGGGATGTTTTCATGAATTGGGGCCATAATGTCCAAAGCTGTGCCAAAGGTTTTCTTGGTGCAGATCTTGTTGACTGCCCCTTCTCTTTTGTATCAATGTCTGTCACTTCTGGTCATAGTTTAGTGGACTGTGTTGAGGGCTCTTGCCCTCTGGGCAGGGGGCTGGACCTGATGATCTCATGAGGTCCCTTCCAGCCCTAACATCTATGAAATCTATTAAATCTATGGACGATAGGTTAAAATGGTGAGGGACACTACATGGAAAATCTTTTGCTGATGACACACACAGATATCTGTCACCATGACATGGTCTTTAAATGCGATTGCATCTGTTGTATGTCAGTTCCACATCAATCAGCAGTATCTCCTGGCTACAAGAACAACCATCATCTCAGAATTTAGCAAATATAGATTACAGTGTATTATTCATTATGGATTCTATTGCAACATCTTTGAAAGGCCTGGTGAGAATGGGTTTTGTGCAAGTGCATACTGAAGGACAGCTCTTACCTGAATTAGTGTTTGCTAGACTTGTCTCTTTGAAATGAATAACCAGGAAGATATCAAGATAAATGTCATGCATCTCGAAGGCAAATCTGAGAGCTCTTCACATTTATCAAAAATGATGCTGCTATTCTCTAGAAATGTGAAATAAAATACAATGTAGAAACCAGAAAACAAAATATGGGCAAGAGACAAGTGAAGGAGGAGAAGATAGGTGAGATCTTAGGTTGAACCTGAAAAAGGCTTAGAGGCTGCGTAGCTTAATGTTGCAATGTGTAATCCCACCTTAGTGCTTGGTGGAATCCATAGCTTCAAGTTAGACACCTGGGCACCCCATGCAATGGAATCCATAAAAAACTAGCACATTAGCACAGATCTGAATAAAAAAATTGTAAATTCTGAGGGGACCTGCACCTTGTGACCCACCAAGCCTGCAGCCTGTAGGATTTGGTTTAAAAAAAACTGAACTTTGGAGGCCAGCCCTTACTGAAGGAGGAGCTGGAGCTAATTGCTCCATAGTGTATTCTCCCAGAATGTGAAAAATGCACGTCCAATTTCCTGATCCGCCTGAGGAAGTTTGAACCTGCACCTCCCATTGCACAGGTGAATATTGTACACACCAGTGCTCCTGCGCCCATCTCTGGATTTTACTCTACTTTGTAGAGTAAAACACTCATTGGTCATTAAACACTCATTGGTCAAGAGCAACAGCTGGTGAGAGAATGACTCTATAACCTAGTGGTCAGGAGCCTTGCTTGATGACCAGTCCCTGCTCCAACGAACTTTCCACTATTTGATAAATATTTCTCAGATCTGGGACTAGAATCCAGATTTCCCTATGCCCCCACTCCCTAGTTAAGTAAGCCGAGCTGCTATGGAGTCATCCTTCATCTTTCACATCTCTCTGCCCCACCTACTCCTCCGGTTGTGTTTTGTGTAGGATCCAATCTGTTAGGAATATTCTCAGGCCTTCAGAATCAGGACCTTTAGGATAGGTAGGAAAAATGTCTTGGTTGTAGTTCCCAATGTGGTGCCAAGCAGCTCAATCCAGAAGCAGACCTATAGACAAGACACCCAGGTCCAAAAGCAGACCTGTAGACACCCAGGCAATTTTACTGACAAAAGCTTAAGCACCTGCAGGCTTCATGTAGCAGTTGAAGATTTAATACTTATGTGTCCAAAGTGACAGTTAGGTAGGACTTGGGTGCCTAAGACCTCTTCTTAACCTACTCCTTTGTCTAAATGCTCCTGTCAGCATAACGCACCATTCATGACCAGGTGTCTTGAGTATCTGTGATGTCTGATGCTACAAGTTAGAAAAAGAATAAGTATGTGAAAAGGAAATGTTATTCATAACTACATGTATGAGGTGATACTTGTACATGTGTATGTACGTGTGTACATTCTGAGGAGACTATGATTGTTATATAGTCAAAAGATGCTGTTTTGAATGATTGCATGGTACTGTATGTGAGGTCCACAGTCATAACAGGAAATCATACAATGTCTGCAGAAAGATTTTATTTAAAAAGGCAGTATGCATATCATTGACCTACATTCAGTTTCCCAAGCATATACTGTATCTGCAGAACTTTTCTGAAGAAATGTGGTATAGATACAGATCAAAGGAGAATGGTTGTGTCAAAATTTGTCTTAAATATCCCTTTCTGGAGCCCTTTTCAGTCTATTTATTATGGTGTTTATATACTGACTCTGCAACTCTGTTCAGTCTGTAAATAGTTTTTTTTTATGTTGGAGCTGCAGTATTTTGGATTATTTTTGTTTTTTAAATGCATGTATTTGGTGATTGAAGATGTCAGATTGACAGGACTGACAACTGGAGCTCTCTGTTGACCCAGTGAAATTGGCCCCTTTTCAGATGAACCATATAAGGCTTAATGTATTGCCTATGAGTAATAGAATGAATGCAGCACTCCTAGGATAGGTTTTAGCTTTCTGACACTCCCCTACAATGTGTTTCAGTCATACATTGATGAGTAACCTATATAGATCCATCTCCAGGTTGCTTGTAGTACAGCTTCTATCCTCTATCCTTATCTAGCTTTCATTAGACAAGCAATGAGTGTGTTAATTAGCATCATTTGCAGTGGTAGATGTTATCATGTGAACATCTCCCTATGCTAAGATACACCGAGACCCATAAACTCATTTCACCCAGACCTGACAACTGTTGTAAAACAGTAGGGCTAAGTTCCCAAAAGATATATTGGCATTACAGTGCTAACAATGACAATGCCTAATAGTTAGATGCTCCAACCTCATAGCATTCACAACCCTAAATGACACATCCAGGTTTCTTTTTTTTCAAGCATGTGCAGAGCTGGATGCTTAAGAATAAACACTTGCTGCATACTGAGAGGGAGCAGGCTAACACATCTGTGAGGAGATGCCAAGCAATACCTAAACTCTGCTTCTCAAAGTGAGATAGACCCCTGACTCCAGACAAGGAGGTGCCTCATTATATTGAGATTCAGAGCTATGAACTCTCTGCAGGAGTTTGTCATCTAAGCTAGGTCAGTCCTTACTTTCTTGCTAAGATGGTTCCCTCGAAGATGGTTCCCTCTCACCTGACATGTGGCAAACTAGATCTAAATTCCTCCTTTGCCTCATTTAGAGTAGGAATTTAAAGCTACATCTCTCACATCTGGGGAGAATTGTCTAGCTATAAAGCTAGAGGGTAATCTTGAGTGAGTGTCTTTTAAGGTAATCTTACATTACAATCACTGCAGTGCAGTGCAGACAACACTGAGCTAGGTTGAAACTAGCTAGCTTGGGGGGTTCCTATAGCGGTCTAGTCACAGAAGCATGGTGCTCATCAGGAAATCATACATTTTTCTGAAAAACATAATTTTAATGAGCTCTACCTGATTTTAGTTGCTGTTACCAGCCCCTGAATCCTTAAGACCTTGGAGCACAAAATCTGACTCATATGAAAGGGTTTGGGGCTTTAGTTGAAGAAGTTCTGTAGCTATGCTTCTTCCTTCACTTTGCACTGTACTGATGCTGCTTTTTTTTAGCAAATCCATAAAATATTTCATTAACCTGTGACCTTTCCCCTATATCATCTTCTGCTGGGTTTTGTTTGTTTGTTTGCCAAAGAATGGGAAGTATTGTCTGCTACGGCGCATAATGGGCCTCAATGGCAATTCAAAGAGAAAAATACAATAGGCGTTCTCTCTTTATATGCCACATGATGAAATTCCTTCACCCTTGCCCCTGAAAAGGCCTGTTCAAGAAAGTTTGAATATCTTTAGACAGAATAACAAATTATCACTAGACAAGTATCATTTCCAAGGACTCCATTTCCACTTCACCGTTGGTTCTTTTCTGAATTTGGAATCGATCCATAGGAACTCTCAGATACTGCACTCAGTGCATTTCCTGAGGGGCTCCTTGGGTCACTTTGTTCATGGGGAACACTTGGTTGTGATGCTGTAAGTAGTTTTGTTAGTGGTTCTAGTTACCTAGCTTAAGTAGGTCAGCTGGCTAGACCTGCACGATAGCATCCTCATACCCCAGCCAGCCCCAGTCATGGTCTACACATACATTTTGGCGTATGTAACTACTCTGCTGTAGGCTAGTATTTGTCTCAGACAGTACTATCTTACAGCAGAGTTAATTGATCTACTGCTCCCTAATATGGGTGCTCCTATAGATAGTGATAGTCAGCTCTGCAGTAGCATGCACAGTAAGATATACCCACTGAGTAATACTTTGGAGTCAGTGGGATCACTTAGATAAGAAGTAACCATATATCATGAGTGATAGGGAATAGAATTAAGCCCATAATAACAGAGTTAATAAATATATGTATAATATGTGCTCTTATTAATATTATAAAAAATGTAAAGTCTCATATGGCCTGGAGTAAAGAAAATCTGCTCCTACCTAAGTATCAACATAATACATGTCATTTTAGAAATGCTACAAAGTCTGTGCTATTTATGCCATAAACAGTTGACCGGAGATAGTTATTTATGGTTTATGGATGTCTATTTTTAGAAAAGGGTAAGTGAATGGCCTACATTTCCAAAGATGACTAATATTTGCATATTCTGATTTTTTGGGTGCCCACCATGAAACACTGAAAGGATTGGATGTTTTTAAACAGCTCAGTACCTGCCCTCTGAAAAGTGTTCTTTTTCATTGTGGCTCAAGCCAGGCACCCAAAACTGAGGCGCTAAAAATCTGTCATCGCTGCTGAACAAGCATTTCAGGAGCAGAGTCTATCCAGAGCCCATTAAAGTGAGTGGAAGCATTTCCATTGACTTCTCTGAGTCTTGGGTCAGACTTGGGAGGAGCAGGATTTAGCTAAATATGCAAAAACATTACGATCCACTTGTTTTGGTTCACATAGCACTTATAAAGTTTATGAATTAGAGCACTATCCATATGCACTGTAGGCCTGCATATTCTATAAGGGGATAATGCTCCACTAGACTCTGCCACAAATTATTCTATATAATTGGACCTAAGATCACAAAGAGTGCACATTTACAAGATAAATTGAAAATTAATGAACAAATAATATAGTAATTACCAAATCCTTATTATTTGAAGAATATACACACTATGGGGTCTGTTCCTTCCTTGATGAGCATGTGTAACCCCCATTAATTTTAATGGGAGTTAAGCGTGCACATCAAGGGGAGAATTAACTCATGAGTTTAAAACTGACTACTAAGATTAAGACCTGCACTTTTGGCTTTGAATTGAAAATATGCCGTATCTTTTGATATTTATCTCTTTTTAATTGTGTATTTGTAGTTGAAGCAATTTGCAAATCATTGTTATCCCTATCACTACAAGGCAAAGATAAATTGTATTGTATACTTGACTTCTTTGACTCCTTGATGTACTTTTCTGATTAAATTGAACTGTACCAACAGTATCAAAATTAATAATCTGTGCTGATGAACTTCACAGTGCTAAGGTCTTTTGGTATCTGATGAAAATGAAAAACTGTTGAATCAAGGTATGATATTTGTTTTTTCCCCCACTAATGTAAGAAAGCACAATTAATAAAAGTGAATCAGGGAGACCATCTGATAAAGGGAAATCTTTGTGCTTGTTACAGAGAAAAAAATCATATGGATTGATAATGTTATGGACCAAGTCACAATATATGCAGCCAAGTCCATCCAGAAGGGATTTTGTTTCTTGTGAATACATTTACAGAACTTAGGGCCAAAATCCTCAGCCTCAAAGTCTCTAGATATGTATTCAGCCTTGTTTTTGATACTACAATATAATATGGGAAGGAGTATCCCCATGCCTCGTATTTTAGTAGAGTGGCCTCATGCTGTTTTTGGAGTAACAAGGAATTTCCCTTACACAAACTGTCTACAATCTTTATTGCACAGGTGTACAACCCATTTAGAAGTGGAATGTATCCTGCACTGGATACAACAACAGGATTTAGACATATGTTAACAAACATTTTTATTTTAAAAATAATTAAAACCCAGTTGTTTTTGCTTTTAAGTCTGCCCAGCAATGTTTTCATTAACACATTTGCTTCATGGTAGTGGCTGAGATCTTGGTGGTGTGATTAATAAGATTCAGACCAGCCTTGTTGCATTGTAAAGTGAAAGGCGAAACAGAAACAAACTAAATAAATGGGGGAAATGAAATGAAATTTCTTTGATTTGATTTGGCACAGGGTTATTACTGTCGTAGTTAGGGAACTCTATGATAAAAGCTGACACCTACATTTTCAAATGTGGCTAGTCATTTGAAGTATCTCTACATTTGTCACAAGACTGCTAACGGCAAGGGTGTCAAGCTGGATGGTGTGGCTCTGGGCTGAATCCAGCCTATGGACTGTGCGTTTGAAACCTCTGCCTTAAAGGAACTTAATTTCCAGAAATGCTGAACTGCCTTGTGTAGGTTTGACAAAGTGGTCCTCAGGAACACGTGCTTTTTGAAATGTGAATTTCCCCTCCCTCCCCCCCATTTAAAAAAATGTTATTTTCCTTCATTCCAGTGAGGTAAGCACTCTCTCGAGTTCTGTTACTTTTGCTCATCAGGTGACAATAATTTAGGAGCTGATAGATAAAGATGAGGGTTTTTGGCTTTTTTTAGTAACATTTGAATAATGAGGAATGTGAAAATGTTAAGGAATGAGACCATTTTGAAGAATACTTATAGGAGGGAGAAAAAATTATTCCGGAGTATCAAAATCAGGACTTGATGCAACAATAAAAAAAATCATAAAAAGACACCTAATGTAGCAGTGTGTATTAATCATTTTGAAGAAGACAGTTCAAGATGTACGATAGTTATAGTGGTGACTGCTCTTGTATATTCAGTTAAGATACAGTCTCAGAAAGAAGATTGATATTAAATCTTCAAGCTAGAAGGCACATGTTTTAGTACAGGGTTCTTGTGTCCTTCCCCTTTAGATAACTATGAAATGTTGTTAAAAAAAACACGGGCCGATCTTAGAAAATTGTTTCACAAAAAGGTTTCCCACCACCCTCCTCAACCAGAACCTCACATAGGGTTTTTTTGTTTTGTTTTAAAGAATTTAAAATCAGGTATGGCTGGCTAATGGGGGAAATGCCTTCCTTTTACAAATTTTTCTCTCTTTTGAAGTGTTTAATGAACAGACTTTTAATGTGCCTCAGAGGGGGTTTAGTCATTGGCCCAAGACAGAAGAGATGCTGAGCTGCAATGCTCTGGAGGGAAAAAAATACAGTGTTCCTTATCTCATAGTCTCAAAGTGCAGGTCTCTCTGCAGCACCCAAGCACAAAGGGTACTTTCCATATGGTCCAGGTCTTTGAAACATGGGCCATTCCCCTGTGAGTGGAAGAGCTGAGGAAGGGAGTGCTCTGCTATTGTACAGCAGGTCCAAGATGTTTCATTCAAACGTATACTTTCAATCAAAAGTGTTTTTGACCTAAATTAAGAATGTTGATTAAAAAAAAGATCATCTCTTTATTTTTCATGTTTTGGCTGAAAATTCTCCCAAAAATTCTAGTTCTGGGAAACAAAATACTTTGTTGTTCAAATATCCAAACTGATTTTTTTTTGTTCACTGTCCCCTTTCCCTTTTTTCTTTCTCTATTTTTCCTAGTAGGTTTGGATAAAGAGAGAAGGAAAAAAATAGGGAGAAAGAAAGGATCCCCCCACCTTTTTAAATGAACAAATGAAACTTTGCACTACACTTTTCAGTACAAAATAAACATTTTTAATTCTTTAAAAATATTCAAAAGAAATACACTAGTGAAACAGACTGCCCAGTATTTGTAACATCCTATCTTTAGCACACTAAAAAAATAAAAGGATATAGTGATATAATTAATATGCAATAATCTGTTCAGTGATATT
Source organism: Crocodylus porosus (assembly GCF_001723895.1). Lineage (NCBI taxonomy): Eukaryota > Metazoa > Chordata > Crocodylia > Crocodylidae > Crocodylus > Crocodylus porosus. The sequence continues at coordinate 94,147,326 of NW_017728947.1, forward strand.
TCTAATCTATTAAAAAAGCAAGATCTTTATTACCATCCTTGAGGTTTCTTCAAGTGGAGTCAACTGCATTGTAAGGGCGCTTGTACATGTGACAGGAGTTTAATCCCCAGGTTTTATTCATTGCCCCCTAAATTGAAATGGTGGGTCATAGAATAAAACCCTGAGGACTAAACCATTTAAATTTTTCCATCACATTATGACAAGAGGCCCGATCCTTTTATTTTTTCTGTTGGAGCTGGAGCCTGCCCACAGCTGAGGGGGTGAGCTGCCAGCAGGTCAAGCAGCGCCTGAGCTGTGGGGGACCCTGGCCCTTCCCCCTGTGGTGGTGGCACCCCCAGGGCTGCCCAGGTAGGCTGCTAGTGGACTGGATGCTGCTCCATCTTGGAGGCAGCACCCAGCCAGATCCAGCTCTTCCCCAAGCTCACCGGGGCTTCCAGCACCCAGTGCAGTGTTGCCACCACCTTCCCACTTCTTGGGACCACCTGGGAATGTGCTGGCTTGGTCCTGGGACAGCACAGGGAGGTGGCAGGAACGCGGTTGCGTGTACCAGTGGCCAGAGAAGATGCACTGGAAGCCCAGGTGAGCTGAGGAAATCTGGGGCCTGACAGCACCCAGGCTGTTGTCATAGAGGGAGGACTGGGGCCTCCCACAGCACAGGCCCCACTTGCCCCACCAGCAGCTCACCCCCTGGCTACAGGGGAGGCAGGCAGGCTCCACAGAAAAGGGGGGAAAAAAGGATCAGGCCCCTTCCTTCCCTGAAGGCAGAAGTGGTGAGGAGCCCAATCCTCCTTTTTGTGAAGCCTGCCTGCCCCTCCCATGGCTGGGGCAAGCTGATTATTGTTAGGCATTTTGTAGGCTTATAGAAGCATTGAGCTAGGAAAGACTTCTTATGCACACCATATCTATAATCTCATCCATCCAGTATTCATAGAAGTCATAGGAAAGTAGGGCTGTATGGAAGGGACCTCCAAAGATCATCTAGTCCAATCCCCTGTCTGAGGCAGGATCATCCCTATCTAAACCATCCCATATAACCATAGTTTCATAGTTTCATAGTTTCTAGGGTCGGAAGGGACCTGAACAGATCATCTAGTCCAACCCCCTGTGATGGCAGGAAAGAGTACTTGGGTCAAACGACCCCAGCAAGGTGTTCATCTAACCTCCTCTTAAACACCCCCAGGGTAGGAGCGAGCACCACTTCTCTTGGAAGCTGCTTCCAGACCCTAGCCGCCCTGACTGTGAAGTAGCTCCTCCTGATATCTAACCTAAACCTACCCTCTGCCAGCTTGTGACCGTTATTCCTGGTCACTCCTGATAGTGCTCGG
>NW_017728947.1:94148794-94172901 GCF_001723895.1 Crocodylus porosus
TTGGAGTCAGTGATGACTCCAAAATCCTTTTCTGCCTCTGTACTGACAAGAGGGAAATTCCCCAACCTGTAGGTATGGTGCTAGACCTGTAGGTATGTACTGTACTTGCCTGATGTGGTGGGCAGTGCTCCATATGCAAGCGGGCTACGATCCTGGCTATGTGCAGGCTGCAGCTACGTGTCTTTGTCTGTGTGCATCCCCTGCTGCAGCTACCCAGAGGCCACACCCAAGCTGCTCTGCCCTGTGTTTGGGGGGGCTAAGCCCCATTAGCCCTGGCCTTCCACCACCTATGTACCAAGTAGACATTGAGCCATTTATTATTATCCTCTGAGCCCAGTGCTCCAGTCAATTTCCCATCCACCTTACAGTCCATTTATCCAGCTGATACTTCTTTAGCTTGCCTGAGAGAATGTGGGGGACCATATAAAAGCCTTGCTAAAATCACTAGTCTCCCCACATCCACAGAGCCAGTCACCTCATCATAGAAGGCAATCAGGTTGGTCAGGCATGACTTGCCCTTGGTGAATCCATGCTGACTGTTCCTAATCACCTTCTTCTCCTTCAGTTGCTTAGAAATGGATTCCTTGAGGATCTACTCCATGATTTTTCCAGGGACTGAGTTAAGGCTGACTGGTCTGTAGTTCCCTGATTCTCCTTTTTCCTTTTCTTAAAGATGGGCACTATGTTTGCCCTTTTCCAATCATTTGGGACTTCTCCTGATCGCCATGAATTTTCAAAGATGATGGCCAGTGGCTCTGCAATCACATCAGCCAACTCCTTCAGCATCCTCAGGTGCATCTCATCTGGCCTCATGGACACGTATACATTGCACGTTTCTAAATAACCAGTTAAACCAGTCAAAAAGCCTGAGGCTGAATCTCTTCAATCTTCGCAGGTTAGTCTAAGCTGTGTAGATTGAACTGATAAGCAAGTGACTAGACCAGGGGTCAGCAATCCCTGGCATGCATGCTTAGCATGGCACGCAAGGCCATTTTGCTCGGCACACCACCATCAGCCCAGGCTCTAAACAGCTGCTGCCAGCAACGGAGCACAGGCTGCTCCCAGCCTGGGCTCCATGAGCCAACTGCAAGCTGGGAGGCTGCAAACAGCTGCTCTGGGCTCCGGCATGTCAACACTCCAGCACCTTCCAAGGTAGACATTGTGGTTTTTCAGTACTCAGGCCAAGAAAATGTTGCCTACCCCTGGAATAGACATTCATTTTTTATTCCAGAAATGCAACAGCATGCCTGCAGTGCCCCAGGCCTGAAGCTGGGAGGTGCTGGTGCATGCCTCACTGCTTTGCTGGAGCTGATAGCTTGAGCCAAGGATAACCTATGGATTGACTTAAATCTGGAAGGGATCTGAAACAGAAGTATAATAAACCAATCTAACCTAAATCAGTTAAGGCTGATACTATATCCATCCAGATTTATCTTAAACTGACTTTGGCCATTTTGAAAGCAGTTTATGTGTGCTAAATTTATGTTGTGTTACAGTTTTGAACGGGTTTGCAATCACTTATACTGGTTTATGTATAATTGCTAGCCCTAGTCTAAGACTGTGTGGGATTGTCTGTAAATTAATATCCAGCTGAAGTGTGCTTGGAGCTTTGCTTCCAGAAAGCCTCAGCATCTTTCAATATTTTTCTAATTCTTCCTGTCATGTCTTTCCCACCCCCCTCTCAGTTGAAAGAATGGATTGCATGTGTTATGGCAAGAGGCAGCCACAGAAGCAATTCTGAGTTCCAAAGAACACAGGATTGTGTTCCTAAAAAGTTACCGTAATTCTTGCTTTGGAAAATAACATCAATTTCTGGGGAAAAAAATAAGTTAAGCTTTCAAGCCAAAATAGTAAGCCTCAAAATGTGCCCATCAAGGACTCGATCCAGCACCAGTGTAGTCAACTGGAAATATGCATGTGTTCTACAGGCATAAGATCAAGACCTGGAAGCTTAAGTCGAAGGGATCTAGCAAATCCCTAATATTTTTGGGTTTAGTGTGATTTTTTTTTTTTTTTTTTTTTTTTTTTTACCATACCACCAGCTTCTGTCATTTTACCAGGCAGTTTGAATTTTGGATCTCACACATCTAATATACAGCTGAGAGCAAATAATATATTGGAATATACCACACGAGCAGCAGCAAAAGCACAGTACAAACTTTCCAGTTTGCCCAAACCATGCAGTCCTTTATTAATGATGCTGTCAAAATTTGTATTGGGCTTGGATTGAAAAAGGAAGCTTCATCCTTACAGAACCAATAAAAGTTGATTACATACATATGAAATCTATGGATTAGGGGTAAGATTCTTGGATCCCTTACAAAAGAAGTGTCATGTTTCATCTTTCAAAAAGGGTTTTATGGGATGCCAGCATGAAGCCACAACATTTCACATGGTCCCTTTCATTAAACGTCATGAAAGCAGAATCATGTTCTTTTTCAAAAGCACAGAATAAGGATCATAATTCAGAAAAAGAACCAATTACCTTTTTATCTGCAGTGCTACCTGATGCTTAAACACCAAAATTAAAGAGGTTGTTGAGATGACACAATGTGGTAGACATTCCTAACCAATAATACTTTAAATAGTGGTATTCCATATGTTTAAGACTACTTTTCTGGAAGCTTTGGTGGATGGCACTGAGGTTTGCCACAGTCTTTAAGGACCAAATTTAAAGAGCTCAGTTCTCACTTAGGCATCAAAATAAGTGGACAGATTTTCAGAACAAAACAAATACTTGTGCTGAACTCATTTGAAACTTTGGCTATGAATGTCACCAGTACAGCTGCTGAGGGAAATTTCAGTGCAATTGTCCTCATTCAAAATATGTGGTTCTGTTGAACTCTGAAAGCTTTGTGAATCTGGGTGGACCGCATCAATATTTTCTGTTAAAATAAAAAGGAGAAAAGCTGAAACATCCCAGTTCAGCGTTCTTGGAACAAGAGATAGGCTTGAAACAGACATTACCATGCGGAAGTGGACCAGCTGTGATGGATGCATCCTCCCACAACTAATCTACTTTATTGGATAAAAACCATTTAATCACTTGTTCCACATTGCACAAGGGCATGATGTCGGACAAGGGGCGACCTATTCCCTTTGCCAGGGGATTCCTATCTTCCTTACTGCCCCATGCCTCGTTGCCAGGGCCAACGCTGACCAATCCCTCTGAATGATCCACAGGTCAGCGTGGGTTTTGGTGCTCAGATGCAAGTCCATGCAGGACCCAGAGCTCCACTCTGGGACCGCACCATGCATAGGCATGGGTTGGTGCAGTGCTGGCAGGACAGGGCAGTGTGGGAGCCAAGGACTCCCCAGGTCCTGTGCCACCTTGTGCTTCCCAGAGGCATCTCTCTTAACTCCAGGTTTTCTCTGCTTAAGGAAATGTATACAGAAGATCCTGGGGGGTATCTCCATAAGAGAGTAAACCCCGACCTTCCCTGCTGACTGAGACACATGCTGAGAATCCCCAGGTTGTGTCTCTGTAAGCAGTGAAAGCCAGACAAGTGTTTGAGGAGCTTGAGGGGCTTGATCCTGCCCAGGAATCTGCCAGGATGCTCAGGACCGGGCCCTTCAACCCTCCAGAGAGGGCAGCTGGAAAGTGCAGGTAGTTCTAGCTACACATACTCTTCCCACCCCAACGGATATCTGCCAAAATAGTGGCACAGTCTGTTATTCCTTTTTTCCTGCCACAAATTTGGGCATTTGTAGCACAACAAAGGGTATAGACATCTGTTTGCTTTGCTTTTATGCCACCATAAAAATGGAAAGGCAATGTCTGCTTCCACCTGTAGAGATTATTACCTTTTTTTATGACTGTTCATGTTGAATTGTTGTAAATTTCCTTATATTTTAAAATACATTATATAATTATATAATTCACGATTTGAAATCAAAATGTTTTGACCAACATTAAATAGGGTTCCCCTTCCCCATGATTTTTTCTTCTCAAAGAATTTTGAAACTTCTATCTTCTGTTCCTTCAAAATCTTGGAATCCGTAGGAAATGGCATTTCTGCTCTCTGTATATCTCTGGTACAAGCCTCTGTTGGAAATTTGTTTGGGAAACTGATTTAGATACCTGAAGTCTTTCAAAAACCTGTCCTCAAATTAACATACAGCTTGAATCTCTATGGTACTGCTGACTGTTTAAATGGATTGTTATTAATATACCCAATATCTGTAAAAAAAATAATACTAATATTTTGCCTCATCTAATGACCTGTATTCAAGACTATCTTAAAAACTATAGTTATATTCCCAGAAATACAGCCACCTCCACATGGGTGTAGGTTGTAGCCGTGTTGGTCTAAGGACATAGGCAGACAAGGTTCTTTGGGTAAATCTCATATTGTTTATTAGACCAACTCAAACAGCTGGAAAAATTCTTCTTAGCAAGCTTTCGGGTATAAATACCCGTTGTCAGGTTCAGGAAGCATCTGCAGTTAGTCTGTGCTCTTCCTGGATAAAATAAATAGTAAAGAAGCCAGAGACTGGTATGCATGCAAGGAAGCCAGTCAGTGAAGATGTAAGTTGAGGGGTTAGTGGGTGAGAGACAGGCTGGGGTAGGAGGGAGGGGGAATGACATTTCCATTCCATCCAGGAAGAGCATGCACCAACTGCAAATGCTTCCTCAGCCTGACGAAAGGTATTTATACCCGAAAGCTTGCTAAGAAGAATTTTTGCAGCGATTTGAGTTGGTCTAATAAAAGATACCAGACTTACCCAAAGAACCTTGTCTGCCACCTTTACAGCACACTGAACCTCTTGGATAGAAGCACACAGCTTTTGGAAAGAAATTCATACAGAATGCCCTATTGGTACATCTCTCTAGCTGCAGAGCACCTGGCTCTGAAATCTCCCCAAATTCATGCATGACATAAAGTACTCTTGCATGTCTGATATATATACTTTGCACTGTAGAGAAAGAAAATGTTGTGATCAAAGCACTGGAGACTGAGATCAGGTTTGATTCCTGGTTTTGTTACAATGTTCCAATTAACTTTGAGCAAGTCATGCAGTTCTCCATGTCTCTGGTCCCCATCTGTACAAAGGTGAAAATAATAATTACTTAATTTGGCATAGCTACTTAGCTTGCAAGCTCTATGCAGCAGGAGCTTTCTCTTACTTTGTGTATGCACATAGCCTCTGCACCTCTAGTTGGGGTTTCTAGGCACTTCTGTAATGACACTCCATACATATTATTAATTGGTTTACAGGAAAGGAAGATTTCATTCATGTTGCAAAGATAAACTTATGTGTAGATTAAGACTAACTACATAAATATTCTGGGTGATTACCACACTAGAACAAATAACTGAGAGCCTGGTTTTATTTTTTTTTTTAAGTGCAGGACATCCAAATCCCACTGTTGCATGCTTAGACAGGCATCTGCCCATGTCAAATACCTATAATGTTAAGCAATTCTGCACTTATGTGAAGGCTTGTTATTGTGATGTGCTGAATGCTTTCAGTTCCTGCTTAAGTCAATGGGCATGAAAGTGCTGGGCTTAGTGTTTGAAAACTGGGTCTTGACAGTTCTCTACCATGATTTCTGAAAAACTGATAAGATTAGAACAGGACTTTTGCTTTTGGTCAGAAACAATTAGCTATTGCAAATCCATTTGCTCTCCATTTCTGTATTCCTTAGAATAATCTTTTACACTGATCTGAAAGTTCCTCCCCCTCTTAAAAGGTAGAGTTCTGAAGTTCAAGCCATCAAAGGGAAAGAGATCAAACATCACTACAAAATTTGTCTCATGACAACATATTAAACTTCTAATAATAAAAGTACAGGAATGATTACATAACTGTAAGCAAAACACAACCCACTTTAAATAGCTGGGGTTAAAAAAATAAAGCCTATAAAATCAGTTAATTTATTCTCAGTGGTTTGAATGTTTAAATCAATCACACAAACAATTTGTGTTTCATCACAGTCAGCTGATATCTATTTAAATCAATCTCCTATAAAAAAAATAACATGCATGGATTACAACTCAGTTGCATAACGGGCTATATCCTGGTAGCATTGAAATCAGACAAGAATGGTCTGACTTCAGAAGAATCAAGTATGAGTTCAGTATCCAAAACAGGAAATTTTGAAAATGAAGGAGCCTGTTAAGAAGTAAATGGCATCACTAAACTAGCTCTATAGAAATTCATCTTAAAAGCAAGACATCACAGAGGATTGAAGCAGTACTTCTGCTTAATGAGAACAACCTTATCAAGTGCCAGATTGATCCTGTTCTTACTGATCAACTGTAGCAAAAGTCTGGCTCCTTCTTACAATTAGTGTGTTTTTATTTATTCTGCTCCTCATCTTTGTTGCTATAGGCCAAATCCACTGACTTCGAAATGGGGATGGCCCATTATACTGGTGATTTGGCTCAGTGTCTCTTGATCCAGGTTTTAGTTATGCCATTTAATTCAAGTGGGGAGTTAAAAGAGGATGTAGATGGCAGAGACTCCCTTGTCATTTTTTCTGGGGGAAAGAGGAAAGAAGACAAGCGTTAAGGGAGCAGAGGGAGTTGTAGTTTAATTGGAGATTTAAAATATACTTTAAATAGATTAAAAGCTAATTGTTTTGAGTGATTCAATCTAGTTGTTCATATTGGCCCCTTTTCAGGAACAGTTGCCTACTCATGGCTGCACTTAAGCACATGCATAAGCACTGTATAGAAGTGGAACAAACTTAAAGTCATACGTAAGTGTTTTCTGCAATGGGGCCCTTGCTACTCCCTTACTATTACATTGTACCCTCACTCATTCTAGTTTGTTTAATGAGATTGTAAGGGCCTCTGTGTAAGGGGCCATGTCTGAGCATGTGTCCATACATTTATCAGTGGATCCTGAGTAAGGCCTTTTGGTTTTGCAGCACTTTAGTAAGAACACTAATAATATAAATAAATCTGTCTCTTCCAGGAATGTCTGCTAGGAAGGATTCTCACCTTCTCACCTTCTAACAGGCCCCACCCCTTGCCCTCTTTACAAAGAGTGCAGCATATTTTTTATTTCTTCAACTTGCATTTGCAATCTGTCCTGCCATAATTTACACATTTGCACATTTTACAGAGCAAAGCACAGTCATGCAATTTAATTCCAAAAAACATAAGCATAGGAGACGCGGCACGCTAGATTAGCAAAGCATATGATAGCGTTTTGCCAGTATGATATCAAAGGCACACGTTTGATTTGAATTTGTGTCAAAACGTACCTGCTGCTCTTCATTTCAAAACAGAAATGTGCTGATGTGTTAGCCCGTATTCACAGACATGGGGTTTCTAAATGCTGAAAATGTCCTTTGTAAAGGCGCTTTTCTTACCCCTCCTTCTCCCCTGTCCCAAAGCAGCTGGCCTTCATACCACCAGGGAGAGGAAGGCCAGCCACAGCTTAAGAGAGAAAGAGAGAAATCACTATTCAGCTTAATGAAATAAAGTTCTGACCCAGTTAAAGTCATCTTGGTTCTTCTACTGATCATTGCCCTATTGAGCCATCATTCCAGTTCTATTATTTCTTTTAAATAGGGATTTAATGCTCATGAATGGAAGGTGAATGCTTGAAAATGAAAGGTGATCACTGCAGTAAAGGACAAATCAATAAAGGACCAAAGTGCTCTACTTATCCACAGGGCAAACTAAAGTGAAAGGAAATGTCTTCAAGACAGTCTCAAGCAGTTTCACTAATAGAAATGATAATTAAATTCCCATACTATTAAATTTGGATTTTCTTAAAAAAAATAGCGATTAAACAGATTTACTAAGGGAGGAATTGGCAGTTACCTAGACTATGGGCATTTTGTAGTTCATTTTGGTTTAGAGTAATTTAAAGGGAAAGCATTTGATTTAATTTGGTGAACTTTTAATTAAGCAAAGATTGATAGCTGAAAGAATTGTTGTAGAAGAGCAAAAAATGTCTTCTTATACAAGTAATATAAAACTCAGTCTGTAGAGATGCAGGGAATTTAGGCTCTCTCTTGGATTCTGGTTCATATATTTAAATGTATGTACTTGGTACATTCCTGTTGCTGAAAATATGAAGCTTGTTCATTTGGTATGAAACAAGTAATGCTGTTTTCTTTATGCCCCTTTTAGCCACATTCATGTTGGTGGCTATGTGTGAAGTGTATGATAACGGGCTGAACATACAGTGAATCAACTGGCTAAATTCTATGCTTGATTAGAGTGTGAAAACAACACTGAATTCAGTGGAGTTTCCTTGATAGCAATGAAAGGTAAATTGATGGCAGGATGCTTGGATGAAATCTGAATCTGATTTTTCCCCAAATTCAGGAGACACTGAGGTTAATGTTTTACATTTGGTTTTATGTTCAGTACTAGAAGCAATAATGAAGAATTCATCTTATAGTTTAACTTACAGGAAACCCTGATTGGCTGGAACCTGAAAGAGACTGTTAACGTCACAAACACAATAAATGTGACCATCTGGGAGAATGCAAATTTAGACAAATGTGAAATATGTGGGATGACACATTTTGCTTAGAACATGACACACCATAGAAGCATTAAAATGCATTCACATGACCCAGAGCATTTATTAAAGCCTTTCGTTTCCAGTCAAATGCTAGGGCTAAATTCAGCCTGTTGCGCTCCTCAGCTAAACCGGTGAAGACAATAGATATGGGACAAGGCACGGCGCTATTCATGCTTGGTTTTCTGTTCCCAGCTCCACTCAACCCCAGGCATCTCAGTCTGCATTCTTTCTCACTACAGTAATCCTATGATTGCCATTTTCTTCATATGGAAAACCATTTTTCCTCTTTCAGCTCTTTATGCCTTTTCGCCTTTTCTAAACAGCCATCAGCTCAAAAAGTCAGTTAAGTACTGGCACATAAGCCTGCTATCCTTTGCTCCTGTGAATATCTGCAATGAAGTTTGAGTTGAATAAGGACTTCAGGTTTGGGCCCTGATAGTCACTGGCAGGAATAACATGTGCAATTTACTGGCAAGGTCTCCTCTGGGTGCCGGCTTGAAATACTTGTTGTTCCCTGAGCAGGCAGAAATCTAAGGTCACGCCTAATCTTAGTTCCATGTAGCAAAATATGGATGGCTGCTGTCTAGCCCTCAGATTGCTTGTGGCACAGTGATATTTATCTGTCAATACACAGTTATATCCTCAGCTTGTGCACAATACGTTTTGGCCTGAAACAAAATGCAGTGTCTTCCAGGAACACCCTGTGCACACCCACATAGTCATGGAGGGGACCAGGAACCTCTTTTAGAGCACTGGACTTTAAGTCTGGCCTAGCAGGAAGAAATGGGCCCTGTTGTACATTTCTGTTCCCCCATGTTAGCAGGTGAGTTGTCAAGGACTCCATGCTAGCAAAGTGCTACCAGGCAAAGGAAAGCTGGCACACAGCGGGTTGCAGTCCTCTGCATAAGCCAGCAATAAATGCTTACCCACACAAAGCTGCAGAGAAGTGTTAAGTAACTCATGCCTCACAGGAGTGGCTCTGAAGCACAGTGCCTCCTGGAGCTACAGCTGCCATGGTGCAGTGCAGCTGGCCTTGCTCAAGGCTGGAGCTAAATGCACAGCCTAGCAGTAAGAAAACCCTTTATCATTTCCTATGCAAAACACCTTTTTGTTTCCTCCAAGGAGTTGTCTTAACCACAATAGCTGTAATTAAAAATATTGACTTGCCCAATTTTATTTTTCTTGAGATGGTGATGGTTTGGGGGCAAAACACCTGGCCACTTTTATTTGCCGCATTAAGTCTGAAGGCACAAGTTTGCAACCCTGGCTTGTGCAAAGAGTTTTTTCTGCAGTTAGTCCCATGCAGTTCAGTAGAACTACCCATGACTAAGACTTGCGTAACTATTCCCTTTTTTTGTGCAATGGAGATAAAAGATACAGAAAAAAATAAAGCACTCCAGAGTGTGGATCAAGATCAGAAGAGAAAGCAGGCTGTACCGCTTACAGCAACTCATTTCTTCAGTGATAAAATACTGCATCTTTCTACTCAGTGCCAGATATTCGACTGGCTTAAATCACTGTAACTCCATTCGCTTCACAGAAGCCACTGGAACTGCGACAGCTTAGGCCAGCTGATGATCTATCCCAGGCGCTGTGATTACTGACCAAACTGTATTGACAGATATTCAGGCCACTAACATACTAATGATAAAAATAAGACTCCGTAGCCTGAATTTAATATATATATGGTCTGGGAACTTACAGGAAATTGTGCGATTAGCACAAAGTTGAAGACATGCACGGTACTTTCTGCATTTTAAAAAGTGGCAGAACAAAGAGAAATAATGATGGTTTCTGAGAAAGGTGAGTGGATAGGAGTGAGGGACTGCCCCTTGGAAAGTTTAGAAGTCCTGTAAGTCTTCTTGTGATGCCGTCTATCTGTGCTTAGAAGAATGAGTATTCCAAGAGGCTGGCCATATGCTGGTTCATTCACATTTTGTTCCTGTTAATGCTGGTTCCTTAACAGCTTTACGCAATAAAGTATACAATGTTGAGCACTGCAGCCCACTTCATCTGCACTTCATCACCTTAACATTAGTGCAAAATCTCCAAGATCATATAAATGAGATCAATAAATAGAGTAATCAATCTTGGCTAGTTTTAAGTGTCTAGGGACATATTTAGTGGACATTTTCTAGACTGAATTTTCTTGTAGCGAACTGTGTACAGGAAAAAGAACAGCAAACTATTCCAGTGAAGCTAAGCAATGTGCACCCCTATGTGAAGAGTCTCCCTATATAAAGAGTCTTGAAGTTGGCACACTGAAACCAAGAAGTCTTTCCATTGACTTCATTCAGCTTTGGTTTAGCCCCTTAAAACTGTTGATTTTCAGTAATGTTAAGAAATGTACAGACTGTATACAAATCAAATGATTCCCTTCCTCTGGCTTGCCAATGGCATCCTATTTTCTCTGAATCTCTCTTGTAATTTGTTGGGTATTCAGAGCATCTTGTGCCTTCCACAGCTCTGAGCTCCTTTTCAGTGGCATAGTGAAGAACAGACAGTAACAAAGTATGTTCCCAAGGGCTGTAAAGAACAAACAAAAAAACCCCCAAACAAAAGCAAAAACCTACAAACACAAAAACAAAAACACCCCCACCCCTCCAAAAAGAAAAAAAAAATACAAATGAGCAAGCAAACAAAACTCCTTAATTCTAGCTTGTAGGAAAACTCAAAAATTACTAACCTACCTTGTTGCCAAAATAGTATATTGCACTTCAATTTTCTTTAGGTTTGTGTGTGCATGCATGCGTGAACACACACACACAGAGTACAGATGGTTGAGATACAAATATTGAAAAGTGTGAGCATAACAACGAAAAAATTAAAATATACAGGCCTGAATCAGTCCCTCCTTACTGCCATTTTACGTGTGAAGTCAGTGCATGTTAAGCCAGCATGAAACTGGGATGATGAATCACACAGTTTTGGTGTATTCCAATCTATATGCATCTCTCAGTTGCATAGTGAAACTTGCACAAGATAATTCAGAATGCACTTTGTCTCACTAATTATTTCACAATACGCCAGCATTGTTTCTATGTCATAAGAGTCTTTCTTCATTAAACAAAATTTACCAAAAGCACTTGGTAACAGGAGAGGTTTTACTTAATGGCCGCAAAGCAGGTAAACAGTTTCCCCTACATCCTTCCTCCCTTTTTAAGTTTCTACCAACCCCAGCATGTTATTGTCCCTTAACAGACTAAATTGTGAGGGTTTCTATTACAGGTTGAGTGTGCTTTATGAGTAACTTTGAAAAGGAAAAATCATGCTTTCCCTATATGAGCTACAGCTTGTTTGAAAGCAAATGGCAAAGCAAATTCATTGGTTCCTTTGTTTTGCCTTGTAGAGATTTTCAGTGGTGCCTGCTTTGGCACAAGCTGTAAGTTTGTTGAAAGTCCTATGACACTCTGCCTAGCATGGTTTGGTTTCAGTGAGTTGTGTACTGCTCTGGGAGCAACCTTCCCCCCCTCCGCCAAAAGATCTCTTTCTCAGCCCCTTCATCTGTAACCTTTCCGCAAGTAAATGCTAATTGAAAAAGAAAGAACACCACTAATCTTGGAATTTAAATGCATTTAACAAAACCAATCTCAATCTAAATTGTTGTTTCACCATTCCCTTTTCCCCAACAGATGTTGAGAAACTGCAATTCCTATTAAGAACACTTGACTGTTTACTCAGCAAGAGAACTTCAGACTCAGGCTGCATCAATCTAAATGCGTTTCAAGACGTCAGCCCCCTGAAAAGTGCAGACTGTTAGTTGGTTATTTTTAAATGTAATCTTCACATAAAAGAGTTGCTGCATTTTTCTTTTCACTTTGTCATCCCACCCTTTTTTTAATGATAGCATCAAACATAGATGGCCTGAATTTTTATGTTCTCTTCCATTTAAGTTTTTCTTCAATAGTTTTTTTTTTCTTTCCTTCTTTTGCTTTCAGCATGGAGTGAGTAGAAATATGAATGAAGATTGTGAATATTATTGAGGGAAAACATTAATGCCAGTAACTGTTACATTGCAAAAGTGTTAGACATAAAACGACAAATGTATTTTCTTACTGATCTTTACAGTAAAGCCTCCATGGGCTTTGACCACAGACCTGCATAAAGTTATCTGAGCAGATAAAGGCGACTTTGTGTGGTTTCACTGTTTTGTACCTGGGTGTTGCTAGTCAAATACTGATCAGGAAAGCAAGGCATGTTTGGGGGTAAGATTTGTTTTGTCTTTATATCTTCAGGCGGTCCTACAAATTTGTTAACATAATCTTTATATTAAAACAAACAAACAAAATGTTATTGTTGAACTAAAGAAACAATTATTAAAATTGGCTAGGCCAAAATCCTGCAAACCCATATGCACCAATAGCCCCATTTAGCATGTTGTATGTGAAACTCTGGAATGGATTTGCCCTCTTCAAAACTTTACATTTCAAAATCTAATGAGTCCTTCAGTTCTTAACCAAAAAATCATTTTGGGCAAGGAGTAAAGGCCCAGCTTCACTTTTTTTTACACCAATGCAAATTTAGAGTAGCTATACCAACAGCAGCCTCTGAAAAGCACAAATGGGCTCCACATACTTCCCAAGTGCCACTTGGATCCCCTTCCTCTGCCCAAAAAGGCTGGCCTCCACACTGCACTACTGGTTGAGGTCCACATGAAAATGAGTTTAGTGCTGTGGCTCTGTAAGCAGCCGTGGTTTGGTATTGCAATACAGAGGGAATTAGCAAAAATGAAGAAAAAGCTATGGATCAGTGGTTCTCAACTCAGATTCTGTGGTACCCCGTGGAGCAACAAGAGCTCCCTCTGGTGTTTTGAGGTGTGGCCGCAATTATTACAGCAGCTATGTAAAATATTCTGTATACCTAGAGTATGGACAGACTGGGAAGGGCTGCTCCAGTGCCCTCTAAAGAGCCCGCACATGCCTCAGCCCTTCCCAGTCCAGCCCCCCATGCTCCTCATAGAAACAGAGGTGCACAGGGCCATTTACTTGCTCTGCATGCCTCTGTTTCTGGGAGATGTCATGCAGGGTCGAACCAGGAAGGGCTGTGGCATGAACCAGCTCCCCTATCTCATTTAGGCTCATCAGAGAAGCAGGAGAGTACAAATGCACTGCAGCCCTTCCCAGTCTGGACATACATAAGATACATGGGTGGTAGCATAACTAAGGGGGATAACCAGGGCACTAGCCTCAGGCTTTGACTTAAAGTATGGCCCCTACCCCCCGGTGTCTTTGTCATGGCAGGCACAGTGCTGAAGCCCCGGGCCATAGTAATGGGACAGGTGCAGCCCTTGCCCAGTAGTGTACCTGGCGATCAGAGAGGTGGGGAGGAATGAGGCCTTCCCCCCTCACCTGGGAGGCTTTGCCATGGAAGGCAGAGTGCTGTACCTGCGCAGGAGGGGGGAAGTGAACAGAGAAGCAGGAACAGCCCCAGAGGAGCCCATGCTTCTGCCTGTCTGCCAGCAGCATCAGACTCAGCAGCATTTGTAATGACTGTCACCAGAAAAAAGAATGCAGAGACAGGTAAGATTCTACTCCTCCACCCCTGCTCTCCATTGGTCACCATAATTTCTATCCCCCACATCTGCCCTGGGCACTGAAAGAGGTTACCACATCCCTGCATTCAGGGCAGCTTTGCATGGCAGAGATAGCACCCAGTAGAGAACCAGTGACATAAGGGAGCACAACAGTGGGCGCGTCTACATGAGATGCTTTACTGAGCAGCAGACTAATTTGCTGCACAGTACAGTGTTACCATCCACATGTGCATGGCAATTAGGGCACAGTAGACTAATTTACTGTGCTGGATAGTCCCATCAGATACAAATGGTATCTGGCAGCACAGTGAATTATTGTGCTTAAACGCATGTGTAGACAGTGATGTCAGCATTAATTTACTCCTGCTCAAATTGAGCCAGAGTATGTTCAGTCACATTTATTGCACATTAACTGACTCTGAAAAGGTTGAGAACCACTACTAAAGATATTAAGGGCTGCTTTAAAGTAACTTAATCACACAGTGTGAGCATCAAATGTCATTTTAAAAATAAAATGTGTATTTATTTATTTTTAGATTTGTATGCAAAAATATTCAAATGTATACATATTTGTTTTAATTTAATTTATTTGCTTCCCAGATATTTCTTTGAAGGCTGCTTTCATAGACCTAGTAAGATGTGAACTAAAAAGTGAAAGGAATTATGAACAGAAATGAAACTTAAGATAAAGTGCAACAAGTAAGCTCTTTTCAGGTAGGATGGGAGTCTCCGGTTGGGAGAGAAGCAGAATAGTCATCTTGATAAAATAGAAAAGAATCAAAGAATAACGTGATGGAAGCACTGTTTAAGTGAAGGGTGCATGAAGAAGTTGGATGTTTCTGCGAGGGTCATTTTTTCCCCAAATAAGTTCTATGTTTAAGGAATATTTATTGAGAAAGGTAGTTACTTGCCCTTTGCAGCAGTGACTGTATCATTTTCCATTTTACAAAGACAGCAGTCTCAATTGCCAGTGTTGTGAATTTGACATTCTAATACCTCTGTTTCTTTACGGTCATTTTTAAAAGAAAGAAAACTGAGGCTTGGATTTTCATATCCTTTTTCTAAAAGTGGTTCCACTGACTGTAATGGGACCCCTGGTAAAGCATGATTCTATTCAGCAAGCACAGAGATATGAGACTTGGAACCCAAAATGCCTACAAAGATATTGGTATCTTTAAAATAAAGAAAAACTATTAAAGAGTGCACCCAAAAGCATATGTAAAATTTGCATTTTCCAGGATGCATGCAAAATTAAATATTTGCATGTGTACTTAGTGACCTGAGTTGTATATGCAGACCTCAAGACAGAGATCCCTTCAGACTGTGGGTTTGACCTAAGACAAGGGTCCCTCAGCTTTTCCTATATGGTTATGCAAATGATTCCACCACCACCTGTGTACACAGGCACTCTACTATTAAACAGTGTCCATTCAAGTGAGCAGTGAGAATAGCAGAAGATGTATATGGCAGAGATTTTCTTGTCATTTTTTATGGGGGAAGAAGGTGTGAATTTCAAAATGAGGCATAAATCTCCAGCAGTTCTAATATTAAAATGTTTAAGTCAGATTTCAGTTTTCACTCCAAAAACAATGCTGGCCATGTTTGCAGGAAAGTGAACCATTCTTGTAAAATTCTTTCCAAAATCTTAGAAAGAAACAGGGCTCTGGTTTAGGCATCAGGAATTCAGGTCTTGGCTCTCTGCTTATATTTGGTTCAGCAAACATGTTCACTGTGGTCACTGCAAGGAAAAATTCACTCTCTGTAAATGTCTGGCTTGTCTGAGTTGCCCTCTAACCCTCTTTTATGGTATCTCTGTGTAGTGATGGAGTACAGGAACTTGTATATTCTTTTTGTGAAGGATCATCATCATCCTTCAAGACTGTAATGGTAAAGGTCAGTTTGAAGTGTTTAGTGTTCTTCCCTTCTATTACTTCTTTTTGTTGTGTTGTGCTTTTTTCTGGGGTGAAGGACTGAGATTGATTATCTTCATCACAGTGAATGAAGTTTCCTAAAGTTGTGTCCTCTCTTGGAGAAAATGAAAGGAGCAGTTTTGGGGAAGGGAGAAATGGCAAATTTAGGAGCAAGACTATACTGAGCTGGATCACTTGTTCCTTACTCAATGATGTAAACAACTCCTGTGTAGTGAACCGCGCTCGGGAAAGGTGAAACTTTGTGGCGGCACGAGAGACTCCTCCAGCTGGCACTGAACTTAATGGCAAAACATCAACAAGAACAGGCCCGAGCGTGCCTCTCTACTTCACCTTTCTCAGGGACGGCAGTGCTGTCGGGAAACACGCCAGCCTTCCACTTCAGGAGGCAAGGGTCCAAAAGTAGCATAGGACACAGATTTAGGGATCTCATCATCGGGAGGAGGGGATATTTATCAATGTCAAAACTGCATAATTAAGTAAATCCTGTTCAGAAGAAGCTCAAAATTAGGATGATTTCAGGTGATGTAGGTCAGACTTGTGGTTAGCAAAGCTCAGTGCAGAGAGTACTGCTAGTTCCTGCCTACCCTGTGCTGTTCTCAGTAATATTGCAAGTTCTTTCCTTTCTTTTGCACTGAATCCAGCCATATGTTAAAGGTATTTCATATGAGACATTTGCACTAAAATGTAACATCAGCCTTTATTCATCTGAAAAAAAGAAAAACTCCAGGCTTCTCTGCTGCATAAAGCAGTGGAAGATTGCAAATCTCTCTTTTGTAGCTGCCAACCTAGTAATTAGAAAACCTTTAATACCAGGACATGTATGCCAAGGCCATTGAGAACAGAACACAGAGGAGAATTCAAGGAAACAAGTCTCTTCATATCTGAGTCTTTGTTTACTTTATTGCGGGGGACCAAAAGCTAACCCTATGTTGTCAAGTATATTATTGGTTGCCATGCAAGTTATATAATTATTTATCTATCTTGCTCCTGTGACATGTCAAAAGGTCCGAAGAGGAATGTTATTGTTAACCACCAAACCAAGCCATCTCTTCCTGTTGAAGTATAAGGGTGACTAACCAGGATAAACTTTGTACTTCTTCTGTATTAAGATTTTTCAATAAATATGCATACTTCCTTTCAGGGCTGCTTTCTTACATGTCCACAAATAGAACTTAAGAACAATAAAATCTCCACCCAACAATGAAATTTCTGTTCAGCCTGAGGGAAAAGTGAGCTAATAGATGATGAGAAAAAAGAAAATATTGAGACCTTTAGGCAATTCATAGAAAAAAGTCTTGCTGGTTCAGTTTGGCTAAGCACCCAAAAGTGCAAGTAATTATTCCATCTATCTGATATCCATTGGTATGCAAAGCTGGGTTGAAAAGCCACATGGGAACTGACTTTTGTTTGGCATTTCTGATACACTGCACCTCTGGAAAGGTCAAAACACTGGAGAATGGCTTTTCTTCTGGTATATACCAAACAGGTCTGCTTTTGGGCCCTGATTCCACAAAACATTTAGGTATGTGCTTCCATTGTACTTCACTTGCATTTAAATATGTGTTTAAATGCTTAAGTGCTTTGCTGAATTGGAAACTTGGTAGCTTATGCAGCGTCAATAGAAAAAAAGAAGAACTCTTTTGATTAGATCTAGTTTGCTTTTGGGGATGACGTTTCAGGACAGTTGAGATTGACTGCATTGACTGTAAGAAATATATCGTGATGGTGTTGGTGATAGTATTGATAAGAACAACAATAACACTTCATTTTCAAATGCTATTCAGACATAACTTAATTAATCTTTGCAACATTGTGAAAGGTAATACCTATTGTTATCTTCACTTAGGAATCCGGAAAAGGAAGCAGAGAACAGAACTTGTCTAGGAGCCAAGGTGCGTCTACACATTGCCGTGCTTGAATACTTCCCTTGGGAAATACTAAAGGACAGCACAGTACAGGCGGTTACCGTGCCATGTGTGCAGCACACAGTTAGATTTCACTGCTACATTGCAGTGCACCACCACAGCGATGTAGCTGGCAATCATATGTAGACCCATGTGATTTTTACGTTGCTGTAGCACGCCATACAGTGACGTGGTGCATTACTACATCACCCGACAGCTATGTGTAGACATGCCTGAGATGGATTACTATGATGGTTGGGACTGAGATACAGGCATTCCTGGGACCTTTAGAATATCTGAAGTGGTCATGCTTTTAAATCAAAGGGCAGGGACTTTGGATTCCGTTAATGGCTCTGTCACATGTTAGCTGAGAATCTTCTGGGAGATTTTTATAGCTTCTTGGAAAACAGTATTTTAACTGTGTAGAAAACTTTAAAACCAAAGACAATACTGAAGAAATGTTAATTGAATGTTCAGCTAAATAAAAAGAAGTGACATGTTTTCATGAAACATTTCACTTTCTTTGAAACATCCACTTTTAAAAAAATATATTAAAGATTGCAACCAACTCTATAAATCTTTTAATCATTCTATATTTTAGCTTCCCCACCTGGGATAGTAATCTGTAATTTCCCCATGGGGAACATTGTGGGGCTTAATTCTGTTAAGCTAAATTGAGCCCCTTTGATTTACGCTGGTTAACATTTTCTCTGATGAGTTTTCCCATCTACTGATGTGAATAACAGCTCATCAATTTAGTTTGGGGTATCGCCTTCAGAGTCTGTTCCTCTAGCCACAGCTTTGGACGAAAGCTGATATTACAGTGAAAAATATTGTCAATGATTATTATTTATTATCCATTACTATTTCCATTTGTAGCTCACTATTTTGCATGTACTATTGAAGTAGCTCTTCTTGTGCATTAGACAAGACTGTATGGTAATAAATGAAAAAATAAAGCTGGTACTTTAGTATCCTTTTATTTTTTATGAAGCCATGGTCTTAGCTGGAAAAGAGAGTCCTCACTTTGTGTTCCAAAAAACCCCCAAAAACAAAAATCACAACAGCAACCCTCTCAAGAAGGACAGATATCTTAAATGAATATTTGGTAAAATTATGTATATACTAGACAAGTGAATAAATAAATAACATATAAATCATTCTGCAGATTTTGCCAGGATTCTGGGAACATTATCTATTGACCTGAAACAAAGCCTTTTTCTTCCTCGTGTGCCATTTTCTGTATGTTGTGTCACTCAGAGGGTATTCTGTACAATCTGTGAGGCCTCTCATTAGACACAGTGAAAGTGAAATGAATGTTAGGACAAATATTGCTTCGATTATAAATCACATCCTGGCATAGTGTGGTTCTTCAGTGAAATATGTTTTTAGCAGTTTGGAAATTCCTTTGTGTGCGTCTGACTCGATTAATTTCTCTGCAAGCATACATGCTACCCGACATACTTGTTACGTGTTTGTAGCATTCAGTGTGTAACAAGACATTTTTGCTGTTGCAGATAATTCTGAAGATTTCATTGTACCCAAACATCTGGTGTCAGTTGTTTGAAGGCTTTGGAAACCCTCAGGTTGGTTATGCTGAATAAATGTAATAATCTCCATAGAAAACTTTAGAAATTCTGGAGCCTGAGTTTAGAATCTGCACGTTGACTTGCAAACTGGGAGTTTTAAAAGTAAGCAGGCCCTTGTAGGTGATTTAGCATTAATGGTCCAAATCAACAAGTGCAAACACGCAGCACCCTGAAAGACTATACAAACTCTGAAATGGTCTATCACAGTGTGGGAGCCACATGGGTTGCCTGAAACGTACCAGCTCCAAAAGATGGCTAAGCTGTATTTTATCACTATGTATTATTAAGCATCAGTAAGTGAATAAGGAAGAATATCAAACTGCCTTTCCTCTATGGGCCTAATCCAGAGCTAGCCGTGGTCAATTGAAAGATTCTTAGTGATTTCACTGGGCTTGTACTGAATCTGATGTATAAACTGGCTGGAAAGCAGCTGAAGGGATTGGTCTGAAGAAATGCTACCACTGAAACACTGTATGTGAAATCTTGGCTTAACTGAAGTCAGAAGGAATTTTCTTATTGGCTTGAAAGGGACTAGAAATGTCAGCCCTGCTCTGAACTCTTACCAAAGGCTCCTGCTTGTCAATTTTAGTATAAATGGGTACATTGTCATTCAGCCTGGGGAGTTGTAGTTATATATGATGCTAGTCACACCAGTTCCTGATGTGCTGTTGGCTATAGATGTTAGCATGCCTTAACTACAGTGAGCCGTTTGGGTTGGACAGACTTTTGACTTGAGTTGATATGAGGAAAACTGGAGCTGTATCTGTGACATACTTTCTACTGTTCATCAGTCCATGTAAGAAACAGCTATGGCTGCAAGGTAATGAACTTCCTCCTTTAATTCAAGTTGTAGAGGTCGATTGTTTTTATCTTTATGATTCCTGATTCGGTCCTCACTAGTAACCCCTTGAAAAGGGAGAGTCACCACACCACTCTCCGTGTTAGGGATTCTCCTTTTGTTTTGTTTTTCTACTCAACACAATAGGTTCATGATTCAGATTTCTAGAGATACCGTTATTATCATTGTCATCATAACAACAGCGGCAACAACAACACATGCTATTTCTATTTTGTTCAAGCATTCTGTTCACTACCAATCGAAATGATGCCACTTACAGAAAACCATGAAACTTAGATCGATTCTACCTCAGGCTCAGGTTTTTTGAATGTCTATACCTAACCTTAATGCTTGCAGTGTTGTCAGATGAACTGGCTGTGGTCTTATATTAATGTTTACTTATGACTAATATATCTGTTAAACAGCTGCAACATGAAAGGGAGAGTTTGATTCATATGCCCCATTTAAAGTGAACTAAATCCATGAATCCAAAGAATGGGGAAGTATAGATTACTTGAAGACTTCTGATTTCTGAATATTGGGAATGGAATAGTTGAACTATAGGTATTGCAGCAATTTTTTGGTTCTGAAAGCAAGAATAAATGTACAGTTTCTTTCACAAAAGGAGGAGCCGAGCTATAGACCCACAATGAACAATATCCTGGCTGCCTTTGGTTCCATTCGAAGATCTCCATGCCTCCCAAGAATGTGGGTAACCAGAGCAATAAGCAAATTAAAATGCACTACTCCTTTTTTCCTAAATTCATTTAATTTTAGTTAAAGAATTCTTCCCCCACAGCTATGAGGAAGGATCACCATGAAGCTTCAGGATTCAAAGCACCACCCTAGAAATTTCCATCCCCTAGAGAGTGACCTCCTCTCCTTTCTGAACTTGCTGGGGGCAGGGGCTGGCCTTACTGAAAAGAAGAATGCTAAGAGACAGCAGAGACTTTCATTCAATTTTCTTTTTTTTTTTTTTTGGCTAGAAAATTTGACAACAAGGACATTTTCGCAAACAATATCCATTTTGGTAAAAGGACTTGTTTTGGACAGAAACCTGAAAAAATGACAAGAAACAAACATATAATTATTGTTGACATTTTTACAGGGAAAAGAATGTTTCCTGCCCAGCTCCAACAGGAACTACAATGGCAATTGGTGCTATGCACAAGGTACAAGTGTGTGACATGGAGTCCTCACTTCCTCGCCTTTCCCTGATGCACCCCGAGGAGGACCCACTCACACTGTCGGCATCCTCCTGCCCCCGGTTTTTCTCAGCCCGGTTGTCACAAGTGGGGAGGGGAATGTGTCTTTGTGAATGGGAAACATTCTTTCTGGAGTCAGAAATAACTTCATCTGGGTACGTGCTTTGTCCTTTTCCTCACATGTGTAGGTAAGGGAGCATAGCTAATATCAGAGGAGTCGCACATGACAGGTTTTATTTTGTGAATAGGAAATATCGGGCTTCAGCGTGCTAGTTACTTTATGCATGCAAATGCCCTGTTTCTCTAACATAAAGGGCTGTATATGTTGCAAATAAGTGTTTTGTGAATCAAGCCTCAAATCCTCTCTCTATTCTAACTGGAGACTTTAGCCTGTGGTTAAGCATCATCAGACATTATTCAAACATTTTATAGCTTGCAAAGGAATGATACCTTTTTTTTAAAAAAAAGAAAAAAAATGTTAGTTTAAATAAGGGAAAACAAACAGTTACATTGAAAGTGGCCTGGTTATGGATATCTTCTTTCCACCCCAATGGCTTGATGTGACTGTTAACCAGCATTTGGCTGTTTTATAACTGGTACAATTATTTTGTCAAAGGTTGTAGGGGGTTTTTTTTTCCTCCTTTAAAAAAAGTTAGTTTACAGTTTATTAACTTAGATTACTGCTAATAGCTCCCATGGGTCTTTCTGCTGAAACAAGGACCAGGATAACTGATTTCTTAAGACCAATCTGGAAGACTTTAAAACGCATTAATAGCTATCACTGAAACAGCAGGAGGAAGAATAGTCTGTCATTGTGTCCCTCCTGCCCCCTCCTCCCCGCTTCCTGAGCTCCATATAAACTTTTTTTTTAAGATTGCACAGCTAACTTTATTTTTCCATTATCTTGTCTTATTTTTCTAAAATCTATTAACCAGTAAATTTTTAAATGAATAAAAATTATCAGCAAAGTTATATAGCATATTTTTTAACTCTGTAGGAAAGATACAAGTTCATAAGTGGGAAATTAGTGAATGGTTTGAGGATGCCAGGGCATAAAGTAGAGTGGTGCTTTAAGCTTGGGGATTATAGAAAGCTACATTTTCAAATGAGGTTAAGATCTTGTGTGTGTGCAGTTTTTCACATGACATTTTATATTCATTAAAATTTGAACTTACAGACACATTCACAATTTCATCGTTTTGCCATCCAGTTGCATCTATATGCACAAATTGTGTCCTACATTTTGATTTTAGGCATGATTCTTTACAAGGAGCATAGCATAGCCCAACAAAGCCTTGTAATTTAGAAACAGTGCTCTGAGTCACATCTGCCCTGCTTGGTCCTTTCTCCTGAGAGGACATGAATTTGATACAGAATTGACACATTATTACCTCCCAATACTTTGCTGTGGCTCAGTTCTTTCAGACTCCATTTCTTACTGTTTTCTGCCCACCTGCTGTAATAAGTGGGCGAGTATTGAGTTGTTCTGGTAACTCCAGTTGTTCTGAATTTACACCTGAGTAGTCTTCTGGGATCAGAAAATGAGGTTCCTTCTCCTTTTTGCCACCTTGTTACTAATGCAGATTAGTCCTGTATTAAAATTTGTCAGTCCTTTTGTGAGTAATGGCTACACTTCACTCACACATGGAAGATGCTGAAGCACTTCCTACATCACGCATTGGCCAGGACAGTAAGGGCCAAGTTTCCCAGTGATCTTGTAACATGTCTGTATGTCTACCAAGAACAACTATAAATATCATAGAATCATAGAAAGCTAGGGTTGGAAGTGGCCTCATGAGGTCATCTAGCCCAACCTCATGCTCAGAGCAGGACCATTTCCACAATATCATCCCAGCCAAGGCTTTGTCTACCCATGTCTTAAAAACCTTTGAAGAAAAAATGCAGGTATGTGCGGTGGAGTTATAGTACTTCATCGGGTCTTATGTTGGCTGTAGGATAAAGTAGTAGCTGTGAAAAATATAGGGTGTCCACACCAACCTCATGCCCTCCTGGCCCATTGAATTTCATCTTCTCAGCTCGCATCCACTTCATCTGCAGGATATCCTATGACTGACTCTATGAGTGACTGTTACCTACTAAGACCAGGTATATTTCTATTTTTAGTATTGTTATTTATGACTATTGTTTTAGTAAGGGCCTGCAAAAATAGATTGTGCAAGGCACTGAATCAACACAGCCTACTAGATGGACACAGGGGGCTCATCCAGATGAGCGCACACGTGCCTCTTGCCCCATCTCAAACCCCTTTGAGATGGAACAAGAGGCATGTGCAGGAATGAAAAAATGTTCCCTGCGCTGCAAGTTTGCAGTGAGGGGAGAAAATTAGACCCCTGGATACCCAGGGGTCTAAAAAAATTGAAGTTTAAAAAAGCGGAGCAACCTGAGGCTGTGTCCTACATGGAGATGCTCTGGCTGCCAGAGCGTCTCTGTGGTTGGCCCCTCACCCTGGTGCTGAAGCTTGCGGCCAGCCGGGCTGTGTGTTCAGCACTAGGGCTCCAATGCCAGTGACTAAGGGGTCGGGGGGCTGGAGGAGAGGGGAGGGAACCATGGAGGGGACCTCCACTGGCCCCACCCACTCTCCCAGCCCCACCAA
>NW_017728947.1:94173617-94183968 GCF_001723895.1 Crocodylus porosus
GGGCCTTGCAGGGGGGGGGGTTGCCCCTGCAGGGGCCATTTAGCACCTGTTGGGGGGCTGAATCTCCTGTTGGGGGGGCTGTAGCCATTGTGTGGGGGTCATAACTCCTGTTGAGTGGCCATATCCCCTGTGTGGAGGCCAAACCCCCTGTGGGAGGGCAGTAATATATATATTCATGTAATCATGAATTCATGAAACGTATTTAGAGTTGACTTTATTATTATTATGATAAGAGACTTGCTTTAACACTGTAGATATATCAATAAAACATTGTCCAACTGATTGTGTCTCTATCTCACTCTGTCTCTCTTTATAGTGGTCTTTTGTTTTACTTGTGGAGGAACATGGATTTGGGGGTATTTTCCAGAGTGACTTTGGGTTTTTTTTTTATCAGGGATTTTTCAGTTTTCCAATAGGGAACACCAGAATTCCTGCTAG
This sequence comes from Crocodylus porosus, assembly GCF_001723895.1. Lineage (NCBI taxonomy): Eukaryota > Metazoa > Chordata > Crocodylia > Crocodylidae > Crocodylus > Crocodylus porosus. The sequence goes on from NW_017728947.1 coordinate 94,174,056, forward strand.
GGAGGCCAGTGGCAGGACCCTGCCTGCACCTTGGACCCAGCTGGCTGTGGCTGACCTCCTGGCCAAGTGGAGCCAGGAGGACATGCTTCGACAGGTCAAAGCAGGCCACCACACCCAGAACATCTGGGCGATAGCTGCCCAGATGGCCAGGCAGGGGGCACACATAACAGTAGTGCCACACAGAAGCCAACCCTGCAACCACAGAGGCCAACCCTGCAACCACAGAGGCAACCCTGCAACCCTGCCTTTACTGGCTGTGCAGTCCCCATCTGGGTCTGGCAGATGCGTAGCAGGTCACAGCCAGGCAGTAGCCCCCACTGCCAGACTGCTGCAGTGGGTAGAGGGTGCATGGAACTCTCAGGGCTGCTGTAGCAGTCGAGATGCCACAAGGGGTAGTGTCCCCAAGTACCAATTGACCAGGCTCCAGAAGCTCCTGAGAGCTAGTGTCCCTGAGCTACTTGCCAGGACAGCTTTTTATACTGCTGGGGACAGCCCAGCTGCTAGCCCCAGGCTATAGCTCCCCCTGGCTACAGATCTGGGAAGAGCCAGGCAGATTTATTTTGGCCCAATTGGCACAATTTGCTCTACAACAAAGTGCATGTCCAAGCACGTGCACTGAGGCAAAAAGCCCTGGCTCAAATTTGCACTGCTTCTATTTGAACTGCTGCAAGTGCACGTGCTTGCATGTGTGGACACGCCCAGGGTGGGGAAGGTGGAAATGAGACTAAATGGCTGTGTCTACATGAGACTCTGACTGTGCAGTAGCATGTGACTGCTGCACAGTAGCACTGCACAGTACAAAGTGTGATGCGACGCTACTGCACATGAAATACTGTTAGCATTTCATGTAGATGCGGCCAATGAGTAGAATAAACAGTGTGATAGCAGCACGTTAATTCCATGGGTTTTGTTTTGCGAGGGAAATTGGAATTAGTTTGGAGGAGTTAAGTTAACCTGAAGAAAATGGAAGAAGTGAGGGCAGGAGAGAAAAGGACAAGAGGACTGGTATAGAGCAAAGCTAAAGTGAAGAGACTGGGAAGATGACTGGAGCAAACACCCGAACAGCACAGGGCAGAGAAAGCCTAGTCCAAAGCATAGACAATTGTCTGAATGTCCAAAGGTACCTACTTTGGCTGCATGTGCAACTGCTCCTACCAGCTGGAGTGTCTGCTGGCTCCTCTGAGATTATCTTCCCTAAGCCCATGTGGTGAAAGAGAACGGTCACCACTTGTGTTCTGAATATGAGCTCCTGGATTTGTTTCCTAATTCCAGATGAAGCTGAGTTTTCTAGGATGTTGGACTAGGAAATGAACCTCTCACTGTAGTTCCCATATGAAGCTTTCTGTGCATTAAATAGGTTTTAGTTGTTGATGATGTTTTCCTGGTTTCTCTCACTATTTCTTCCCTTAATTGTGCATCTTATCTATTGCTTTCTGTCTCATACTGTCTCTTGTCTGTTATTACTAATTGTTTGGTATGGAAAGTCACACATAAGTAAGTATGAGTGTGTGTAGTATCATTTGCTGGAGGACACATTTCCTGCTACTGATGGAACAAAATGCATGATTCTTTTAAAAACAGGGCATGTCCTGGAAGATATGAATACTACTGGATTATCTTTCATTACAAAGCAGAACTGCATTCTTCCTGTTAGCTAGAGATACATCTATAACTTTTATACATATCTGTTATAGTTTAAAGTTTACTTTAAAAATATGAATTAAAGCATGTTTAAAATGTAGATCCAAAATCTTGTGTGGTTGGGTTGAATTTTCTTTTAAAATGTAGATATAAATCCTGTTGTTAGTTTGATGCTACTTGTGAAAAAATTTGCTGACCTCCCATTGCTTTCCTTTTCTCTGATCTAAGAGAGCTGGCATTTGCTTATAATCAACTGGCCAGATCAGGGCTAAACTCAACTAAACTACACAAGTTTTAGCCAAACTATCTTTAATGGCATTCTCTTGCTTTCCATGATGAGTTTAAGATTCTTGTATGTTTTCAAATTGCACTAAAATATTGCCTTTGCCAGTAATGCTACTCATAGTATTCCGTCCTCCTTCTCCTGGTTGTTGCTATTTTGGCCACGTTTCTCAATGAATTAAAACTTTAAAAATTGTTAGTCTGTAATTATGACACTTAACATGATCCCTGCCTACTATTGTAGTGTGATAATACATATTATAATGCATAGCAGCACATGAATTGTGTTATATATGTACAGTACATATATCTATATTTATATACCAAGAAGTATGTAGGCACTTCCAAAAATATTGGCTACCAGGGATGTTGAGATAAGGTAAAATTAAACTTTTAATGCCTGATCCTCAGCAGGTGCAAAACACCATTGAAATCTGCGCAACTAGGTTTATATATCTAGATACGGTGCTGCTCTCTGTATCCCTCTGCTGAAAATGTTTACAGAAACATATTTTCACTGAAAATTTGCTCCCAGCAGTTTACTTCCAAGTTTCCAACTGTTTCACTGATGCAGCAGAAAAGGTTTTGAGCTTCCAATCCTGACTGGGGTCATGCTATTGTCCTTTCTCTTCAGTGCTTGATGTCTGTATCTTTTACTGCTTCAGTAATGTATAGTGAAAGAACTATTGTTGTCTGCTGTGCCAGTTATGGCACAGTCACATTTTCTGTCGAATGAATTTGTGTAGAGTACAGAGTATGTATAAAATTGACTCACTTTATAACAACATTAAAAGAAAACAATGATAAAAAAGAATTCTGTTCAGTACGCTTATTTGGGAAAACCTGCCAGTTTTCTAAATCTACAGTAGTTGATTTTCAAGAGTTCCTGTAGTAAAAGTGGCAATGTATGTATAACAGATAGTATGGTAATGAAATGGCATACTTTTCTGTTATATCAGAATTCAAGAAAGATGGAATTTTACCTCAAAAAGAGGACAGTGATCTTTTTACAAACACTGTCCTTTGTCCTGAGGCACACAGAATCCCCAAATCCCTAAAATATTTTATCTAAAGATGAGATAATTTTGCACCAGCCTAGGCATGAAGGAAAAAAAAGTATATCAGATGCAGCTGGAAAAGTCCTGTTGCTCAGGGAGAAGGTAAATTAAAGGTTTCTATCTTATCTGTATTTCAATTAAAATTGTATTTTTGGTCCCTGGCAGTGCAGACTGTTCAAGTCTTGGGAAGTGGAAACACTCATAGGTGTATGAAAAAGGAATCTTTAATGGTGGAGATGTATACATTTGATCTATGCTGCTTTTCATGTGGGGTATACATGACATTTAAATAAAAGTGTGGACTCTTATGGGGGGTCCATCAGTGAGACTTCACTTGCTAGTTTTCTTTTTCATATGCAATGACCCAGTTTAGAAGCCAGAAAATCTGCCTGGCTCATTCAAAGGGTCAGTGCCAAATGAAATCAGTTGTATAAGAAATGATACCACAGTTAAGTGGAAAGGGTTTGATCTATCTTCCGTTGAAGACAATGGTCAACTTCCCTTCACTGTGAATGTTTCATATGTGTTTACATTGACAGTTTCCAACTCATTTGGCTCTGCAGGGCAGATTCTGACTACAGGGCTTCTTGTGGGCTAGCTGACCCACCTCTGTTGCTACAGCAGCAGCTTTTCAGTGCAGCTGCCAGAGGGGCGCATGCAGGGAGTAAATGCTGCTGCTGATGTTAGTTGCTAACAGTGACCAAAGACCCAGAACATGGAGACAGATAAGGGGTGGGGGGAGTGAGTAGCTTCTTACACATGAATTTTTTGAGGTATATAGTAGGCTGGAAGGAGTGCTACTGACACCAGCACTTCCTCTAGTTCTGTGAATCACAGGGCACGTCTACACAATCATTAAAGTGCAGTAGTTAGTGCACATTTATAGTACTTGCTTGACAGAGTGCTAGCTAAATGCACAGTAACTACAGTAGCACCAGTGCAGTTTTTTTAAGTGATGTTTATTGCACAGTTGCCTAATACTATTGTGCAGTATTGGATTAGCATGGCTTTTGCCCAGCACACTACTAAGCTACTTCACATTAAGTGTCTCATGTAGATGCACCCACAAAGTCCATCTCTAGGGCTATCCACTGCTAAACTAGCTTTAAAATGGAACATTGCTTGGCTATTTTGGATCAAACTCACCTATACACTTAGCTAGCCTGGGGCTTCTTCAGTAACATGAAACACCCATAAAACTGTTTTATTGTGCTAGGATACAGCAGTGGATCTGGTCCTTTGAGCAGAATCTTCCTGCTGACCTTCCCATGGAAAAAAAAATGTGTCATTTTTCAGAATTAGAAGAGTTATAGCAGGGCATTTTCATGGCTTTCTCACCATGGTGGAGTCCATGACTCTGTTGACCTCAGCTGCTATATATATGAGTTGAGACGTAAAGGGATGGCAACAGAGGAAACAATTTCTCTTTGATATTGTAAAGGGGATGCAGCTGTGTGCATGAACTGTGGAGCACAAAGCTCTAGATTTACTATCTAGGAAAAGGAAGGATTAACCAGATAGAAGATTCCCCATCCTCCCCGCTAACTGACCCCCGTGACTCCACCCAAGATGTAGTTGAGCGAAGGAATCCAAACTCTTACTCCCGTTACTAGTACCACTCTCTCTAGGCTTCCAGAAATCCAAGCCCTACATCTGAACCAGTGTGGATCTGAACTAGAAGGTGGTGGCTATATTAAGCTTGCTTTAGACAATTTGTAAGGTGGGCTCAATATCCATCAAGAACAGAAGTTTGCGTGCATATCTTAGATAGACAGGAAAGGCCCTGAAAACAGCCCTGCTCTCATTATTTCAGCAGTCCCTGTCCTAAACAGGGGGTACAATTTCAACCTCAGCTCCACCATCATGGAATGAAGTCAAGGGACTTAGCTCAGTATAAAATTTGTGCCCATTAAGAATCAGGGCCAAGAAATAAAGACAAGCCTGATTGGGGGAGGCGGGGCAAGACTTGTAAAAAACAAATTAAACCATCCCTTTCAAGGCTCATAGGCTGCTTAAATGAAAAACAAAACAACAACAGCAAAACCCAGCCCTTTAAGCTGGGTGCACCCCCACACCACATGACCAGAAGAGGTATTGCAACAGTTTGACCCGACTTGCCCAACGTCTGTATAGATTGAATGTTTCAGTAGGGCTTTTTGGCACTTCTACCTAATAGCTGAATCAATTGAATCAATTGAATCAGCTGTTAAGTAAAAGTGCCAAAAAGCCGCACTGAAGCATGCAAACCATACAGACGCTGGGGAGCTGGGTTGAACTAATGTGCTTCTGCTTCTGGTAAAATGCTGGGGTGGGGGGAGGTGGTTCATGTCTGTCAGCAGCCTTAATGATTCCTTTCACTTAAAACTTTAGGCTAAGGTTTGGAAAATGAGCAACATTAGTGAGTAACATTAGTGCCTGGAAAATATATATATAATATTTTTATCAGCTATTTGCTTGGAAAGGGATTCTGTGTCTCCTATTGTCACTTGTAATGGGTGTCAATAATAATATTGTCACTTGTGTCTGTCCCAGATTCATGTACAAATATTTGCTAAGGAATTTTCCAATCAACATAAGATTTGAATATTTCTGTGAATCATTGCATTCTATATTTCATTATTGTCTGCAAAATGTATATTTCCTTGTTGCTATCATGGAAACACATCAGGGTTTTCATGTGATACAGTTAAAATTCACAGCACATTTTCAGGAATTGTACCAGGTGAACATTTTAGGGTCTGGTGGTGTCCTATGGAGAAACACTTTTAAAAATCACTGAGATACAATGATGAATGTATTCTGGATTTTATTGCTCTTCAAAAGTAGCAGAAAGCTGTCTAATAGATCTTCTACTGTTTAGTGAACAGGACTCACATTAGGTAATGGCAGCAGAAAACATTAAAGACAATTGTATATGATGTAGCGTTCGGTCAGATTCGTTCACAGTGTATAGTCATTTTCAAATGGCATTTGCTGTTCTTTGTTCTGTAGCAGTGTCTAATATTTCTAAACATTTTTAGGCTCTGTGACACGTTAATGGTATACAATAACAGTATGCCTCCCTCTTAGAAAAATGGATACTCTCATTTTTCTAAACATTGTGCCTTTACCTTTAACCATTTCCATTTAAATGCAAATTTCAATCATGTCCACCTCTGTGTATTCTAACAGAAACACACAGAAAAGACTATACCTTAAATCCTAATTTCTCCATAAAGAGAGCTGTTTCTTTCAGGTGTATCATTCCCATGTTTATCTATCTTGCATCTCATTTTACATACTAGCGCTGAAACAATTGTAAGTTGTCTATTTCAGATATAAAAAATCTGTCTTTGTTTTTTTTTGTGAAGCTGCACAGTTTTCATTTGATGTAGAAAAGTTAACATTAGTCATCACCACAATTTCCTGTTAAATCTAACTGACCACACCTTTCAAGGTGGAACTTTCCCATTTTGATATCTTAGAATCACTGCCAGCCCTTGCAGAGGTTTATACAATTGAAAGGTGATACTTTTCATAGGAGCCGCTCACAAATTAAATGATTCTGTGTTGTGGCCATGGAGTCATTTTATAATTATTGTTCCAGTTTATAGGAAATAATTACAGTTCAGGTTAAAGAGAAAATAAGATGCTATGGAACATATGCAATATTGATATCTGTTTCCTGAATGTCTGTTCTTGGGAAGCAGCTTAGCAACACATTTGAGCAATTCATTAAGGTGTCTCTGTCTAGTGATTCTTCAGAGAGAAAGTTACGTTTGAATCTGGTGTGCATAGCCGCCCCCACCAAAACCCTTTATCTGTTGTGAGTCCCTTTGGTTTACTTTTGACAAGAGAGGGCACTGTGATAACATTCTAAAGAGTGGACATATTTGTATACACTTGCCTCTGAGACGGAAAGCAAGCAAGGGATTAACCCCTAAACCAATTACATTACAGCAATCGCAACAACTTCAACACAAAGAGAAAAAAAAGAGACAATTTAACTAATTAGTGTAAGTTGCAATGCTCTTCTATGGGAATTATTCAGTTGGAAGAAAAAGTGCTGAGTATGATCACGGACAGCAGAATGCCCGTTCCTCACTGGTTAAGTGACTTAGTTCTAAAGAGCATTCTCAGACCTTAGCTCTTTTAAACAATTACGCACATGAGAAACATTGTAAACAGTAATGGTCTCGGCACTTTTTTATCTTTAGCCTTTAGCACTGGGGACAACTCACACATGTAAAGTTACTCTCATACATGTTTCCAGGATTGGTGACTAAAACTGCAGTTGAATTCATTATCCTGCCATGTAAAACATATTTATTTCAGTCCTGGTTAGATTATATCCCAGATGCATTTCCTGCGAATTACTCTTTTCTATATTAAGTGGAATGAAAGAGACTGGTCAGGATATTTTTCTGAGGAAGGGTGAGTTGGAGTGCCTAAAATTTGGGGAGATTAAGTTTGAGAAAGCAAAAATGGTCTAGTATTCAGGAAAACTGGGATGTTTTAAGGTGTTTGAACTTCAGCACCCAGATTTTTTAAAGTCACATTTGTATTTTGTTTAGGAACATCTGATAGGTTGCTTGGGCTTTAGCTCCAGGGCGGGACACTTTTGACATAACATTAATGGTGAAGATGATGAACAAGGAAAGCAAAACAGAGATAGGCAATATCTTACATTTTAAATCTAAACAAGAGTCCTTTGCTTCTAATAATATATTTCAAGATCTGGTACTGCAATCAGTCAAACTCATCAGTATTTTACAAAACATTATCATAGATGTTTCATTGATAGTGCTTCAGATCACAATGTTTGTATTCTGCTGGCCATTTACATATATCAGACAAAAAGTGTATGCCATTGACAACCACTGCAACAATTGATCAGCACCCCATTTCAAACATTACTATATTTATTATAGTGCTTACCTGCTTGGTGGGGTGGTTGGGAAGGAAAAGAAACAGCCAGAAGGGAAGAGCCTGTGTTGCAGTGAATCACGGGGAGGAGGAGTGGCTGGAAGAGAAAAGTCTGCACTTATCTCGCTTCTCTTTACAGCAGCACCCTTCAAAGACTGTCATGGCACCCCAGGGTACCAGGCCACCTGGGTTCAGAATCACTGCATTTGAGCAACCTCACTGACTTCCAAAAAGAAGTTATGAAATGGTGTTCTAGCCTTTGAAAAAAAAGTTTATTAGTATATTCACTTGTTATCTGGAACCTGGCATCTGGTTACTGCATGGCAGAATGTGGGGGTTTCTGTCACTCAAGTGTTGTTATTTGTTTATGTACTAGAGCAGAGGTCTTGAAAAGGGAAGGGCAGGAGCTCACTACCTTTCTATCAGGAAGACCCTGAGAACACCTTTTCTGAATATGAATTCCTATTCTACATAGGGAATCCTCCTCCTGGTGGCTGAGACTGTGATACAGAGGATGCAGAGAAAGCAGACAACTACTCTTGTCATTCTATCACATTGCTTTAACATAGGGTGACCATATGTCTCAGCTGAGCCAGGACAGTCCCAGATATCAGAGGCTGGTCCCCTCTGGCTATTGAGAATTATAATGGGTGTCCCAGAAACAGAGGGAAGGGCAGTCTCCTGGATTCCCTGGCTGATGTCCTGGATTTCTGGGATTTCCATATGGTAAGCCTACTTTAGCATCCTGTCTTTCCAACTTCTTCCTGGCGTAAATAGAGCAACATGTTTTCTTACTTTTTAATTTTTAAACACCTTTCTAGATATGATTAAGCATATGACTGAATAGTATAGAATAATTAACAGATTATCTCCAACAGAAAAGAGATACTATAAGTCTAGTTTCGTTCTCCCTTTAATTTTGTTGCTCAGCTGTTGAGCAGAGAGGACATGTATTACCTAATCAAGTAATAGCTGTTCGTCGCTATTTTGATTTGGAGACAGACAGACAGAATCTGCCAGACACTTCCTGACAATTAGGTATCATTAAGTGTAGCTATGCCAGCTGTGGCTAATTTCAGGAATCCAGGATGCAATAGGAAATGAGGAATTATGGGTAATTCTCCTGTCTTTCAAATACAGTAAGGACGTGGTAATGCTTCAGTTAAAAATCTAAGGTGCTGAAGTTATGCAGATGTGCTGTTTGGTGATCACCAATAAGAAATCAACATACTACATAGTTCTCAACTTTTTTGCCCATTTTAAGATTTGGTAAGCATTAGAGTACCTCATATACAACAGCAAGGTAACTTGCAAATGTTAACTATCAATAGCCACTGAATTACTTTGAAGTTAAAGAATAAGTAACCATTTTTGGCCATTGTGAATAAATGCTTCTTGTTCTTTGCATTTAAGCAACCCATGCTTTAATCCATTGCTTTATGTCAGAGACAGGCCCAAATACAAAATGTCAAAGTGGATTTGAACTCTGCACTATTTTTGGCATGTCTCCTGCTCGGGTCTGTCGAAGAGACAGGCTGACTTAATGAAATCATGATCCACACTGTAATTTTTACGGTGTTCACAGGATTAATGGATTGAAAATTCTGGTTATAGCTCATTTTTTATTAACTTTTACTCAAATGTTCAAAAACTAAGGCCAGATTCAAATGGTTTCAGTATATACCTTGGTTTAGGCAATGATATGTATGACCTGACTTTATTTTTATATTCTCTTCTATTCATACTTTGTAATAGCACCAGGCTTCCAGCAGGGGCGTGCAAAGCTTCAGGTGGTGATGTGACTCGGAGAAGATTCAGCCCAATTCAGTGGCCGAATCTCCAAATCCAAAGCAAATCAGGGGATCAATAAAAAAGTTGGAATTGATTCAAAGCCTCTGAATCAATTCAGAAAACATTTGGAGAGCTTTGACCATTCGGGCAGTCTCCAGTGGCTGCAGCATGGAGCTGGAACTGGACTCAGAGCTAGTAAGTAGGGGGTGGGGGAGGCGAGCTGGAGGAGGGGGTAG
>NW_017728947.1:94184076-94189686 GCF_001723895.1 Crocodylus porosus
CTGCCTGTTGGGGGGGTGATCCCCACTGCCCCCCACTACCCCCACTGCATGGGGGACTCTGCCACAAGCCCCCCAACTCCCACCTGCTTTCCCAGCCCTCCCCATGGCTGCCTCCCCACCACACCAGCTCTGGACCTTTAAGAAAAAACCCCCACAGAATCCCCACTCAACTCACTGGTTCCTGCAGTGGCTTCAGGGCTTTGGGGGGCAGTGAGAGGCAGCAGTGGGCAGCATGGGGCAGTGAGGGGCAGCAGGGATCACCCCCGCCAGGCACGAACTGGTGAGTCTGGGGGGTTTTTTGTTTTATTTTTCTTAAAGGGCTGGGAGCTGGAGCAGGTGGGGCAGCCATGGATGGGGCTGGAGGAGCAGGTGAGTGTTTGGAGACTCGTGCAAAGCACCCCCCTTGGTGTGGGGCAGTATGGGGCAGCAAGGATCCCCTCCCCCCACCTCCCTCCACTGGGCAGCAGCCGGTGAGTTGGGGCTTTTCTTTTCAAAGTGCAGGGAGCTGGGATGCGCAGGGCAGCCATTGCCAGGACTGGGAGAGCGGGTGGAGGATGGGTCTGAGTGATTCGGAGAGTCAGCTGAATCCAAATCTAAAGCAAATACTAGCCACTTCACACAGGCCTAGTTTCCACCTCTGTTTCTTTTTAAATTTCAAGTCAGTGAAACTATTTAGTCAACTTGGCCTCTTGCTGCATTCCTATCCTTCCTTTGTATTGGTATAGCATCATCTTGTGCCCTTAATAATTTCTCTTTAAGGTACAACCATCTCTTCCAGACTCCTTTTCCCCATAGACTTGTCTCCCATGGGATCCTGCCCACCAGTTCTCTGAGTTTGTTAAAACCTGTTTTTCTGAAGTCCAGTGCTTGTATGAAGCTATTTTTCCTTCTTTTTCTTAGGATCCTGAACTCCATCATTTCATGATCATGGAAGTTATTTTCCACCTTAGATTCTCAACTCATTCTTCTCTGTTAGTAAGGAGCAAATCAAGGACAGTGTCCACTGTGCCATCTGTACAAAATGATTGTTCCTAACACAATCCAAAAAATACAATCCAAAAACTTGCAGAAGTACCTGTGCACTGCTGTGTTACCCTCCCAGAAGATGTCATGGTAACTGAAGTCCTCCATAGGTACCAAGTTCTGTTATTAGGATACTTTCAGTTAATTGTTCACAAAAACTTTATCCATGTCTTCTTCCTAGTTTTATGAACTATAGTAGACACCCACCATGACATCACATTTTCTGCTTTCTCCTTGTACTTTAACTCAGAGTCTTTCAACAGGTCTACTTCCAATTTAATTTTGTACCTCCCACTTCAGAACAGTGTATGGAACGTTATAGCTCCTTTCCCCCCTTCCTGTCCTTCCAGAGCAAGGTATACTTGTCATATGAACCACCCTATTAAGTTATCCAAATTAGATAGTAATTTTGTATGTATACCAAGTCTTCCAGTTCATCTAGCATATTCCCCATACTTCTTAGACAACTAGCTGATTGGCCCTGTTAACTTCTCTTTTACTGCCTTTTTAAGAGTCCCCATACCTCCTCTTCTTTCTCAGCCTTTATTAAGGTCACCTTACTCTTCCTGTTAGCTGTGGGCTTTTGTCTCCACCCCCACTTACCCTGTTTTCAATCCCTCCTTACTAGGTTAGCAAACCTATTTGTGAAGATGTTCTTTGACCTCCTGTTGGGTGGACCTCACCTCTACTCAGAACACCATACTGTGTTCAAAGAAGCCGAAGTCCTGCAGATGACATCATCTGCACAGATATATATTGATCCCCAGGATGTATCTGCATAGTCTTGGGTCTAACTGGAAGGATAGATGAAAAGGCAATCTGAGCATCTGTCTTATTTTCCTTTGCAACCAGAGCTCTATACTACTTTTGATGTACTCCGTCACCCTTACCAGACAGTGCCATATGGATGGGAAGCATAGGATAGTAGTCATAGGCTGGGATGATGCTTGCAGCCTTTATGTAACATCTTAGATTTGGATTCCTGAAAGGCAACAGATCTCCTGGGAAAACATATATGATCAGCTGAATGGAAATCAGATGGAAGTCTGTGCCTTGAAGAAAGGAGTTGACAATCATTATCTTTGTTTCCTCTGGGGAATGGTGGCCTCAGTCTTGCCAGTATTTGGGGTGCACAGCTTCACCCTTTCTGCCTTCTCCTTTGATGACAGGGCTTTGATTCTGTTCTTCCTTCAATGGCTGGGGACTCAAAGGTGGAGCACTGTCTTCTGGCAGAGATATTCAAATCCTTCCTTGATCTCTAATAGTCTTCTCTTGTGAGTCTCTTCCACAGTGTTGGAGGTCTCCTTAGTCACTTTGTCTATGAAGTTCTTATACTTCCAGAGGATATCCACCAACTTGAAACACTCCAACACTTGACTGTCTTTGGCAAGAATGTGCATGTCACATTCCTGGCAAAGTTAGATCTGGATATTAGGGCTGTGCAAAGCTTCAGGGGCTGATTCAGTTTGGAGGAGATTTGGCCCAAACTGAATCAGGATACCAATAAAATGTCTGAATCAATTTGAAGCCTCTGAATCAATTTGGAAAAGTTTTGGAGAAAGATTTAGAGACTTGGCAATTTGGACAGTCCCCACTTGCCACCACAGGGAGCTGGACCCAGACTCCATGCTGGTAAGTAGGGGGCAGGGGAGGAGGGGAGGCTGGAGGAAGAGGGAGAGGGCCATGGGGGAACACCCACCAGGCTCCATCCCCTGCCTGCTCCTCCAGCCCCTCTGAGCACTCTTGAACCCTTGGCCCCTGCCCACTCTCCCAGCCCCATGAATGGCTGCCTCGTCTGGCCCCAGCATACCAGCTCTTTAAAAAAAATGAAAAAAAACAAAACCCCACACTCACCAGCTCCTTCCAGGCAGGGTAGTGATCTCTGCTGCCCCGCACTGCCCCGCATTGCATGTGGGGGCTCTTCTATGAGCCTCCAGAAGCCCTGACGGCTGCTGCAGCATCTGGTGAGTGCAGGGCTTTTTTTTTCCTTTCTAAAGAGCCAGGATGCTGGAGCCAGATGTGCAGCCATTGACGGGGCTGGGAGAGCGGGTGGGGGATGGGGCCTGTTTGATTTGGAGGTTCGGTGGCGGCCGAATCTCTGAATCCAATTCGGTAGAATCGATTTAGGACAGTGATTCAAATCATCGAATCAAATCACTGTCCCGCAAATTGGCCGAATCTGAATCCAAAGTAAATACTAGCCGCTTTGTACAGGCCTACTGGATATAAGTAGAACTATAGAAGGTCAGAGGAAAGCCCACAATGGTGGTGGTTTTAACAAGACATTATTTTCCAGCCATAACCCTGCTTCTTCTTTGGATACTTCTTAGAACAAAATCTTTTTTTCTTCTCTTAAACCACTGGTAACATAACTAGCATACATTAAAAGTAGCCACTGACAGGCAGAAGCAGAAATCTGTCTGCAAACTTGCAGGTATACTCCCTGTTAGCTGGACTTTTTGCTGGCTCCTGGTGCCACTTGCTGTTTGTGAACTCTGGACAGATAAGCCATTCTGCTTACAAAACCCCTCCATAATCACCCCCATCTTGTTGTTAACAGGGTACAGCCAGTACAGACTCTGCTCATACAAGTGGCACACAATATGAATAGTACATTGAATCACTTGATCCTGGCCTCTGGCTTCTTAACCCAGATCCTGGCTCCTGCCTCCCTGAACCTGGCGTTTCTCTTGGCTGTGACCCCAGTTCTGGACTTCATCTCCAATGTCGTTCCTGGGCTTGAGGATGGGCCCAGAAATATAACACTACTGGTGCAATTCCTGCATGGTTTTCCATGGAATGGTTGGACTGATGAAGAAATTGGTGAAGTCAAAGTGTGGGCAACAAAGACTTCTCAAAACTGCTCTAGGATCCTGGAGGCCTGAGGCCATCGTGGCCTGGTAGAGCTTATACCCACAGGCACAGAGCTGGTAGAGTTGATGTAGTAGACAGGTGTGAGGCCATTGTGAGCAAAAGATTGAAGAGACTCGTCAAGGAGTCCAAAGTGAGCTAGTACTTCTGGAGACAGGTTTGTGGGCCTAGACACCTAAAACTGGTGTGGGGCATGCAACATGCATGATGCTTGGTTCCCTCAGCCACAGTTCTGCCTGGCCAGTTTCTGGAATTTATAGGCTTTTTTCAGATCCTTAGGGGAGGGGTAGACCTTGCTCTCTGTTCTCACCCAGTTCTTTTTACCATGCTATCCTTCTGTATTATGTATCCCTGATTAACAACATCTATACACTCCCCAAGTAGTCCTTTCTATCTTGTGGTGCTGTTTCTTGGCATGTCTAACTACATGAAATATCCCTTGCCTAGTCCTTATATCCCTCTAAACACCCTTCTAGGCTCTACTTCTCTAATCCACACCTCTGTCCCACTCGCCAACCGTATGCATATAATCTGTGTCCTACAGCTGACTGGTCTTCCTGGAATGCCATCTCAGTAAGCCTATTCCCCCTTCCACCTTTCTACTTGCTGTTTCTGACTCACAGTTGGGATGGTCTCACTACACTAACCTGGTGGTGACACAGCTTTTGTGAGAGCAGCATATGTCCTCTCTGCAAATCACTGGGCTGTCTGCAGGATAGCATTATGTGGGCTGGACCCTAGTAGGATGTTGTCATGGTCTGAGACTACTTAACAGCATCCAAGGATTCAAGCAGAGCTTGGGTGCCTTTCATGTCCAATTTGAATAACAACGAAACTGAAGCAGGAGTTACCTGCTGAAGTGTATACCCTGGGTTACTTCTGTACAGGCATGCATGCTTAAGTATAAATACAGTGGATGTGTCTACACTGATGCTTTACTGCACAGAAGACTAATTTTCTGCTCAGTAAAGCATCAATGTCTACACATGTGTGGTGACTAGGGCACAGTAGACTAATTTACTGTGCTGCCAGGTAGTCCTGTCAGGTACAATTGGTATTTGGCAGCAGAAAGCGCATGTGTAGACAGTGATGTCAGGATTAGTTTACTCTGCTTCAAATTGAGCCAGAGTATATTCAGTTGAACTAATTACACATATAGACATACTTCCTTTCTTTCTTCAGTGGAGGTACACACTAGATTAAGGCATACAAATAGTTTTTAGGGTACTGGCATCAAGCCAGTTTGAATTGCTGTTAAGGACTTGCATGTCTAACTGTAGCCTAAGTCCCAGTTATGCACCTGCTGAGGCAATTTGAACCTATCATGAACTGTGTTGCACAGCTGTAAATGGGAACAGAATCTGTTTTATCAAAGGCACATGGCACTCACACAGCAGATGCTAGAATTTGAGGAATTTATATGGAATAAACAAGAAATACGAGATGTGAGGAATATCCTACACATCTATCAATGGATAGTTGAATTGTGAATTCCTTTTACCATCTGTGCATCATCCTGGAAAGTTTACAAAGCAAGAGTTTGAACCAATACTTCTTATTTACCTGACTTTAAATAAAGTGCATGAGAAGTGCAGAAGCCATGAGAGACCCAAGAGCAAATAGCAAGAGGAGAATTCAGATAATGTTCAGGCACATCATTTGTAATGCAGTGCAGAAAACTCACCAGATTAATTACCAGCTTTTATCGATTGGACC
>NW_017728947.1:94189786-94200165 GCF_001723895.1 Crocodylus porosus
ATGAAATATCCCTTGCCTAGTCCTTATATCCCTCTAAACACCCTTCTAGGCTCTACTTCTCTAATCCACACCTCTGTCCCACTCGCCAACCGTATGCATATAATCTGTGTCCTACAGCTGACTGGTCTTCCTGGAATGCCATCTCAGTAAGCCTATTCCCCCTTCCACCTTTCTACTTGCTGTTTCTGACTCACAGTTGGGATGGTCTCACTACACTAACCTGGTGGTGACACAGCTTTTGTGAGAGCAGCATATGTCCTCTCTGCAAATCACTGGGCTGTCTGCAGGATAGCATTATGTGGGCTGGACCCTAGTAGGATGTTGTCATGGTCTGAGACTACTTAACAGCATCCAAGGATTCAAGCAGAGCTTGGGTGCCTTTCATGTCCAATTTGAATAACAACGAAACTGAAGCAGGAGTTACCTGCTGAAGTGTATACCCTGGGTTACTTCTGTACAGGCATGCATGCTTAAGTATAAATACAGTGGATGTGTCTACACTGATGCTTTACTGCACAGAAGACTAATTTTCTGCTCAGTAAAGCATCAATGTCTACACATGTGTGGTGACTAGGGCACAGTAGACTAATTTACTGTGCTGCCAGGTAGTCCTGTCAGGTACAATTGGTATTTGGCAGCAGAAAGCGCATGTGTAGACAGTGATGTCAGGATTAGTTTACTCTGCTTCAAATTGAGCCAGAGTATATTCAGTTGAACTAATTACACATATAGACATACTTCCTTTCTTTCTTCAGTGGAGGTACACACTAGATTAAGGCATACAAATAGTTTTTAGGGTACTGGCATCAAGCCAGTTTGAATTGCTGTTAAGGACTTGCATGTCTAACTGTAGCCTAAGTCCCAGTTATGCACCTGCTGAGGCAATTTGAACCTATCATGAACTGTGTTGCACAGCTGTAAATGGGAACAGAATCTGTTTTATCAAAGGCACATGGCACTCACACAGCAGATGCTAGAATTTGAGGAATTTATATGGAATAAACAAGAAATACGAGATGTGAGGAATATCCTACACATCTATCAATGGATAGTTGAATTGTGAATTCCTTTTACCATCTGTGCATCATCCTGGAAAGTTTACAAAGCAAGAGTTTGAACCAATACTTCTTATTTACCTGACTTTAAATAAAGTGCATGAGAAGTGCAGAAGCCATGAGAGACCCAAGAGCAAATAGCAAGAGGAGAATTCAGATAATGTTCAGGCACATCATTTGTAATGCAGTGCAGAAAACTCACCAGATTAATTACCAGCTTTTATCGATTGGACCCATTTTTTTCCAAGCAGATAGAGATCCATTCTCTTACTCAACATATCCCTATGGTATGAGAATGATACATACTTAAGCAGAGGTAGGGAGTCAAATACTTATCTGAGAATGAGCTATATCTGTCCCCTTACATATTCATATTGGGAATACATGCATAGTTCTTGCAAGAAAGCATGCAAGCTTAAGCATTTATGTGTACCCAGATCATGGTATGAGGTTGACTGACATGCTGAATTTTGTAATGAAGAATTAAGTTTAAGAGGTACTCGGTCTTTGCCACAAACAATACATACATTTGTCTGTCCATAAGGTAGGAGAGTAACATGTAAACTAATGCTTTACCTTTTTTGTTGTTTTCAGGGTCCTACCTTTCAAATGTAGTCCTTTGAAAAATATTTTCATCAAAGAAATCCTTGTCTAAAAAATTGTCATAGCGAGTATACATCACATAATGTTGATGAGCCTTGATTTGTTGCTGACAATAATGAGTAAAATGAAACAAACCTACTACATGGGTTCAGGATAAGCATCCAGGTTCTCAGCTTGTTGAACTAGTACAGCTTCTCTTAAGTCTGTGGAGATCTGCTAGTTTCCCCCAGTGTAGGATCTAGAGCAGAAGCTTTTTGATTGACAATGAAAAACAATTATGTCATTGCAAACAATAGGCTATGGTGCCTTTTGATTACACCTTGTGTAAATATCTCACTGTAGAATTTGATTTCTTTTTCTGGTAGCTAACTGTGGTCTAACTTATCCAGGTGGCATACACTTCGAGGAGGGGGAACACTTCTGAAAATTAAATCCTGAAGTGTAATACTTTCATTTATACTGACCAGCCCAGCACCAGCACTTCTTTAGGAGATCTTGGTAGATGTGGGGAAAGGTGGGGAGGATGGGGGGTTCTTTTTTAATAAGGTCAAACAGCAGTGCACAACTCTCTAGATGTGTCCTCATCCTATCTTGATAATCACACACTTCACCTCAGGTTGATTTTGAAAATCAATCAGAGGTGCAGGTAAAAGTAAGCAGTGAAATAATATATGCCATCTTAGTTAGGCACATAGAACCAAAATTAATATTAAATCTACTGCCTTTAGAGGTGACCCCTTTGTGTGTTTTATATTGCCTCACTGAACAGAAATACAGTGCCTATCATGTAGGGAAAAGTGTCTTCTAATGACTTGAGCAAAGGAAAATACAGGACATCCATAAACCAATGGGTGGCACTATTATAAATGACAGTTATCTCATCTTCATTGGAGGTGGGGGAAAGGAGAGAACATGTTTCAAATTCCTACTGTAGCAGTGCACTTGTTCTTGTCTCCCGGTGTCAAGGTATTGAATACTGAATCATGGGATGAGAAGGCCCATGGTGCATTGTATCATTCTAGTGCATTGATCATCCCCCCCTACCCCCACTGCAAAAGGTTCATAATTATTACCTCATATACAGCAGGGCTTTTTACCATCATCTGTGGGTAGGAGTGAGCAGTAGATAATCCACTGTCAGAGCATTTCTAATTTTACCTAGTGTGGGTATTTTTCAGATAACTGAAGAAAGGTAGTGTAACGGTGCATTGATACAACCCAGACAATGAGCCTCTAGACCTACTGTAAGTGCTGATAATACAGATCCAATGCCATTCAATGTCTAAGTCATTTCAAACAACCATATTTAATGAGATTTGATTCTATACTGCCCTGAGCAGAACATTAATACAGCACAAGGCATTGAACTACTTGTACATCCTATTCACATTATGCAAAGAGAATGTGAGGATAGCTCCAGATGACAAGTTGGCACCATGATGCCTTTTCTTCCTCTAGAAATACCAGGTACAGAGTTGAGATAAAACCAGCATTACCTTTTGCAGACTAAAAGGTTTGGTTTCCTATTGGCTGTTGAGAATCCTCCAGGGAGAGAATTGTAAGCCCTCCAAATGAAACCGATTGCTACTGGAAGCACACAAAGCAGAAATAAAAGGAAAAACAGTTCACATGTATTGTTTGTAAAAACTGAAGGCCTAAGTAGCAAGTTTAGATGAAGACATCCCTGCACCATTAGGGAATCTCCACACTTTCACAAGAAGATAAAACAGTCCAGATAGGCTGTCTCTGAAATGTCAGTGGCTCTAATGAGTTACTTGAAACATCACTAAAATCTGTTCGCTCACTAGCCATTTGATGGATATACTCTTGAATTGTGGTAACAAAACTAATGTGGTGTTGTCATGTTTTTAGCAAGAATAAATTATGTATTTGAATAAATTTGTAAGTGCACAAAATGCGTCCTGACTTCTGCAAAAGATAGTGTGTGTTTGTATACATGTGTACATATGTGTGTGTATGCATCGATATAGATATAGTTATAGTTATAGAACAGCTCTGCATAAGATAGAAAAGGCTGTTAAATTATGTTTTGTAACCACTCTGACAATGGGTGCAAGCTCTTTAAAACAGTTTCCACTTTAGCAAAAGAGCTAGCTGAGCTAACTGACTGTCATAGGATGAAATGCGTAACACAGAGATCTCACTGCACATTTTGAAGGAACACCCTGCTAGTTGAAAATCACTCCTAACTGGATTCAGATGTTAGAGCTGCAGTATATGGAGCACAGTACATTTGGGAAAGCTTAAAGGCACTACTTCTAAAAAGGGCCATAAATCTCTAACTGTGGCCTTTTATCAGCCCTTTAATTTGGCATGGTATTTTAATTACTTTCAGCATAAATATTTTAATCTGAATGTAGAGAAGCTGATATTTATTTATTAATGTATTGTACTATATAGGGTAGTTGTAAAACCCTATGGTAACTCAGTATGTAGGAATGGCCCATTTGAAAAGGCCCTGAGCCCTGCATTAGTCATATAACAGGACATGGGCCTCAGTGCAGGCTTTTGAAAATGACCGTAGTTTAGTTTAAGGCCTCATATTTTAAAACTATTTTTTCTTCGGGTTTCTCCATTGTTGGCCTGACTTTCAGAGGATTGGTACCCAGCATTTTCTGTAAACAAGTACCCAAGAAGACAGACATTCAAACTATTGGTTGTGCTTGAATAATGGACACTTCCTTCACTTTGTCTCATATGATATATAACCCCAGAGGGTGCTTTTTCTCATTCTTTTTCTCCTTTTTAATCACCTTATTTTCAGGGATTACATTTGTGATTCCTTAGACATACACAGAATACTGTCAAATTGGTACATGAAGCTAAGAGAGTCAATAAGACGCTCTTCCTATTGCATGGCTGCAGTTAAGTCATTTTGAAATCAATAATCCCCTCACAATTCATAGTGCCACTTGACTGGACATACAGATGCAGATGCCCTAGTAAATGAGTTTACATCCCGCTGTGCTTGTAGCCTCAATCTTTCCTTTCCTTTCAATCTATCCCATTTTTCCTTGTGTCTGTTAGGCATATGAAACTCAAATTAAGATTGCATTTAAAGTTGACTAGCTATACTCCATTACTTACTGGAAATGAGACTATATACAGTCATAGAAATAAATGGCTTTCTTAAAATTGATTTAACAAACTGTTTCTGAGGTCTTGGTCAAACAGTCACTGCACAGCTGAGAGCAGCCCTGTAGAGAAAGGGTATCTGTGCTTGATATGTGGGTATTTTACGGAGTTCCTCAGTTCTATAACAAGAGATGGAACAATGTCAAATTGAAAAAAATAGAGATGAGATCCTGAACTATTCAGTGATCAAATCCAAGACTCACACTGATTTCAGTAGGGAAAGATTTCAGGAGGTGGCCCCTTTGTGTACCCACAAATTATGAGCGAGGCAGGCTCCTGCAACCTCTAGTTACGTCTGCTAAGAAGGAAGCATCACCTGGATGTCTGTGTGGCTGTTAGCATCAGGCAAGAAACAGAGCAACCCCAAGGCTGTTCCTTTTTTCTCTGAGTGTCAAGCTTTGCCTTTAATTCCTGAGCTGCACTGAGTGCAGCTTTGCTATAGACCAGGATCAGGGGTGTTGTAGAGGGGATACTGCATGGTGCATAATCTTCTAATACTTCTAAAGGAACATGGGAAAAGGTATGCTAGATGGGAGATCCTCTTCCTCACAAAAGTCAGTGCTAGTCTCTTCAGAAGATGCACAATCAGCAACCAGGCAATTCATGCTTGTGGAATAATCTGCAAAAGGGACTTCCCTCCCTCTAACCCCTAATTAGATTTTGGTTGAAATCCTTCAGGATGAGGATGTATGTGCCTTCCAAAACTCTCGTTTATGTTTATAAACACACTGTCATTTCCTATGAGAACTGGCTGTACTTGTTCTCCATGTAAATGCCCACCCTCTTTTATAAATCTGTGCAGCTCTTGACCTCAGTGATCCTGTAGCTATGAGTTCCATGGGCTAATACTGTAAAAACAGGGGTCCCCTAGCAGTGTGATGACGAAGCAGTTCAGAGTCTTGCTATGAAACAAGCATCTTGTGTCTTTTTGCATTAAAAAAATGCCAATTCTATTATTTATTTGAGAAAACACAAAGAAAATAAGACTCACCCCATACACTGACAGAGCATAGTCTCTTTTTAATGTACAGAAATTTATCTGTTCCCCCTGATGGCTGTCATGCTTCGAAATCCCCAGCAGTTGAGAGGAAGGCATTTCTTCTCTTATGTTACTTTAGAACCACACTCCTGCTATCAACAGTGTTACTTCCTTCCAAATATCACCTTGCCTTGAAGCAAAAAACCCCCCAAGGAAATATCTATTTCTGCACTGAAAATTTTAAAAAATCCCCATCAATTTTAGTAATAAAAAATTAGAACAAGGATGAAAATTCCACTTCATGATAACTTTCAAGACTCCGATCATTGTTCCCCTATTGGAAGAGTCTCATTTAATGGACTTGTGTAAAAAATCTCATTCTTGCTCACTCACTCGCTTTCTCTTTCTGTCTCTGTGGTTGCAAGTGACCAGAAAGCCCTGGGCTTCAGAAACCTTCTCAACATAAAGTGAATCTAAAGGCTGTCTCAATCACACATGCGTGCACACATGCATATCTTGTTCAATGTGTTCCAATCAACTCTAGGAGAAAGAGATTTACACTGAGAAAATATTTAAGGTTACGCTCTATCACTATCCTAGTTCTGTCCTTTGCAATCTAATGTTGATGTTTTATGTCATTGGAAACCTTGAACTTAAGGAGATGTCTTGCTTAAATTTTTCAAAGCAGTGCTTCAGTTTGGCCTTCATTTTGGGTTTTTTTCTCCTCATGAATTCCGACTGTTGTACAATATAGTATCTTATTTTGACTGTTACAAGATTGTTTAATATAAGTACACATCTACAGTGCACAACATGTATGCCTATGTATGTATATGTGACAAGGAGCAGATTTGGTTGACTCAATGAAACAGATGCCAGACCACATCTGAAAAACTGCTGAGTTTGCAAAATAGCTTACCACACTCCCTCCATTTTCTCTTTCTCTCGAATACTTTTTGTCTTTCTGCAGCCTTTTACGATTTAAAACCATTTCATGACCTCAGTTCTTCAGGTAATATTTGTTTCTTATTTGAAAGTAAATCTAAGCCCTATTTATTTTGTGACTGCTGTTTACCTACTGATTCCAAAGCTGGGCTATGTATCACTGGTCGCCAAATTACCCAAAACTATGCTGGCAGAAATGTTAGAAGTGTTCATCACCTTTGGCCACTGAGTTCTTTGAGAAACACACTCATAATGTCTGCCTATGCATGTGGTCCTTGGCGTTCTAATTAGGACACTCCAGTGTCACTGCAGTGTCATGTGTATTAAGCCTCTGTCCATTTTAAAATGCCTGTGGGGCTCTTTATCTAAACCTCATTTGATGAGGCTTAGATAAAGCATCCCACAGCCATTTTTAAATGCATGGGGGCTTAATACATGTAACACTGCAGCCTTTCAATTAGAGTGGCTCTCTGGGAACCACTCTAATTGAAACATTCCCTCCCATTCCCAAGCATGTGTGTAGGCAGCCAATGGAGCTATATTTGGAGCAGATCAGTACTGAACACTTTTGAAAATCTGGTCTGTATTAAGCATATGAATGGGAACTGAGCTCTTATGAAAAGATCCCCCCCCCACTGTGGGTGCTGAGCTTTTAAAAGTCTGGCCCTGAGCTATGGACATATGGCCCATAAAGGACAAATTCTGCCCTGTGGTCTGCAAATGGGTTCTCTTGGTAATAAGCGGGCACCCAGGCGTGCATCAGAAAGAAGAATGTCCTTCTTCCAAGGAAGACTCTGATTCTGTTGAAGGGAGACTTTGCTTGAGATTTGTAACTTTGAAGCTAGTTTATGCTTTTGATCATCAGATAAAATTCCCATTTAAGTCAGCAAAAGCTGCTGATACAGATCAAGGATGGAGTCTGACCCTTTTGTTTCTAAAGAAACTCAGGGATTGCTTTGTTTTAAAATACCTCATCTACTTCAATGATCCAGGGACAACTTTTTAAAGAAGGTAAGTATAAAATTCCATGGACCAAATGTATATGTGCACAAATTTATGCTTGGTTTGGATGTTAAGTTACCATAATTGCATGGAGAAAATCAAATTCTGGACAAATGGCCCCTTCTCTTTAATTGTGCATGAAGTGACCATAACTATGGGTTACTGTATACAAAGGAGGATCAGATATTCAGCTGGTATATTTTGGCATAGTTCCATTTAGAAGTCAGTAGAACCATGCTGACTTTCCTCAAATGTGGATTTGCCACTAAATGCACAACTGCATGCCAGTATTAACTGAAAGCCTGACCTAACCTTTCAGTCTTTTCCCAAGGCAGCCAGGCTAGCCAAAGGAATTTTAAACTAAAATGGAACCTCAGGAGAAAAGAACCACAGTTCTGCAATGGAAAGGCATAACAAAATGTTATTAAAATTGCATTTTACACCTGAAGAATAAGAACTATCAAAGTTTCTGCCTTTCTTTTAACATAAAGGCTAATTTCCTTAACCATTTTTGACCTCCACAGGATGTGAGTGGGCTCTCATACTGAGCGCTTTGCAGACTGGTAAACAGCATACATTGACAGGTTTACATTGCTATTACACCAGATAAAATAAACTGGGAATGACCTCAAAAGGTACAAAACTGAGAAAAGGAAGACAAAGTATGAACAACACTAAAGGCTTTTCAGGACCAGAGTGGTATTTGCTTTATGTATACACCACTGCAGATCCATTTCCAAGGGTTAATTTGTCTGTAGGTCTGCACATCTATCCCAAGGCATTGGGTGTTTGGATTAAGAAACACCACTGTGTCTCTCTACTGGACACCCATGGGTGCAGGAGAAAGTAGGCCCTGAAGCTCTACGCAGAGCTTGCAAGTAGAGACAGCAAGAAGCAGTGGAGAATAGATGGAGCATTGGTTTCTTCCACTACCTGATGGCTAGCACATCTGAGCCAGTGCAAACTAGAGAATAGCTATAAATTACTACCTGCAGGAGCAAAGATGGAATAAGGAGTAAATTGTGACCGCCGTTCTTTTCTGGGGGATGTTTCTGAGACTGTGTGGGAAACTGGTGTCTTTTGCTTTGAGCTGTGTCCTTATGGCTTATTTTAGCTTTAAAAATGTTGTCTATAGAGTACTCAGAATGCATTAAAGATGTTTCCTTTGGGCCCTCATGCAACAAAGATTTAATTAATAAAAGTATATGCAGTATATGGCTATAGGATGAAGCCTCACATTGAAAAATACTGGGTTGAAGTATAGGCAGCACCCACTGTCTCAACACACTGGCCTTTTACATGCTACTGATGGATCTCTTCCTTTCTTCACTTTGATCTTCCAACCAAAGAGATCTCACAGATTATAAATGTTCTTACAGATAAGAACATCTAGATGGGCTTCCATTCAAAACCTGGGAGAAGCCCTCAGTACTCTTAACTGGCAAGGGGTTACTACAGAGTGATATGAAACGTTCCCTATTCCAAAGGCCAAATGCTGTGCTTCTTACAGAGGTGCACTGATCTCAGTTACTACTACACATGAGCAATACAGATGGCTAGCAATGTTGTCTGAGGCTAAAGTCACATGTTAGATTTAGACCAGTCTAAGTCTGTGAAATGTTAAGCAGAGTTAAAGTTAGAACATGCTGTCAGCAGTCCCATATTAAGGATTAATAGGGTTTCTTGCCTGCAGAGCTCGACTTGCCACTAGAGGGCTGGGAAGCAGGGGCGTGGCTGGAAGCCAGGACACCTGGTCCCTATCCTTTCTTGGGGAGAGGTGGTAGTGGGAGCAGTGCATCCTGGTATGCTAGAGGACTGCAGATTGCTCATTTTATCTTTGTGGAGGAGGCTGAAGTTACCAAAACAGGAGCTACGTAGCATGGCCCACAGTTAACCCTCACCTGAAGTGGCATAACTTTAAGATGCTCAGACAGTTACATGCGTTAATCAGCTTTAATGGGTAGACACTCCCATTTTAAGTGCCCTTAGTATGGTCTAAGTGTAACATGTAATTCTACCTTGAATGGACCAGGTGTGAATGAACTTGAAGAATAATTTCTCTTTTCACCCCAGGTGATGGTTTCTCCTGGTCAGGTTTGAATCACTTACAGGATGGGGCTGTGCAGGGACAAAAACTTTGTCTCTGTCTCTAGTCCACCTTTTCTGCAAATGG
Organism: Crocodylus porosus; assembly: GCF_001723895.1. NCBI lineage: Eukaryota > Metazoa > Chordata > Crocodylia > Crocodylidae > Crocodylus > Crocodylus porosus. Next base: position 94,199,700 of record NW_017728947.1, read on the forward strand.
AATAGAGTCTCCAAGGGCTGTCAATCTGGCCCTGTTCACAAACACCACATTCTTATTCAAGATGGTAAAAGACTAAAGTGATCACCATAATTGAAAACAGTATCAGTTCAGCGTTCAGACTGAGGGTTTTCCATGCTAATCATTGTTAAATCAATTGCAATGTTACTGAGCAAGGAATTAGAACTAAGATCCTCAGACTTTTCAGCATTAAGTTACCCATCACTATCCAACATCTTGTTGTTTTGGTTATGCAATTAAACAGCTTTAGGGAAAGATTTTAGAAGGAATCAATGCATATGTTTTCATGAAGCAATTTACATCCAGTATTTTCAGAAAGCTGGAAAAAAAACCAAGAAATGTAATTCTTAGATTATGAGATTGGGTTCCACAATGCCATATTCAGTATAAGCTGCCTTTGCAGATGTGTTCTATCCTTCTACCTATATTTTACACCTGGGTTGTCTGA
>NW_017728947.1:94200265-94213182 GCF_001723895.1 Crocodylus porosus
TGTCAAATGGAGAAGGTACTCATCACTTTCTGGGCAAAACTGTGGGATTGCTGCATGCTTTTAATCAGCTGTTGCATTCATGGTAAGAGGTAGATACTTTTCCAGTGCTAAATAGAAGACTCACATTTCTATTATGGCATGTGTGTTTGTTTATGTTACACTCTAATTTTCAAGAATTGTCATACATGAATTCAGTAATTATTTTCCTTCATATTGGTTTGAAAAGAAGTATCATTTTTCACGCATTGAACAAACTGTTAGATGAAACATGCATCACATTTCTATATTGCTACATTAGGGAGCTGAGAAGTATCATTGATCAAGGGCTCACTTTACAATAGCTAAGTATACTGGCCTTGATCCCACAAACATAACCACACTTAACTTTTTCATCTGCGTGTTTCTGTTCAAATCACTATTTATGTAGGTAAGTTAAGCACCTGTAAAAATGTTTTCAGGATTGGGACCATTGTCTCTTATCTAGCAGTCATCTGATTTCCTACAATGTGGCTTTTGTAGCATCTTGAGTAAATTGTTTTCACAATGAATTAGTGGTGCTTTTGTTCTCAATCTTAATTGAATGATATATTCCTACAAGTACTGCAACGCTCCTGAATCATGCAAGATGTCCCTTTCAGGCTTGTTTGTGGAAATCAGGACGTGCTCATTAAGTCATGTAGTCAGATATTCGAAGTGTGTTACTTTTCTGAAGGATGGGAAAATTGCTGAAAGTCTGAAACTTGGAAAGCTTAAATACAAATGGTCTGTTTTAAATCTTTGGCCTTTCCAGAATAAATCTCTTATTATTATTTTGGATTAGGATCATGACAGATGATTTAAAAGTTGGATGGAGCAGAGGACTTTATTATTAGATCTGGTCTGCCAAGATTATTCCATTGTTCATTTTTGTGAGGGCTTTGATTTTTCTAAAAATGATATTAAGTTAAAATCCTAACACTCGCTTTGTAAAAAATCTGACAGAATTTTAAAAATCGTATTACTTCCTATTACTCATGCTATTTATTCTGTTATTTATGTTTACGTGTACCATACAGAAAAGGCACTAGTCATATTCACTATTTTCTGTATTTCTCTCTAACTTTCTAGGCACTTCCAGTGGAGTGATTGGATTTCAATAGTGGTAGGATTATTTATATTTATATTTTAAATTTTATTTTTCTTTTTTGAATCGGAATGCAATGAGAAATGATAGAAGCATTTTTATTTGTACTCTTAAAATTATAGGGCACAAACAGAAGTTATGTTTGTTGTTACATATTTGGTCCCTTGAAAGTGCCCTACAGCAGGGGTTCCCACACTTTGTAGACCATGGATTGACAAACCACAGACCGGAAATGAGCACAGACTGGTCCGTGGACAGGAAATGACCACGGACCGGCAAACTGCAGTCTGGAAGTGACCAGCATACTGTGGAGCGGCAGTCAACCCTTTTTTATATGCACTATAATTATTTTTATATGCAGTATAATTTTAAATGCTGATTACTTCTGGACTTCTCGTCTGGCAGCCAACCCTCCAGCAGACTGGCAGCCAACCCTTTGCAGCCTAGTACTGGGCTGTGGCCCGGGGGTTGGGAACCTCTGCTCCACACTGCCCTGATCACAGGACAAATTAGCCCTCATTTAATGAGCATTCAGATGAAGGTGCTCCAAGGTGGAGCACATTTATTAATTTCTGTTTGTCCCTGCTCAGGAGCAGGGCTGGGCTGCATCATCCCAGCCCCACTTCTGGTGCTATCTCCAGTATGGGAGGGGGGAAACAAGGGGAGGGAGCTCCATCTGGGGTTTGTCCAGCCTGCACTTAAGGGTGGGGCAGGTGGATTGGAGTCCTCCCCTCCCCTCCAGAGGTTTCCACTCCACCCGCTGCACCTGCAGCACAGGCTGGGCAAACTCCTGCCCCTCCCTTCCCCCACCCCATTCTGAAGACAGCACTGGAGCTGGAAGCAGAGGAGGAATGGGGGAGCTAGGGGAGAAAGTCTGCCGATACGCAGACTCTCTCCTCTAGATCAGCTTCAAAGTGGAGCTCCGTCACCTCCCCTCCTGATGGAACAAAGGACATCTATTGGCGTGGGGGGGTTGCTGTAAGTCATGGAGCTTTCTGTGAAGCACCATGACCTACAATGGGGAGCTCAATGTCTGTCAGCACCCATATTTACAAAACCTAAATTAGTGGTCTTGTTTTACCTCAGAATATTTCTTTAAATCTTAATGGGATGATGCTATATTTTTCTTTCCCTCCTTTGCCATTGCTTTAGCAGTATCCTTCTTCAGTTCACTGGAAAGACATGGGAATTCATTTAGTGAATGAAGAAGTTTTTCAGTAAGGGTTTGATGCTAAAAATGCTTAAGTGCCAGTGTAGTATTTGCTAAAGTGCTCACACAACACGCATATTTAAAAATGAAGGCATTGCCCAGTTTTGCTAGACTATTTTTTTTAATAACAGGAAAAGCTTTGTTTATAATAGGTCATAAAAAAGTGGGACCTATTAACATGGTACGACCCAGCACTTTCTAGCATGAAAACCCTACTCATTTAACTTTCCAAACCTGTAGGGGCTGTGTTTATTTTTTTTTTGGTATCATTAAGTAGTTTCCACTTTTAATCCTCATCTATTGTTAGCCAAAACCACAGCACAATCATGCAGTAGGTTGCAGTCCACAATGGCAAAGCAGTTCCAGCTAAGTAGTGGCTCTTTTTTCCTCTAGAGGGCAGTAGCTGTCCCAGCCCCTTTAACTGCTGAATTAATGTGACCAACATCTGGCACTTCAATAGGTTTCCAGCAATGGATAAAAAGATTTTGCTAGCTGAAAGTTGAGTTTGGCTTCAATTTAAAAATATATATAAAGAGGTTTATGAACTGTACACACTTTAATTTACTGGCACTGGGTAATGCTTATGATCATTAACTGCTTGGAGTTAGCTACAGCTCCAGGAGTCTCTTTTCCAATCACATATAACTACTGATACTATTATCATTCAAGTGCAACGTACAGTTCATTTTATTCATTGGAAGTAAAGCATTCCTTTTTTCTTGTGCACTGGCCTTCAAATAAATTCTGCTCTTTTATTGTGTTGGAAAGTGTTACGGAATCAGTGTGACTTGCATTTGTAAATGACAGATAGTTGGGAACTTCTGCAGGGAAGCTGTGGTGGTAAGAAGACCCCATATGATTGGAAGCAGCATTTCTTTCCTGGTCTCAAGAAACCTGTGTTTTAGAGTAAATAACTGAATGAAAACACATTTCTTGGAAAACTGTTGTAATTTAATGCATGTAAACAAAAGTTTTTACAATAGCCTCAGTCACACTGGGATTTCTAAAAGAATTACTTGAAACAAATATCAGTTTTTAATTGAGATGGACCTAAGAGAGTAGAGGTAGTGAGGTTATTGGGAGGAGGGAGTGGGGGAGGGGTTGTAGAAACTATTGTAGCATTTGCAGTGCTTTCAGTTAAGAGTCCTATCCTTGTTTCAATGGTAAAACATTCTAGGGTATGGTCACTTGCAAACAGGAACTATTCAACTTTAGGAGAGACAGAGGGACCTGAACCTGTTCAGCCTCAGCAAGAGGAGGCTGAGGGGAGACCTGGTGGCTGCCTACAAACTCATCAGGGGAGATCAACAGCAAATAGGTAGAGCCCTTTTCTCCCCAGCACCACCTGGGGTGATGAGGAGCAAAGGTTATAAGATGATGGAGAATAGGTTTAGGATAGAGATCAGAAGGCAATATTTTACATTAGGGTGGCCAAAATCTGGAACCAACTTCCCAGGGAAGTGGTCCTCGCCCCTACCTTGGGCAAATTCAAGAGGAGGTTGGATGATCACCTGTCTGGGGTCTTGTGAACCCAGCATTCATTCCTGCCTGTGGCAGGGGGTCAAGCTAGATGATCTGTTCAGGTCCCTCCTGACCCTAGCTACTATGAAACTATGAAACTTTGTTTAAAGGCTTAAAAGTTAGATCATTCCAACTGGAGCCTACATAAACGGTGTGTCTATGTGTGACCATTTACTGTGCACTAACCAAAGTGGGGGTTCCCCCAGCCACTGATTGCCAACTGGAGTGGGGATCCCCCAGCAGCCAATCATCGAGCAAGCAGCAAAACCAGAAGTGCATTACCACTGGCACTTCTGGTTTTGCGGCTGGTGTTTCCAGGGGGTGCACAGTCACCAATGCACTGAATCAGAGTGATACAAACTGCATGAGAAGCTGGATGCTTGCACATGGTCTGCATTTCAATTCAGCCAAATATCACCAGAGTGGGAATAAAAGAATATAGGCCTTCTCTCCAGGAGCTAGAAGTGGAAGGTAGATGAATTTAGAATAGAGATATGATACAAATTGTTAACAGTGAGGATAAGTAACCGTTGGTATTAATGCCCAAGTACTGTGGTGGATTCTCTGCCACTGGTTAGCCTCAAAACAAGTTTGAAGGGTCTTCTGAATCAAACAGGTCTTGATCTGAAAGAATTTAGATATCACAATGCTGAGCGTTGCAATAACTGCCTTTGGGGAGACTTCACGCTTAGGGAAAGTAGGAGTTAGACACCTAGGTTAAATCCTCAAAACCTCCACTCAGCTGCTGCCTCACCACGAAGGTATCTAAAATCCTTCCAAGACTAAAATTCCAAAGTTAAAATATCCGAGGCCCCTTAAATATTGTGAGCCTGACATCATAGCATAGTGGTTAGGTTAGTTATCTAGGAGAGGGGAAATTCTAAATTCTAGTCTGTGTTTCAGTGAAACGCTTATTCCTTTAGATTAAGTATTCACCATCCCCTTTATTACGGGAGTGCTGAAGACAGGGTGGTACATGTTCCCTGAGACAGAGGAGGCCCAGGTCCAGGTCTCCCACTTTCTAGATAAGTGCTTCAATCACTATGCTATTGCATAAAAAGGGCTACCACTCCCAACTAGTTAAATTTTGTATGGAAGCTTTTCCATGGGAGTACTCTGAAAAAGCTTGCTAAATTGATTCCCTCTAATACGACAGATGAAGGAAAGCCTCATGTGTGAAACCTGCTGCTGCTTAGGTGCGAGAAACGCAGTTGAGAGCTCAGCACCATCAAGACCATAAACAGTTCCCAGAAGTAGAACTTCAGCAGCTTTGGGAATTTTAGGGCATACTTATACATGATGCAATGTTGTCATAGCAATGCACTATGGCAATGTAGCACCCACGGGTGTCTATATGTGACCAGCAGCTACTTTGCCATAGTGGCATGCTCCCCTATTATAGTGCACAGCTATGGCAAAGCAGCTGCTAAAAATAACCATGTGCTATGCATAATGCACAGTATGGGCAGCTATTGCACCATGCTTTAGTACTTTCAAAGGGAAGTAATAAAGCACAGCACAATAAGAACATCACCATAGGGCAATATGTAGATGCACCCTTAGTGCAGGAAACATACAATGTTTGGGCATCTGAACATCTAGACAGCAGCTAAACAAGGTGCTGAGGATCTTAATTTGGACTTACCTAGATTGGCAGCTCAGTACCTACGTCCTGTCTAATCCATAGTGACCATGGATGACAGGTAAGTAGGGAATCTGAAGATCTAATTTTGGATTTAGGCACCTATGGATAGAGCTTGTTTGAAATTATGTAGTGAATTGAAGTTTCAGTTAGAGCAGGGGTGGTGTACTCCATGCCCTGGGCTGCATTTAGACTGTGGAGTTTCTGATGGGCCAGATCTACAGGACAAGTAGCTGCAGTAGGTGCCATTGGCTTATGCAGTGGTGGGTCCAGCAGTGGCAGGAGGGCCAATGGGGGAGACGGAAGAGCCACCAGTGGTGCAAATAGTTCCTGTCACTGCAGGCCATGTCCACTGGGGATCATGGGTCTTGCATTTGATGCCAGGCCCCCTCCCCTCATTGCCACACCCCCAAATTCTCTGGCCTGCCAATAATCCAGCTGACAAGATGCCGTAGCTCTGCAGCATATCTTGACACCCCTAAATGAGAAGATCCCTTGCCTTGTAGCCTAAAAGTTAATGAATCTCCGAACAAGATGCTGACTTAAGTATTAAATAGCTCTATAACTACGACCTTAAAGTCCTGCATCTAGCTAATTAAAAGCATAAGCTCTTCCTATCCTGATCACCAAAATATTATAATATTAATATAATAATTCATCAGTAACATGTTGAGATAGAAAGATAGAGTTTAATATATTTATTCATAACATTATTGAAAATGATAGAGTCCTAATGGGTAAATGAAAACAGAATTTGGCCCAATTCCTTTATAGGCCATAGCAGAAATGGTAACAGGAAAACAGTAGTTAATTGAGGAAGCTTTGATATAATCAGGACCCTGATATCAAAAAATATTGTTATAGCAAAAGAAACTTGAGGTATTTTTATTTACTTGAAAGTAATTTCCCTCTTTGATACACTCGGGCTAGATCTAATGCTCACTGAAGTCAATGTAAAGGTTTCAGCTTGAATGGGTTCTGGATCTAGTTTTATGAGAACTTCCTTCTTTACTGTCTGTTCCTACAGATCACTGCTACCTGTCAACTGCCTTTGACTTCTTCCTTCTCATTGTCATATCCTCACACAATCCCTTGATCTATCTGAGAAACGTATGTAGATTTCCTCTAGGTTCCTCATTAGTGTTCTGCAGTTTGGATGAAAAGGAAAAGACTGAGAAAAAAACTACATTTCTCTCAAGCTGCCCACAATTCCCAGACCATGTCACACTGAGAAAAGAGGGGTGAACTTTAAAACTATTAAGTTTCTGCTATTTAATGCATGGATCAATTTTTCTTATTTCAGATGATTGAGTCCTGTTTTTTTTAATTGTTTTGCAATGATAAAATGGCATGACATGAAATCATCTGATTCTTTGGATAATGTTGACATTTTGTTGGGAAAAAAATTGAGATGTTTTTCAGTCTTTGGCCAAAACATTGGTGTCTTGATGAAAAGCCAATATTTTCCGTGGAGGGAGTAAACATTTTCCAAATAGTCCTAATCGAGACAATAGTTTGAAATTTGTGGTACCTGTTTTTTTTTTATATCATATATCCTGACTGAGCTGCTTAATAGTCAATGGAATTTTTTGCTCTGTAGGTATAAATCATTATGAATAAGAACAGTATAATCCAGTAAGCACTGATATGCATGTGTGTAGGAACTGGAGGGTGTTTCGGTTTCCTTAAGATTTGTTCAAATCAAGAAAATGGAAACTGAGAGGAACTAAATGTTTCATTCACAGGGTGAATATTAGGAAGAAAAATTATGTAGGTTGAAAAACAACACTGGCAAAAGGTCAAGTTAAGAATTTACAAACTGGTTATGAAGAAATTGTAAATTGGAGATTAGAAGAAGATTTCTATCAGAAAAGAGTTTTGGAGTGGTCTTCCAAGCCAATTAGTAGAGGCAAAGGACTTGTAGTGCTTTAATACTGAATTTGATAAGCTTATAGAAAAGATGATATAGAGTAGAGAGTCCATGATTCAACAATCAGCTTGTATGATATAAGAAATCCCCATGTTGGGGTACAGAGGTAAGTGTGTTGTGTGGTATGTTTCTGGTAATCCCATGTTTCAGGAATTCTGTTGATTGAGTGTAGGAGCTACAAAAGGTAATTTCTTCCTCATGAATGCTAATGGCTTATGGGGAAATTTATATTGCTCTAAAGCTTCAACTGGAAGCTGAAGTTAGATGTTTTTTTACTGGGGTGTGCTGAGGTCCCTGCCAATCCTTGGAAAACTCAGAGGTTCTTGGCATGAAGGTTTTGCTGTTCATCACTGATAAATCTGCAGTCAGAAAGGAAGTTTTCCCATAGATCTGACTGGCATGGATTGTGAGGGTTTTTGCCTTTGCCTACAGTAAGGGGCATGATCCTCTTCCTATGATTTGCTGAGCATGTATTAACCAAGTAGCTGAACATGCACTTCGCTGCAGAGATTAATTGTATTTATTTATTTTTTATAACCTTTTGTCATAGTCATCTTCACTTTATGGTTTATGCATCTTTGCCTGTTCCAACTTCAAAAGCTTTCAGACCATCATTTCCATCTGCTTTCATCTCTTGTAGACTGTAACAATCTGGCCTCTGGATCTGGCTTCTGGAATAAGAGATATAATTTATATAGATTATTGCCCTGTCATTGCAGTAGCAGGGCATTGGCCATTCTCATGTCTCCCTTGCCTGACTTATGGCATGTTGTAGGTTGTCTTTGTGTTCTGATGTTGTGCCTTCTGATTGCGTTAAGGGCTTTGAAGAGGTGATTTTAGCTTTAGGCTGCAATTTGTGGAATTCTTAGGGATTGCTTGTGAATGCAGGGGACTGGTTACTGTGGCTCAAGGGCTTCTTCCAGGCCTGAGCTCATATGCTTCTAAGTAGAACAGCAAAACATAAAAAATTAATGCAATTTGTAAATCCTGGAAGGTGCCAATAATCTGCTCAATTCTTCAAGATACTGAATGTCTCCTACAAGAAAATGAGAGGTGAGGAAATCTGTTATCTTTAGATGCTTAATACCTTTTAGGGCTGGGTCCTGCAAACAAGCATTCAAGAACTTCAAATACTAAAACATCAAAGTGTTCTTTCTCTTTATCTCTTTATCTCTTTCCACTTTTGTAACCACTCTTAAGTTGTGGGCTATTTAGCTTTGCCAGCATGTGAAGCCTAGCTGACCACCACAACCCTCAGTTACCAAACTGTGAAATATGCTCTGTCCAGGTATTGCTTTGAGGTTTATTACTGGTTCCAAGAATAACAAAGTAAATAGCAATGTTGACTTATTTTCACTTGTGGGAAGCATTGATGAGGGATAAAATTGTTACACACATTAAAGATGAGTAATATATAGGCTCCTATAACTAGCATACTAGGATTCTCCCTTGTGAAAGATATCAATTCAGGGGTTAGTGACAAGATATGGTTCATTTTAGGCCTCAAGATGACATTTACGTTGGATTTAGATGTCAGAGTGCCTTTTGCACAAGTGTTAATTTAGTCTTGTGGGCCAGATTGCAAACCCTTAGGAGTTCACAGTCAAGTTCATAAGAATATATGCCAAAATAACAGGTCATGATTTTGCCTTTAAATAATTTTCAGAAGATGATTATCTATTTATTCAAAATTCTTACTAATGGCTAGTTTTGGATCAACTACTGGCACTCACCATCTATCCTGTTGAAGCTGGGCCACTGGCCAATGCAAAACATGGGCATTATGGGGCCAGAAAAAAAGAAAGAAACAGGAACACTACCCTTGGATGGAGGAATCTTGGAGTCTTGTCCCTGTTGCCGGGGTTGATTTTTTGTTGTTTTTTTCCCCGTAACCTGTGATGGTCAAATACAGAAGGCATAAACACTCTACGATTATTAAGCTATTGCACAGTAGCATCACTTAAAAGACGTTCACCAGCACTACTGTGCATTTATTTAGTATTTGATCATACAAGTACTAAATAAATGCGCAGTAATGACTGTGAAGTAACATCTTGTGTAGAAGCACCCAGAGGTTAGTAGTCAATGGCTCAATGTCTAATTGGCAGCCGGTATCAAGTGGAGTGCCCCAATGGTTAGTTCTGGAGCCAGTTTTTTTCAATATCTTCAATGACCTGGATGATGGGATGGAATGCACCTTCAGCAAATTTGCAGATAACACCAAGCTGGGGGGAGTAGTAGATATACTGGAGGGTAGGGTTAGGATTCAGAGACCTAGAGAAACTGGAGGATTGAACCAAAAGACATTTCATGAGGTTCAGTAGGGAGAAGTGCAAGTTCTGCACTTAGGATGGAACAATCCCATGCACTAGTATGGGCTGGGGACTGACTGGCTAAGCAGCAGATCTACAGAAAGGACCTGGGGGTTACAGTGAACAGTAAGCTGAATATGAGCCAATAATATGCTCTTGTTTCAGTGAAGCCTAACAGCATACTGGGCTGCATTAGTAGGAGCATTGACAGCAGATCCAGGGAAGTGATTCTTCCCCTCTGTTTGGCACTGGTGAGGCCACATTAGCAGTACTGTATCTAGTTTTGGGCCTCTCACTACAGAAAAGATGAAAAAAAAAATGAAGACACTCCAGCAGAAGTCAACAAAAATGATTAGGGAGCTGGGGCACATGACTTATAAGAAGCAGCTGAGGGAACTGGGATTCTTTAGTCTGGAGAAGAGAAGACTGAGGGAGGATTTAATTGCAGCCTTCAAGTACCTGAAGGGTGGTTTTAACAATGATAGAGCTAGACTTGTTCTCAGTGGTGACAGATGACAGAACAAAAGCCAATGGTCTCACATTGCAGCAAGCGAAGTTTAGGTAAGATATTAGGAGGTACTTTCTCACTATGAGGGTAGTAAAGCACTGGAACAGGTTGCCCAAAGAGGTTGTGGAATCTTCATCCTTGGAGGTTTTTAAGACACAATAAGGTTTTTAAGCCTTGGGTGAGATGATTTAGTTGGGGATGGTCCTGCTTTGAGCAGGGGGTTGGACCAGATTACTTCCTGAAGTCCCTTCTGACCTAATTTTCTATGATTCTATGGGTGTTTGTACAAACAAATGGAAGTGGGGGGGGGAGTTGAGGAGTAGGGGTCACTTCAGTTAAAGCAGCTCTGTGAACCGCTGTAATTAAAGCACCCAGGACATCTTGTGTATCAGTACCCCACACTTCAAAATGGTTATGGGTGTGCTTTATTTAAAGCTTGTTGAATGAGCTTTAGTTAAAGCTTACCATCCATCATCTTGAAGTATGGGGATGCTGATACACTAGATGTGAAGGCTGGCTGGAGCATGTTAATTACCACACTCCAACAGACTTGATTAATCGATTCTTCTCTGATGCAGAGTAATTACAATACATTGGAGCAGCCTCCCAGCTTGTGTATAGGCATCCTGTAAGTCTATTGGTCTATCATCATTTAGTTCCCCTGGTAGATATCTCCACTGAGTGAACAATGAGTACCCAATATGCATGCCTCCCTTCCTACTGTTTCAAATCAAGATAAACCGCAACTGAATGGAAACATATAAGGCTGCCTATAACTGTCCACTAATAGAATGGGAGAGGTATGTGCTTCTCCCTGGGTGAAAGAGGATCAGCCTCTGAAGATGTATAAGGTAGTCCATTGAGAGTGAGAGCAGCTGTTTAGAAAGAATCACTCTCTTAAGCCTTGATCCGTACATTAGAGGCAAGCAGCTAACCCTGAGTCACCTTTAGGAGGATATAGGATCTGAGCCAGGGGCTGTAGATTAAAATGAACTATACAATACAAAAAGTAAAATAAACAATACAGAAGTGTAACAATCATGAAATGAGTCTGTTTTGGAAATAGATGCAGAACCTATGTCTTTGATATAATTGTCTGGGTGCATAGATGGATGGGTAGTTAGATGTTACACTATCATTATCTGCCTGTTTTTAATCAACAGTAGAAAATTAAGCAGACAAGTTAATCTGATGATTATGTAATGTGTGAAAATAAATACCAATAAGTGAACAGAGGGATATATAGATTATGTTGGCACTGGATTTATGACCCAGATACCTTATTCTGGGTGGGCCCAACCCTCAGACCAACCATGACCTCTCCATTCAATAACAGGCAAATTTTATTGATACACAGTGATAGCAGGTAAGAATAATGCAAACAATTCTATATCTACTAGTCCTAAGGCTATAACAGAGGGAAGGTACACTCGCCAGTATGCGAGCTTCACTCTGTAGTTCTCTCTTGAATGCCAGATGTCAGCAGCCTGGAAGTCAAAGGCTAAGGCCAATGGGGTGGGTGAGACAGGCTGGTGGTGTGCCCTCTGTCCATCATGGCCTCGGGTTCCCCTCTTGTGGACCCTTTGCTGTTCTGAAATCCCTCCTTTTCTATCCTTTGTCCCCTCTGGTGACTCTTCATTCCCGAGCACTGTTGATTGGTTTCCCCGTGGTCATCATACTGTCCATGTTCTGTTCTGCCAGCATATTCCTTTGTTTCAATAAACCCATCACATGCACACATCTTGATCTGATTATTTATGGGTCCATCCTGATTTGGTTCATCCACCAACACTGGAAATCCCAAGGGCTCTGCATTTGGGCCCTGTGACTTAACGCCACCCTCTCTCTTGTTATAGAGCAGTGTAGTACATGTCTTCAATTTCTGAGCCTGTGTGACTGCTGGCCTTGAAGGAAACTGTGCTATAAAGAGGCCTTTTGAAACCAGTTAACCCTTGATGCCCCCTTGGACCATTGTTCTAGTACAATATCTACTTTGCCTACAAGCCAATTCCCAAAAGCAAATCTCTAAATACCATTTTCTATCCATCAGATTATATATAGGCAGATGAATTGTTCAAAAATGTTTCTGACATTATGAACACAATCTCTATAATGCTGTGTGTAAGTCTAGCTATAATATTATAAAGAACAAACTTACTGGTACTTGAGTTTTAAAGGATATATAGGTCTGATCCAGTGGCCATTACAGTGGATCATTTGAAGGCAAGCCAAATTGATTGGGAGGTAGGGTGGGGTGGGGTGGGGGTTATGAGCCTGAAAGAAGAAGATTTGTTTTATTTGTGCTCTCTGTCCTATGTGGTAAATAAATTAAGGGCTTGATACTGCAAGGTGCTGAGTTTGCCCCTGAGTGCAGAGAGAGAGAGATAAACACAGTTAGCACTTCACAACATTGCTCTTGGCACCTTCCCACTTCTGGCCACAGGGCAAGCTGGGAAATCCTGGAACAGAAAGTTCATAGCATCATAGAATCATAGAATCAGAAAGGACTTAGACAGATCATCTAGTCCGACCCCCTGCCATGGGCAGAAAGGAGCACTGGGGGTGGCAGGGGTCATAAGACCCCAGCCAGGTGCCTATCCAGTCTCCTCTTGAAGATCTCCAGGGAAGGTGAGAGCACCACCTCTCTGGGAAACCTATTCCAGGCTCTGGC
>NW_017728947.1:94213423-94217768 GCF_001723895.1 Crocodylus porosus
GGGAGCAAGACCTGTCTGGACCTGTTAGTGATGCCCCTGGTGATGTATGACAGGGTGCAGTTGGCTCTGCCTATTGCTTCATCGCATTGGTGACTCATATTCATCCTGGAGTCAATCATGACTCCAAGATCCTTCTCTGCCTCTGTGCTGCCGAGAGGGTCAGCCCCTAACCTATAACCATAATGCCGGTTCCCTCTCTCCAGGTGCAGCACTCTGCACTTGTCCTTGTTGAACCACATCCTGTTCAGATCTGCCCCCTTCTCTAACCTATCCAGGTCTGCCTGGATGCTGTCCCTGCCTGCTGGTGTGTTCACTTTACCCCATAGCTTGGTGTCATCAGCGAACTTGAACAGGGTGCTCTCCACACCCTTGTGCAGGTCGCTAATGAAGATGTTGAACAGCACCGGCCCAAGGACCGAGCCCTAGGGGACTCCGCTGCCCAAACCCTCCCAGGTCGAAATCGACCTGTCCACCACCACCCTTTGGGTACGCCCCTGGAGCCAGTTTGTCACCCATGTGACTGTGAATTCCTTGATGCCGCAGTCCCTCAGCTTGCCCACCAGAATTGGGTGGGACACTGTGTCAAAGGCCTTCTGGAAGTCCAAGAAGATGACATCAACTTCCTCCTTCCCATCTGAGCTCTTTGTTACTTGGCCATAGAAAGAGACAAGGTTAGTCAGGCAGGATCGGCCTTGCATGAATCCATGCTGGTTACCCCCCAGCATCACTTCTCCTACAGAGCTCTGACAAATGTGGCCCTTCATAATTTTTTCAAAGACCTTCCCCAGGAAAGAAGTGAGGCTGACTGGCCTGTAGTTGCCAGGTTCTTCCTTCCTCCCCTTCTTGAAAATAGGGACCACATTGGCCCTTTTCCAGTCCTCAGGGACTTGGCCCGAGCACCAGGAGTCCTCGAACAGCCATGCCAATGGCTCCACAATGACACCAGCCAATTCCCTCAGCACCCGCGGATGAAAGTCATTTGGGCCTGCCGACTTGGACGCATCTAAGCCCTCCTGGTATTTCTTAACTAGGTCTGAACTAACAGTTGGGGGACTCGCATCCTTCTTGGGCCTGTCTACGCAATGACCCGAGAGCACCCCATTGTCAGCAGACACGAACACGGAGGCAAAGAGTTTGTTGAAGAGTTCTGCCTTCTCTCATGCATCTGTCACCAACTGCCCTGCCCTGCCCCATAGGGGTCCAATGTTAACGTGAGACTTCTTGTTACCTAAGCTCTAGTGCTGCTTTTGCCTTCCTCATCAAATCCCTACAAGCTCGGGTCAGGGAGGTATACTCCTCCTTTGTCCCTGCCCCCTGCTTCCACCGCCAGTACACTTTTTTCTTTGCCCTCAGGCCAGCCTGGATATCCACGCTCAGCCAAGAAATTTTCTTGGGCCCTTTTCCCATCTTCCTGCACAGAGGAATTGTGTCCTGCTGTGCCCCAAGGATAGCCTCCCTGAGGAAGGACCACCTTTCCTGGACCCCCATACTAGCTACCCCGTGGGCTCCGAGTGCCTCCCTGACTACTGCCCTGAGTACATTCAAGTTGTCTTTCCTAAAGTCAAGCATTTGCGCTGTGCTAGTTACCCTCCCCACCTTTCTCTGAATAGCAACCTCCCCACCTTTCTCTGAATAGCAAGATGAAAACAAAATTACTATATCCTTCAAGACCGTCACTAATTTAAAAACAGGGAGCCAGTGTGGATGGATGCTGAATAGAGGACAAATCAAATAATTAATTGAGCTGAGTTTTCATAGGTAGTAAATATAATTTTGAGCTGTAGCCCATAGTACAGTATGAGCTGACAGTATTTCTGTCTTTACCAGAAATGTTCTGGGTGGGCCATCTGACCCCCTTTAATAATTCCAGAGTTCCAAATCAGGGTCCGTTGTCTGGTTACAATTGATTCGTGCAGTTGGTTTGGCTGCGCTGTTGTTCAGAACACTGTTTCCTCATTCACTGTCTGTCCCTCCCTCCCCACTTAAGACATTTTCATATTCTCTCTCGCAGAATAAGGTTCTGCAGAAACCTGACATAGGATCCATGTGTTGAACTATTACTTGCCATCTAATGACATCAAGATATTCATCTTCTATGTAAATTTATATGTAGCCTTTAAGGATCACTGACATCCCAGTATGTACTGTTGATTGCTTCTAGTTGCCAAGGATTTTATGTGTTTGTGGTTTAGGAATGCACAATCTCATTGCCAGTTCAAGTGGAAAATATAACTTGAGTAACATTATGTTTCTTGCTTGTTTTAATATACAGATTTTCAGAATTGAGAGTGTTACAACTTCAGTGTTAAAGTCCTCGTTGCTATACTGTGCATAGATCCAAATAAAACTCAAAAGATGACTCCATGTTTATATTTGAGGATACCTAAGCAATATGACCTTGTATCTTTAGTAGAATATATATTTATACACATACCTTTTTTTGGTTCTTGTCTTTGAGATTCTACGTGCATGCATTGCACATTGTTGCCAGTGCAGGGCAATCCTGGGCTACCACTGCAATGACAAGAAGCAGGCTTCTGCAGCTGGGGGCACCATATACCCCAGTTGAGGGGGTCCCAGCTGTAGGTGTGCCTCATGCACTCCCAGGACTGGAGGATCTTTGCTGCTGCAATCTCCCCACCCCAGGGTTTCAGAAAACCACTTGGGCCATAGGATCTCCACAGGAAAAAACCCCTGGGGATAGAGGATTGTGGCCTATCCTTTAGCCCCATTGGTTTCCCCACACCTCCAGAGCCAGGGAATTGCTCCTGTGGTCACCATTTGGTCTCTGGGGTTTCCCACACCCCAGAGTCCTAGGGATCACATGAAAACCCTAGACCTGGGAACTGTGGCTGCCATGATCCCTTGGGCTCAGAGGTTTTTCATAGGGCATGGTGCACCCCTGTGGCTTGAAGTCCCATCAGCTGTTGGAGCTCCCAGTAGCAGGGGAGACCCTGAAACATGTTCAAATTAAAGCTCAACAGCAGCCAGTTATAAAGTTACTGCACATTTTCAAGGTCTAAATTTATAGCTGGTTGGAGCTTTTTATTGTGTGATAGCTACTTTGAATACGTAGCTGGTCTCCAGGTAATTGCATAATTAGCCAATTAACGGTACAATACCTATAGTATAGGGGGCCTACTTCATATCTACAAATGGCAAGCAGGCTAGCTCAAATGGCAGAAGCAGCATAGCCATATTAGTGAGGCACACTGCCTGGGCTAATTAGCCTTGCTAAGGAACAAGGTTTATTATTTCATGCAGAGGATCATGCTAACACAGCTATACTACTTCTAGTACTATAACTAGCTTGGACATGGGTATCTAATTTCTTAGGCTTCATTGAACATATGAGATGTGATGGTATAGGGGCACATAGCATCAAGTACACTTTAACACACTGTGGGCATCTACACATGCGCTTTACTGCAGAGTAAACTAATTAGTTTTGCAGTAAAGCATCACCACCTACATGTATGCTGGTATTAGTGTGCAGTAAATTAATTAACTCTGGGGACAATACTATCTTATAGTGGAATCAATTACTAGGTGTGTGCAAAGCAGGCAGTATTTGACTTAGATTCAGATTTGGCCCAATTCGGGGGACAGTGATTCAATTCGCTGATTTGGATCACTGCCCAATTCAATTCAGCTGAATCTGAACCTGAAGATTTGATTCTGATTCCGAGAATCAATGATTTGGCCATAGACACAGCTTTATATGTTTTTTCTACATACCTCGAGGTACTAGGTGCAGCTTGTGAATGCTGACATGCTGGAGTGGATGGAGCATCTCCCGGGAGCATGTTTGGGGACCCCTGCATGCTCAGTGACAGAATTAGAGGTGAACCAGAAGTGGACTAGAAGTGGACACTTCTGGGTCCACTGCCAAGCATGCAGGGGACCCCCTGCGCTCCCGTGAGATGCTTCATCTGTCCCACCATCCCAGTGTTCATGAGCCGCGCCTGGTACCTCAAGGTACGTAGAGAAAACATAGAAAGCTGTGTCTATGGCTGAACTGTTGAATATCTCCAAGTCAATTCAGAGGCTTCCAGTTTGATTTGGAGAGATTAATGGGTCTCCTGATTCAATTTGGATTCAGAGATTTGGCAGCTGAATTGGGCCGGATCTCCTCCATATTAAATCAGTGACCGAAGCTTCACACAGCCCTATCAATTGCTGTGCTACCGTGCATGTTTGTATGGTAACTGGGACAGCAGCACTCTGAGCTGGGGCAGAGCAGCCGTGGGTTGGCAGCAGGCGTCGGGGGTCAGCCACATGGCTCTACAGTTACAACACTTTTGTGTCCCAGTCAGCCTCTCGTCTGCTCACCGCTGCCACTTGG
>NW_017728947.1:94217853-94266239 GCF_001723895.1 Crocodylus porosus
TTCAGCCACATGGCTCTACAGTTACAACACTTTTGTGTCCCAGTCAGCCTCTCGTCTGCTCACCGCTGCCACTTGGAGCCTGGGGCTGACCCCACCAGCCAGCTGCCAGCTCAGGGCTACTCTGCTTTGCCTCAAAGTGCTGCTCTCTCAGGCATACATGTAGATGCTGTGACTGAGAGCAGCAATCTGGCACAAATTGCTCTGGAGTTTATCACATCACATTAATTGTATGTATAGATGAACCCACTGAATATCAAATGTGAATTAAATTGTTACCATTGGTAATATTAACACTCTTCACCCAAAGCAAGAAAGGCAAAGCTGAATAAATCCATTAATATAGAAAATATTATTCCAGGAATATCTTAACAGTTATCTTGCTGCCATGATCTATTAACAGTTTGAGGTAACTGAAGACAAAGAAGTGATCCTTTATTCCATCTTGCCATTTACCTTTGAGAAGCAGGGCTCTGATCCAAGTTTCAGGATACTGCTCACATGTGAAATCTGAGGAAGTGAGTTGGGGGCACAGCAGGGTTGCTGACATTTCTGGGTGGGTGCTGATCTGACTAGCATTTCAACTATCATCCTGATGCAAAGTGCATTCTGTGAAAAAAATCAAATCAGTTCAATACACATCTCTCAAATGCCTATGCTCGGCCTGGAGCACATATGAGAATGCATTGAGTGTGATGTACAGATTCATCCTATTTCTCCTATCCTTGTCTGCTCAAGATCCAGCCAGAGAATTTTATTGCCATGTGCGAGGGCAACAAATATATATGAAACTGAAGCCAAACCACTAACGTATTATACTTAGTTAAAGCCAGATTCTATTATTCTGTTCTATTATTGAATAGCACCTTAATCTATACATTGTTCCACTGATTTCAGCAAGTAAGAAATTATTCAATATGAGTAAAGATAGATCCTGGCCTGTAACTTCTCTTCCTGTTCATGTGTACCCCATATACTGCACATAGCCCCCTTGGAGGCAGGTAATGTTGAACAGTTGGGAAAAGAAAGTAGATACACAGCAAGTTTGTATCTGCCTTTGCAATTAAGGGCATGTGTCCACCACATGTTATGCATGCTTATAATTTGGGAGTCTGTTTTGATTCCCACTTCTCATTGCATGACAAGAATTACTCTTAGTAGCCAGACTGGATATTTTTGGTCTGGAGGTTGCAACCTAGTCTTGGTTACACACTTCGTGCCGTTGTTACCTCAAGCCAATATTAATGCAATGGACACCCGTTGGGATTATATCAACAGCTCAGTTATCAAGGGGTGTTTGTCTGAGATAGGGTTGTGTGATTGTAAGTAGAGCGCACAGTGTAGGTAAGTCAAAGTACCTGAGTTCACAAAGAGAAGTTTCTGGCAGGGCCTTCTAAACAAGAACTCTCAATATTTCCTCATTTTTCTTCTCTAAGTTCATTTACTTATTATTATAATATGGAAGTTGCTCTGGGATTTCTCTGTCTATCTGGATAGGCCTATATTCTTCATTCATCCGAAGTGAAGCATCAGATTTGCTAATGTACAGAAAGGTGCACAAATACATGTGTAAGAGTTTAGCTGAGAATGTTATCTCACTGTTTATGAAGATATGTTATTCCTCAGCTCATCTTTAGACAAAGAGCAATGGCAAGATATTAGACATAAACCGGTATAAGTGATTGGAAACCAGTCTAAACCTGTAACAGAACTGAAGATCACTGCACATAGACAGATCTAAACATGGTGTAACCTGGTCTAAGTTAGACCTGTATTGATGTAGTGTCAGATTTAATCAAGTTAGGTTCGACCGGTCTGTTGAACTTCTGCACTAGGACCCCTCCTGACTCAGCTTAGGTCACAGTCCTCTGGCATCCCGGGCTCTTTTGTGGACCTCTGCTAACTCCCCCTCATAGGGCAAAGAGGCTAACCTCAGCTCATGCTCATTTTCTCCTCCTGAGCACTGGGTTGGACCTGCCCTCAGGGCTGTCATAGAGCTGAAGCAGCAAAACCTCTGCTCCCCAGCCCTGTGTCCCGTCTGCAACTGCCAGCTAAGCTGGACAGTAGGTGCGGGGAGTGGAGGCCCTACCCCTGCCCCCACCCCTGTCAGGCAGCACAGCTGAGAGCCCCCCCTTCCCACTGCCTGGCCCAGCATGGCTTCTGTCAACACCCAACCCCCCATCAGCTTTCAGTGGTGGGGAGAGAGGGGGAACATGGCAGTCTCTGTGGTGTGAACCTAACCCCCAGGTCTAGCCAGAACTGCTATGGGGGGTGGGGGGGTGGCAGGGGCCTCTGCTCCTCGTCACTGACAGCTGGGGAGAGAAGCTGTCCTGGGCCACGAAGTGGGGGAAGGGGGATGCCTCTGCCATGCAGACCTCCCAGCTGTGCTGGTTGGGGCAGGGGCAGTGGGAGGCTTCACTTTCCCCCATTCACCCTCCTGCCACCACTGGCACCTGCCTGCTGGGGGAGGGTGGGTAGAAATCCTGTGCTGGTTTCTCCCCTCCCTGCAGCTGACAGCAGGGGGTTGCAGGGGTGTATGCCAAGCAGCCAAGCAGTGGTGGCCAGCCCCTCAGCTACATTTGGCAGCGCTTGGCAGCCTTCAGCTTGCAGGGAGGCATCCAAGAGCGCCCCCGGCCTGCTGGCCTCCGTTAGTGCAGGCATCTGCTTGACTCCCCGTCCCCAGGGCAAATGTGTGTTCTGCTCACTCCCCATCCAATCTACACAGCTTAGAGAAACCCATGAAAGTTTGATCAATTCTGATTTGGGCTTTTTGAATATCTGTACCTAGCCAATGATTCTTCAGAAGCCAGTGTAATTTCTCAGGTATGTGAAGCATTATTTCCTAATCATTACAGTAATTTGTACTCATGCACAATGATTGCCACTGGTTACCCCTTACACTAATGAACCATGATCACCTTTCAGTATTCAAACAGGACATTCCCTTGAGAAGCTCTTTAGGGTCCCCTAATGTTTTGTTTTGTTTTGTTTTTTTACGTAGCAATAGAAATCCCAACACATAGAGCCATTTTGCAGCTTTCACATCATCTAACATTTCATCAGATTGGCTCTCCTTGTAGGTAAGGTGCCTCAGCCACACTCAGCATCTGAAAGATATGGCTGCTGCACTGCATATCGTATTCTGATGTCTCCTGTAGAAAATAACCTTCAACCCCTAGTGAACAGTGTCATAGCTGAACATCTGCATAACCTCAGAAGTGGGGCCGGAACATAACAGTTCACACCTAACAGAAGAATCTGTGGTAACACCATTGCTCTGTGTGTCTGATCTTTTTAATGCATTTTAACAGATAAATAAGAACAGGGAAGAATATGAAGCTGATGTAGGAACAGGTTCTGCCATCAGAATCCCCTGGATACCTAATTAACAATATGGCTTGCTCACCATATTTCCTAGTATCTACCTTCTCACCATTGCCTTTTTCTTCTTTCCTATTCTACTCTGAAAATCCTTTAAATATGGATTACTGCCCTCCTCACGCTGGGCCTCCTCAAATGTAAAGAGTGGGTAAGTTGCTGCCTGGCTACTTCTGTTCTGATTTGCAGCTAATATCTAGCTTCTTCCCATATCACCATTGGTGAAACTGGGCCCTGGCCCCAGTAGATTCATTACTAGCATCATGATTGGTCATTCGTAAGAAGCATTCATATGAAGTTGCTCTAGAAGGAATAGTTAATCAGCCAGACATGCCCAAAGAGCCCAGAAGGGCATCAGCCAGCTTCCAACTGAAAGCTTTCAGAAAAGAAGAAATGCAAAAGAGTTACATCAGAAAGTCTGGGGTCTGTTGGCAGATATGGGGATTGAGAGCAGACATTTCAGGACTAGAGAGATACCTGAGAAGTGATTCCTTAGGTCTGTGTGGTAAACAGGAGCCTGCATAATGTAGGATTGGTTTTACAATGATTAAGACTGTTTTGCATTGATCTAATGGTTGCATCTGCCTTCCTGCCTGCTAGCCTTGGGTTCTCAAGTGCCCTTCACCTTATAACCAGCTGCCAGTGGTTTGAGAGCAGTGTATTTTGTCAGAGGTATAGCAAGCTCCTTCCATGTCCAGGGTACAGGTGGTGGTGGTGGGGAGGGTGGTGGTTAGGAGAAGAGAAGTCTTACCTGCCCCAACTATCTGCACAGTGAAGGCCACTGTTAACTGCTACCGATGCTGCTGCCGCTATGGCATTGTCTTGACCAGCGAAAGTCCTGTTGCACAGGCTCTCTGAGAGCTGCCCCAGGGTCCCATTCACTACCTCCCCTCCCCCCAAATATGCTATAGGGTGCAGGGCTCTATTTGTTATGGCAAGGGTTTACAAATAGGGTGGAGGGAAAAGTACCATTGCACTTGCCCCACTTGCTCCCTGCCCCCAGACACACTGCTGGGTGTGGGGCTGCATCTGCCCAGCTCCTATGGCTAACTAGCAGGGCTTCCTTTACCATGGCAAATACTTACAGGGTGAGGGATTCTGGCATTCCCCCATAGCTGGCTCCTGGGGTCAGCGCTCTGCTCCCCAACACCCAGTTACATGACTATACTCTATTCATTCAGAGTCTTAAAGCCAGAAAGAACCATTCACATCTAGTCTGACATCCTGTATAGCACGGGCCATAGACTTTAATGCAGCTTCCCTTTTGTGCCAGCATAGTTCATGTCCTATGAACAACATAAAGTGCTGTGTAATTTAATAAATAATAATAAACTCTGTCTAAATGGTACCTCAGTAAAAAGTGAGGTTGAATTCACCTTGATGTATTACTGGTCCACTGAGAATTTCAGGCACTTGCTAGAAAGTTTAATGCTTTGAAATTTGGAGAATATGTTTCTTTGAGTTAGAAATCCTCCATTTCTCATCATGAGCTTCTCAGAAACCATTAACATTTCTTACTTAAAGTAATAAGCTCAGAAGAAGGGGATGTAGCCATGAGATAATAGCCTTTGTGAAATCACTAGGTGTGCTGAGGTGAATCCATGGGTACTCAACATAATGACAGGATCATCAGCTAATGCCTACTTTTATAGAGTTTTAATATTCTAATCACTTTTCCAAGAAATAATCTTTATATTTAAAGGTATAAGGACAGTGTTAGAGCTAAAAATGTTAAAATAACATTATTTTACTCTAGGAATCTTGTAGACAATTAGTTTTAGTAGAAACTAATGCACCAGCTTGATTCACTAAGACTGCAAGGCTTTCTACTAAAAGAATTACAGATACTCTATCTCTTGCCTTATATGTCAGCTCTAAGCCAACTGGATATCAGAGTCCTCAAGCTCATGTGCCCATGATCAATATGGCAAAAGAGCATTGTTGTCATAGAGGACATATCTTCTACCATGGTTACAGCATGAGTGTGGAGTTAGGACGTTCACATTCTAATTCTGACTTTTTAACTCATGCATCTTCCCAGACACATCAGTTTGCCTATCTGTGAAATGGAGAAAATAATACCCAAGCGCTTCACTGTGCTGTTACAAATCTGAACTACTTAATGCTTATAAGGAAGTTTAGCAAGCCTCAAAAAATGTTCTGTAAGTGCAAAATACATGACATTTATAGGTGATCCACAAAAGGAGGCTGTTACTACTGAAAGACACAATTCACACACAATTGCTGCCTCATTTCTTCAGCCAGAAAGGATCCTGCCCAACAAAATTAATGAAACCTCACTGTGTTAAACGTAAGCAGGTGTTGAGGATGCCATATAGAACAACCATAGTGTACTCCTCACATACAAAGGGGTGTGCCTTAATTGGGGAAAAAAGACTGAAGCTGAGGGACCTATATCTAGAAGGCAGGGTACATTTGCACCTTAAGGAGTAATCAAAGGGTTTGGGTGTGGGTGTTATCACAAGTTTTCATGGGCTGAAGCACAACTCATCAGATGCTGTGAAAACTTGGTTAGTTTGTCAGGTGCAAATATGCCCTGACATCTATTTGACTTCAGACTAACACAGCTAACTACATTTCTCTGACTTATATCTACCCAGACTTCCCTGCTACCCTCCCACATTGGTCAAGATTACTACTGCAACTCGGATTGTAGAAAAGTTTTTTTTTTCTCTTTGTTTGTCTTCTGTAGGGGTAGCCAAACTATTCAGTTTGTTCTCTAGTCTGAGATACAGCGGTATTCCTGTTGTGACATACTAGTGTGTTACAAGGTGGTACTTCCCCAGCAGTGTTTTCCCCCAATTTCTCACAAGTCTATAAGCACACAGAAGTGTGCATGCATGTTCACACTGTCCTGTATTCAGCTTCACTCCACACAGACTTCCTGTTTTTGAATTAGTCACTGTCTCGAACATATGATTAAAGAGAGCTATCTGATACTCTCTTCACATGCAGGACTATTTTCAGATTGATTGGATAAGTGTAGGCAAAGAAACATGAGGCTACCAGGAGCTAAACTCTTTCATTCAAGTACCAAGTATTCAACAAATCAGGTACCCACTATAAACAATAATATTTAGGACAAGTAAATTAATTTATGTCATCAGTCTGTAGAGTATAAACTTTTTTTGTTAAAGAGAAGCTCATTGCATTTGTGGCATGGCAAGAGGTGCAATTGTGTGAATCCCATATTAGATCCCATCAGGTTTTCACCTGTAGAAGGGGCCATAGATACAAACACTCCCTGCTGAAACTAAGATTTGTTAAGTGCATGGAGGTGCAAAACATAATGCAGTTTTTCACAAATTGAAGGGAAACAGTGTGGTGAGTCCTAGGGAGGACAGAGGTAGTACTAGCAATGAACGATATGGGACAACTGGGGTCTTAGAATGAGAGTTTCTTCAGGAAGTTGGTGTTGGAAGAAGAGACAGGATTTTCACGTAATGTAGGGTGCCTATACATGTGTATAAATGCCCCTAGTACATTAGGCAAAAGGAAGGTGTTGGCCAGGGTATGGGTACTGTCAACAGTAACAGAAAATAGGGAGAGAAAAGGTGGTTTCAGAGAAGGAAAAAGAAACTCTGGTTTAGTTGTGTTAAGTAGAGATGGGTGGTTTTATTCTGTAAATTATATATTCAGTGTCAAATAATTCAGTTTTAGGATGGACAAAGTGGTTCACTTAATTTAGGTCAAATTTGCAAAGCAAAGAAAAAAATAGAAAATGGAGAAATGCCAACCTGCTTTTCAAAGTGAAGTGGGTTTGATTTTTCAGTCTGGACTCACAAATAGCTGCCAGCTGCTTTGAGTGGCCGGGGGGAGGCGGGGGAGGGGCAGAGAACTGAGCCCCGTCATCTCATGGGCATGGCCCGACTCCCCCCAGTACCCAAGCTGAGGGGGCCTGTGAAGCAAGAGGGCTGTGCTCCAATCCACCACCCCCTCAGCCATGGTCATTCAAAGCAGCCGACAGCTTCATGTTGCCACCCCTCCTCCCCCTCTCTTTCCTGCTGACAGCCCCAGAGCTGTGGGGGAGGGGTTGGGGAGAGGCCCAGTTTGACAGCCTCCTCTGAGGCAGCTTGAGCACCCCTGCCTGCTGGCTCCAGACCTCACCTTGACCCAAAGGGGGAGAGGGCTCTAACTCGTGGCGCTTTATGTAAAGTGCCATGAGTTAAAGTGGGGCCCTGAACATCTGTAGGCACCCCGTGAGAGGCAATGGGACCTTCTCTGTGGTTTCTGTGAAGTCCCCTAATGAGTCTAGCTGTTTGGTACCAAATCCAAAAAATGGGTAGAACATGCAAAATCTAAGCAATTTTTTTATTTGCTAAAATTCTGACAAAAATTATTTTGGGCAGATGTTTTTTTGAACCGCCAGTATTAGAAATCAGATATTTATATGGGTCTGAACTTTATTTTATGTTAAAATCTGTGTAAGTTCAGGAGGAAGTTGGGCCCTTAACAGGCCTAAAATCTCTCAGGTGTTTTTAATGCAGCACTTTTATTAGTCTTGTTTTAGGCAGGTGGCTGGATTTGGACAAGGAAGGACTAAAGGAACTCCCTGTTCTGATTTCCTAGTCATGAAACCTTGTACCAAGGATACAGACAAACTGCTAACACTGACCAGAGAAGAGCTTCTAGTCAAACACAAATCCTGTTCAAGGGAAATGCAAAAGCTCCTCTCATAGCTAAATCTATTGTAGCCAGACCTGGCATTTGAAATGCTAACCTACTTGTGCACAGAGGAACACAGGAAATGGAAGGCTTTGGGGATTAGAATAATAAGAAATCACAGGTAGGAAAGACCCGTTGGAGTAATTTATTCATTCCCCAGTGTAGGCAGGAGTGTTTCTGGTAGGACATTCCTGAGTGTTGAATTTAATTTGAAATAAGTTAAATAATGGGGGCTTCCAGTCCTTGCCTAATGAGATTATTTCATAATGTAATTGACCTCACTGCAAAAATATTTTTTCCTGGTATTCATTTAAATGTGGTTTTGTTTTTTTGGCTTAATTTCTACCCATTATTCATGGGTTATATCCACCTTAATTCCTTTCCCCCCTTTCTATTCAAATTCTGTTAGAAGGGTATCACATTCCCCAGAGTGGCTTAGAGGCACTTTTTTCTCATCTTGATACGCAGTGAAGAATTTTTAGAAAGGTACCAGTGAACTCAATGGCACAGAATTAGTAAGTGTGCATGCAGACATGCTGTCCTTGAACAATGAGTTTAGCTATAAGACTTTAGTGCACACATATAAGTCTATATATTTCTGTCCCAAGGAGTGGGAGGTTTTTTGGTTATCATTGAAAAACTGTCAGGTCTGTTCTCTGGTTTAGGTGATGTACATACATTACCGGAAAGGGTTAACTTTAAGGCTTCTGTAGTATTACTGAGTCCATCCCTAAACATACATCCTCATGGTCGACAGAAGCCACATCAACAGACTCAACTCTTGCTGCACCTGGACCCAAAAACGGTATTTGTTAAATTCACAGATGCTAGAACAAACAGTGCAAAGCATGCCTGGCTTGGGTGAGATGAAAAAAGTTTCACTGTAGTCAGATATATAGACCAGTTCTCTAAATTCAACCCCTCCATTTAAGTTCCTGCTGGGACTTCATGCAGTAGTTGCTTGCTTTCATGCTAAATTTATTTGAATGACCTTATTATGGAAACAGGATTTTATATCTCAATGCCCATTACAGTATTCTTTTTTATTATTATTTGTTACAATGAAAACATTTCATTAAAGCCGTTATTGGATAGCTGAGTGTGAATCTTGGGAGTGAATAAAAGGCATTTATTGAATCAGCCTGAGCTGAAACTAAGAAAGCATGTAGAGCTGTGGAACTATAAAATGCTTGATGTGCTTGAAGTTACATAGCAAAGTGCAACAAGACACAGCTGCAGTTCACTTCCAAAATAAACAGAGGAAGGGCTCAGTTTTGGCACCTAGGACAATGTGGCATTAGGGATGGGGTGGTATGTCAGGGGAGAAAGTCCACTGTTAAACCCCCTCTAGTTGTAGATTGCTCCTTCTACTGTCAGTTCTTCTCCACACAACAGGGCTGGGGGATAGACTAGACCTTCATCTCCTCCTGTCCTTGCTTTACCGTAGTCTTTGAGGGGACCAGGGAGGTAGAAGACATTATGCTTCCCAGAGAAACTCTGTATCCAGGCTGTGCAAAGGCAGATTAATTGTTTCTTGTGCCTTTCAGCCTACTGCATCCACATAAGCCCCAAGCAAAGTCTACAACTGCTTAATTAAATTATAAAAATCATTCTGACACTGGGACTTAACCATAATTTCGTTCTTCCTTCCTCTCTTTTAAGTGTCTTAGATGCTGAAGTCAGATCCAGTATATGCAAATATTCCCAGAGACCTAGGGTTTTAGTTTGAGACCCTCACTGAGGGAAAATTTACTTTTCTACTAAGGAGAGGGGAACATATTCTGCTTCTGGTTACATCAGTGTAAATCTAGAGTAATGCCACTGATTTCAGCAAAGTTATTCCAGATTTACTCTATTGTAGCAGACAGTAGTTTGGCTGATTGTGACTCCATAAATACATATACTGTTTAGATGTTGAGTCTATTGTTGATTAAATATGCACATAAATGCAACAAGCCATCGGTCAAAGAAATCACATATGCTCTGTTTCCAGGATATAAACCAAAATCATGAAAAGAAAATGCATTCCTCAGATATATTGAATGATATAACTTCAATAGAAACCATTGCTTCACATTATTTTAACATGATTAGTGCCTGTGAAAGGCATCAAATTAACAGACTGGAGACTGGTGTCTTCTGTTTATCAATAAAATAAGCAAAACAGCCAACTTCTCCCATACTGCTCTACCAATCAGACTTGAGCCTGACCAGGTAGGGTTATCTTTGATGAGAGGCTATTCCAGGCTCTGTTTTCATTTACTCCTTGGCCGCTCTGTTGAGCCTATCATTGAGAATGCCCATTAGTCTTACATATGATGTTAGTGGGATGTGGACATGTGTCTATTAAAGCAAATCTGAAACCAGTGCTTCCCATAGAATGGTAGCAATACTTTTCACTTGCTACCAAATTTTTTCAGATTTGAACTGGTTATCGAGAGCAGAGGTCCCCAACTTTCTGGTGCTGCAGGTTGGATAAGTGGTATAGGGTCAGTTTATGGGCAAACCCCATGCAGGGTAGGTATGGGGGGTTGGTTTGCAGGTGTATTCCGGTGCCCTGGTATGGTCCTGTGCCTGTGCACCAGATCCAATACCATGGGTGCCCAACCCTTCATGGCAGCCCAGCCATGCACACTGGATCTGGCTGTGTGCTGGCCTAAACTCATGCACCTATATCTGGCTGTGTGGTGACCCCATGTGCCAGCATGATCTAGCTTACAGAGCCACATTGTCCAGCCTGCAGGGCTCCCCAAAAGTCTGGAAATTTGTCAGCAGGGCAGTGGCAATGAATACTGCCACAGATCCTGTGCAAGCAAACTGTGACCTGTGAGGAGCTCCATGGGCTGGATGATATGGGGTGCAAATTAAAGGCAAGTTTGGGGGGGAGGGGCTGAGCCTCCCCATAAGAGATGAAAGACCCCCTGTAAGATTTGAAAATCATAATTTGGGGAGGGGGAGGGGCTCCAATCAGATTGCTGTTTCACTTAGGTGGACTTGTTAATCAAAGAACCAATTTAATTTTTTTGCAGATCCCCCACAAGAGTCAAAGTGTGATTTGAACCCTGAGGATACAGCTCTATGGACCATAGGCCAGTGATTGAGCACTGCTGATCTAGAGGGAAAGACATAGTGAGTGCTACTGCACAGTTGTGCTGTTAGTGGAGTATCCAGCTGCTTCCTATAATTCAAAGAGAATGCCTTACTGGTGGGAATAACTTGAGAGAAACAGAAGGCTTAGAAGGTATTTTTGTTGGGTTTTTTTACAAGGGTCTTGTCACAAAGATTAATACAATAAGGTAGTCTTTCCACTCCTGTGACTGTAATCCATCTCTCCTTCATTCATCTTTAGCATCTTTCAAAACTTTGGTCTCATGAATGTACGAATCTCTGATTAGTTTATAACAGAGGTCAGCAATCTCTGGTCTGCAGAACCATGCGATCTAGCCCACAAATATAGAGCTGCAGTGGTATCTGGTGGGAGGGCTTGAGTTGCAAGCACGCTCCCTGTGCCACCATGGGAACAGATGCTGGCTGTGGGTACTCCCCCAATGCTGCCATGAAGACAGGAAGTGAAGTACTGGTGGCTGGGTCCTAGCACCTACCTGTCTACCCACCTCTGAGTTAGACTTGCAATTGGGAAAGGTGGCCTATCTCTGGTCTCTGTAAGGTACAAATCTACCTTGACTTCTGCCTGACATCAGACTAACATGGCTAACTACCATTCTCTGCTCATGAATGTAGACACTCTGCACCAGAGGTCAGCAATTTTGAAGCTGAAGCTGGCCGAATTAATGGAGCTTGTTCTACATCAGGCTGTCACCTGCAACCTGGACACCCCCAGTTCCCCCCACTGCCATGTC
Organism: Crocodylus porosus; assembly: GCF_001723895.1. Lineage (NCBI taxonomy): Eukaryota > Metazoa > Chordata > Crocodylia > Crocodylidae > Crocodylus > Crocodylus porosus. Next base: position 94,229,775 of record NW_017728947.1, read on the forward strand.
CTGCTGTGGATTGCCCCACAAATGCTGCTGATATGCCTCTGAGATGTCCGCTGTCAGTGTGCTTCCCCTTTTACTAGATGCTGCTGGATCACTGCTGCTCCCCCAGCTCTGTAGCTGGAGACAATCCCTTCTGGCCTTCAAGCCATAGGTTGCCGATCTCAGCTTTAAACAATCCATCAGAAAATATCCAGAATAAAATATTAAAATAAATAGTCTGAAGATCCTTCCATCTATGAGTCACAAGCAATCTCATGTTCTGTAGGTAGCAATTTAAACATATTGCATTTAGCAATATATTAGGAATGACGGTGAATTCTATTCCTGGACTGTGGCCTTGGCGTAGTGTCTATGGAGCTAACCAACTCTTTTAAGGTCCTGATTTTCCATACTACTGACTAGGGCTGTGTGAAGCTTTGGTCCCTGATTTGATTACACATAGATTTGGCCCAATTCGGTGGCTGAATCTCTGAATCCGAATTGAATCAGGAGACCCTTTAATCTCTCTGAATGAAATCAGAACCCTTTGAATCGATTCAGAAAGTTTCAGAAAGATTTGGTGATTCGGACCTAGACATAGTTTTAAACATTTTTTCTACATACCTCGAGGTACCAGGTGTAGCTCATGAATGCTGTGATGCTGGGGAGGAGGGAGCATCCACAGGAGTGCAGGGGGCTCCCCAGTGCACTCAGCAGCAGGCCCAGAAGTGGACCAGAAGCACTTCTGGTCCACTTCCGGGTCTGCTGCTGAGTGCACGGGGGGGGGGCGGTCCCCTGCTCCCCTCTGTCTTGGCAACTGATGCCACCTGGGTCTGGGGAGGCACCCAGGGTCTCACCACAGCTGATCACTGAGTTGGGGGGGGGATACAGAGGGGCCCCCTGCATGTTCCCAGGTGGACCCAAAAGTGGATGGGAAGTACTTCCAGTTCACTTCTGGGTTCCCCACTGTGCATGCAGGAGGCTCCCCAGTGCTCCTGTGGGATGCTCCATCCGCCCCAGCATCACAGCATTCACAACCATGCCTGGTACCTCGAGGTATGTAGAAAAAACATTTAGAGCTGTGTTTATGGCTGGATCACTGATTCTCCAAACTGACGTCAAATCTTCAGATTCAGATTCAGCCGAATAGAATCAGGGACAGTGGTCCAAATCAACGAAACGAATCACTGTCCCCAATTCAGGCCTAATCTGAACTGAATACAGCCCGTTTTGCACACCCCTACTACTGAGCACATCATAGACTTTGGACAGGTTTATGAATATACTATGAGCAATCCGGTCCTCAATGGAAAGAGGTCAATATTTTCCATCAATACTTGAAATTTTAACTAGGGAAAGGGGTAAATATTTCACAAAAATGCCCATGAAAATCTTTCTTTTTTGCCTTTAGTCCTTCTTGTCTCAGTCTCACTCATCAGAGGCCAGATTTCACCATTTTTAGGAATGATGAGTAATATTTTTGAACTTCTGTTGATTTAAATGGAAATATTAATCAATTAAAGAACAGTCTGCTATTATTAAAAATGATGGAACTTGGGCCCTACAAATGGGCATGATATTCCTCAATTGTAAAGGGTAGTGTGAGAATTAATGGGGGTCTTTAAACTGCTGTGGAATTCCCACTTCTAATCCAGTGTATTTTGTGTAGAAGCAAAGGAGGTGCTTGCTGATGGTGATGATGAGGCAAAATATTATTTTATTTTCCTGTAAAAACAGAATGCCTTTGAAACATTCTTCTCTGTCTCTTCATTCCCGTGGACTACTGGCGCACAGAGGTAACCCTGAGTATTAACTGCCGTCATCATTTAGTACATTATCATTTTTCCTCATCTGTTCAGTCACATCGCAAAATAGGTAACTTTAACAGTCATTTCCAGAACCAAAAATGGGGTGCTCAAGCATTGTCAAGGAGCTCAGCTTTGGGCCTTAATTAAAATACATATAGCTAAAAACATGTCCATTTATAACAAAGCTTTAAACCTCCCATAACATTCTGACCACTTTGAAATGAGAGTGGAACGCATTTTACCTTGTGAAGGGAGCTTGCAGTATAAAATTTTGCCGGCATAACGGCTGCCAATAAAAAATATTGTGATTTTCATTACACCAGGCTCATTTATCACTGGAAAAATGCAAGGATGAGATCTTCCATACAAGTTCAGACACATGCCCTTGAGAGCTTAAAGAATGACTTTTCAATGCAATTCCAAATGTTAATATCCCCACAGGAATGCAGATCCAACAGAGGAACATACTACACTATATAGCCATCATATTCACCTCAGTGAGTGAACATCATGCATCTGTATGGTATGATACTGTGATTTGCTGCTTGGGAGCTATGCCGCATAATTAGTCATAGGCAAATCTTTGCTTAGACCCTTACCCAATTGGATTTGATGTGGGGAACATTTCCTGTTTTTAAAGAATTATGTCTAGTCTGCAAACTAGCATAGAAATCCATTGTATTAAAATAAAATAGAACAATTATAACCCAGAGAGAAAGACACAGACAGAATGAAAGACATCATACTCACAGAATAATGGACACAAGTCTGTGAGGTAATATGTTCTCTCGAGACAATTTTAGCAGACCACATCTGGATTTTGGGGTTCATTTCTGGCCAATATCAAGAAAATATCACCAAATCAGAAGGACTTCAGAGAAGAGCAATTACAATGCTTGGAGGGGCAGAGAGATTGATTTACAGTGAAAGATTAGGAGATTTAAATATGCACAGCTTGGTTAAGTGATGACTAAGCTTAAGGGACATGATAACAGACTACACATTTCTGAAGAGAGGGAACCCTAGGGAAGGAAAGGGATTATTTAACATCTCTAAAAGGTGTATAATTTGGAGATATGGAATGAAATTAACAAAGGGAAAATTTATGCTGAATATCAGGGAGAAACCTTACTTGGCACAGAACTCTGTAATAATCTCCCAAAGGAAGTGGAAACAAATTTTATCATGTGATGCACTTAAATGTAGGCTGGACAAAATGCTGCGAACCATAGGGAATAATCCTTCATGGGCAGAGAGCTGGCCTGTGCCTAAAAGGTATTTTGTATCTCTAAATTCTATGATTAATGTTTAGATAATGGTAAAGGCATAAAGGATTCTGGATGCTACTTCCATTTGATTTATTTATCCTACACTAAGAATAATTATCTGATTATAGATAATGGAAAAGGAAAAGGAAAGGTACCAAGCCTGGGTCCAGATCCTCTGCTCACTGCCTTGCACCACGCAAGCTTCTCAGCACAACTTTGATAATCTTCTTGAGCCGCTATCATCACACTTCTACTGCTCCTGCTGGGCTTTGTCTTATACAGATTGCGTTGAGTGGATAATGATTTTGTGAATCAGGCAATGTTTTCCTAAGGCTCTGATCCTTCTAGCATGAAGCACATGAACAATCGCACTGAAGTCAAGGGAAATAAGTATAGGCTTACTGTGAAACATACTCATAAGTATTCGTAGGCTTGGGTCCTAAATCACTTCCGAATTCTACCGTTAGTAGAAGTTTCCAAGTTAGCAGAAGCGTGGCACACTAGCACGCACTCACACGCGCACGCACATGCACAGAGTTCCTTAAGTACCTATTTTAAGACAAATCATATATATCTAAAAGCTTCCAGAAATGGATCTAATGTGGGCCTCTTTCCTAATTAGTTCAATGGATTTTGGATTAGATTTTAGCATATTATCAGAATCCTGCCCCAGTAGAACGATAACATCCAAATTATGATCTCAGTAAACTTTAGTGGAAAGGAAGTCATGGCTTGGGAACTGAGCTGAGGGTAGGAAGCCAAGAGATTAGGTAGCCTTTGGTCTAATTCTGCCTTTTGAGAAGAGCTTCTTCTAGAGCAGTGGTTCAACCTTTCTGGACCTGGGGGACCCCTCACTGGACTCAAGCCACCTCTCTACAACTTTTGTGAAATGAGCAGCACCTGATTTCAAAAATGAATTTATACACTACTGTGCTTACCCCCTTGCAGGGTCGGAGGGGGCAGTGGGGGCGGGGGAGGGAGATCATTCAGACAGGAACAAGCCTGTCTTTATCTACTCAATTTATCAACTTATTCTCTCACACCTTGTGGCACTCTTCAAAGGATCTGGCAGCACCCCAGGATGCCCCAGCACCCTGATTTAGAGTCACTATTTTAGAGCCTTGAGGAGATCTCTCAGTGTTCTTGCACTATTTTCCCAGAACTAGTATTAACTTCAATGAAAATCAATTTTTTTCATGTTTTTAGCCTTTGTTATGTGGAAAACCTTTGATGTGTCACTTGTTTGAAGCACAGCAAATCATTTTTATGGTTTAAAATGAACAACTACTAACTTTAAAAATAAAAAGAACAAAATCTTATCAATTTAGGGCATAATACAAAACTCGTTGAAGCCAGTGGAACAGCTTGTATTGGGTTTAGTCAAATCCAGCCCAGAGATGTAGAAGTTACCTTATGTGTTTTCACAGATCATTGCAAGGTTACTTATTTTTATTTAAAAACCCCAAAACTTTCCTAACACAACATTTTGATCTTTGGGTAGGCGATAGTGCATATCTTAAAATAGATTTGGGAACTGAGTGAAGAGGTTTTTTTCTTACAAAGGTTGACTTCTGTGGAGGCAAATTACAGAATGTAACTGAAGCTGCAGTAATAGTTGAATGTGAAGTGAAGAAACTTAATTTGCTCAAAGTACAAACAGGGAGTAACAAAATTTTTTTTTCATATATACAAAGGTCTTTAAATGGGCAGTAAATATGGAGCTGAATACATTGCAAGAAATTATTCATTTTGCTCTTTCTGTTTGCAAATATATTATACTGTGATTTTCTAAAATGTATTTGTTTTTGTTGCTTCTCTGATTACTCTGTGAATACTACTTGATCTGTACCTGGGATTTGAACTCTGTTTTTGGAAAGTTTTCATATTATGTTTCTATTGTCTGACTGGACAGGTGTAACTCTGAGTCAGGTTTCCAGTGTGTTCACTCACAATCGTGATTTGAAATTCACTTGGAGCAAATTGCTTTATGAGTTAAATCCAACTGAAGCCAACGAAGGCCCATTGACTTCAGTGGAAGTTGGACTGGAACCATCATTTTCACTTTAAAATTCTTAACATTTCAGCTGGCATCATTCTAAGAAATATTGAAACATGTATACCTTCCCCATCATATCAAGGTGCTTTCTCTATGGATGGAGGTATAAGATTGGTGTTAATAATTATTGTTATTATTTTAAAATTACATGAATATCATTATTGTTGAGGGATCAGAATCCAGGTTGGCTGTGAAGCTAAGTTATTAATCCTTTTTAAAGCTAAACCACTACAATATTTTAATCAGGATCTCTCCTCTCTTTTACATAATTGGTATATATTTACAACCTTAATACAGTTTTATATATGATCATTACTTTAGTTTCTATAATAAAGATGCCCAAGGAAAAATATTGATACTCTCGCAATGTGGAACTAATTATTATTCATCACCAAGTATGTAAATAACATAATACTCCAGATGACAACTGTGTTAATGAACATATCTTGGTCTTCCTGGCTGCTAGAATTGTACCAAAGTCACTTCAAAGGGACATCTACAGATTGCTTAATATCCTTAGTTTCAGGTAATTCCTCTAAGGTTTTAAGAAGCCCTTAATAGTAGTGTTTGTACTCCATAAGGAAAGCTCATGGATATTTGACAGGTTTTCCCACTTATTTGGAATGGTTTGAAGAGCACACAAAGACTATTTTCCAAATACTCAAATACAGAATTTCACATAAAAGGTACAAAAATAAAGCAAACTAAGATAAATTAAACTATTTATTTGTTTATTTAATGGACTTCTTGGGAACATAAACTGGATCAACTCCAGAGCAGGAGTTTCCCAGTCTGACTGCCCCCTCATTGCCAAAGCACCTAGGACTTGTTAAAGGAAAGTTATTACTCTTCCATACACTGTAAGTGAACAGTATTAATTTTAACGGCTTGAGATTTTACTGAAACAAGCATATCAAAACTGCATCCTTCAATTAGAAAGACTCGCTTCTAGTAGAACTTCACTTGGGAGGAGCCCTCTTGATTTCAGTGGGACACTTTGCAGAGTGGCCATGTGTAGACAAAATGAGGGGCATGTGTGCACAACACTTTAATGTGGGTTAAATGCTTTTGCACCACTTTAATGGTGTTGGTGTGTGCACATGTCAGCAGCATATTGCTCAGTAATTCCAGCCACTGTAGCAAATTAAGTGGTGTAATGAGCCTAAAATGACTTGGGACGCAGCAAACAAAACTCTGAGTTTTAGTTTCCAGCCCTACAGTTGCAGAGTGAAGCACCATGCTCCATGCAGCCCCATGGCTCTGCAGGAAACCCATGCAGGCAGCCTGGCAGCAGCCTGAGAAGGCAGGCTCTGCCCAAGAAATAAAAAAACAAAACAAAACAGTGAGCCTGATCTTTTTTTCCAGCCCTGGAGCCTGCCTGCCTGCCTGAGCTGCGCAGGGGCCCAGTGCTTCCCTCCATGGCTGCTTGCCCCCCTGGACTGCCTGAGTCAGGTCCTGCAGGCGGGTGCCACGGGGGGGAAGGGGTGCTGCTGCCATGGAGGGAAGCACCAGTCCCCACCTGCAGTCTAGGGACCACTCTCCCCACCAGCAGCTTGCCTCTCCCCCCCACAAGAAAGGCAGGTAAGTGTATGGGTGTATGCATGACACGAGGGTTTACTTGGCCCTAAATTGAAGCAGTGTTTTTAAAAACCCACTGCCTCAATTTAGGGCCCCTGTTTCATCTACACCTGCCCTAAGTGGGTGTGGGTGACAGAATATGGCTCTTGATATCCATGGAATTATGATGATTAAATGATTAAACTAGATAATTACATATGGACAACTGTGCAATGCTGCTTGTATGCAGGGTGTGAGGGGAGGTAGAAAGAATTCCTTCCTGACTCCTATGCTAATCATCTTTTGCGTGACAATATGAGTTTTAACGATCCCTATTTTAGCAAACATAAATACTATTGTTCACGAAATTATCATCTTGGTCATAAAATTACCTACCCTTCTTTTAAATTCAGCTGAAGTATTTAACTCTATGACCTTCTGTGGCAGTGAATTCCACAGGCTGATTACATGCTGTGTGAAGTATTATTCTCTCTCCTTTGTTTTACGTTTACCTGTCATTAGCTTAGGGTGACCCTCCTGTTGTTCTAGTATTCAGCAACAGTGTAAAAAAGATAGACTGGATAGTTTTTTACTATGCCCTTCATAAACTTAAACATCTTAATTAAATCCTCACTAATACTTCTTGTTTCAATATTAAATAATCCTATTTCTTGCAATCTGTCCTCATGTGCAAATCCTGTGATGTCTCTCATTATTATATCACCCTTTTCTGCACCTATACAATCTTAGCACTTCTTGTTGACATCCCAGGTGAACTCTGCAGTACAAATCAGGACCTATCACTTTCCAATCCTCCGGAAGCCAGTGATTGTTATTGGTATTTTAGCATGTATTAAAGCATATTCAAACTCTCACTGTTCTGTAGTCTGCTTATATTGATTTTATGGCCTGGCTTAGATTATGCTCGGCCCTTGCACGGGGGTAGAGTAGGGCACAAGGAACCTTGCGTAAGGTCTTACTGGAATCTCTGCACTCAGAGCGCAGGGTGGGGAGCTCCCAGGTGACTCAGCAGGGTGTGCTCCCTATACGGTCTACAGCAACAGTGGCCAGCCTTTTTATCGGGCATACCACAAGATAAGTCCTCACACTCCTTTAATGCTACTCTGATCCCCTTCCTTTATCTGATCTGCTGCTCTGTTTCCTGCTCCCTAATCTATGTTTGCTGCTCAGTTTATTGCTCTACTTTTGTCTTGTGCTCCCTGCCTGATCTGTTTCTCTGCTTTATGCCCTATTTGTCACTGTGTTTCTTGGTCCTTCCCTGATCTGCTGTGTGCCACACATGGAAGTGCACTCCTGTCACTTGTGACACATGTGCCACAGGTTGGCCACCCTGATCTAGAGACTGGTACAGTGTTTTTCCTTATCTCGGACCTGTCTACCCTCTTCTTCTCCTTTTCACCCTCTGTAATGGTTCTAGGTAAGACAGCACACTGCATCAGCCTATGGGATGCATATTCCTTTACTGGCATGAACTTCTGGGAGTAAACGGTTCCTCCTGAATCTCCTTGTGTGATGACATAGCCCTGTACCACACCATGCTCAGGGCTGCGCCTGTATTATGTAGTTGGACGCTTTCACTGAAAATGGTAACAAACCACGGGCTCATTTTCAGGGCCATTATTTGAACATACTGGTAAAGTAGTAGTAAGATTTGTAAAAACACTTAAGTTAGACACATAGGACCAGATCCAAACTGACCTTGCAGGCAGACTCCAGTGTACTTGTAACCTTGTGATAACTTTGCTTTTGTGACAGCAGAGTATTTACATGCCATGGCATGAAGCGTAAAATCAGATTCTTCTTCATTTTGGATTTTTGCTTCATGTTGCACCTGATAGTGAGTGCTCCACTAGTTACAGTGTTACCTCTGTTACAGTAGCAGCTTGCTTAAATACTGTACACTTGTAGCTTTTTTGTGCATCAGTGTCTGGATGATACAGCACATGTGGAAAACAGTCGTCTGATTCCTGAATGTCCCTACCAAGCCGTTTCATAGGTATTTACCCATCTTGGTAGCAAAGAACTTAGATCTTGGCAGTTAAAATCAGAAGCATTTTCTGCATATCAACTGTCTTGTTGTGAGAGAGTGTGGGACATTTTCTCTCTTGCTCTTCAAATACGCCAAATGTAAACTGTCTGAACCACAACAGTTAACTTTGTGCATATAAAATAAGTAGGGCAAAGAGAGACCCTATGAAACAGCTGCGGTTAGTGGCTTGTTGAACAGGGGTGGGGTGAGGGAAGAAACTCGCTTTTAATCAATGTGATAATCGATGACATACGGCATCTTGTTCTTGCTTGACTCAGTTTTTTTTTTCCCCTCACTGCAAGCCTCAGTAACTCCCTCCGCCCAACTCTTTGCTGGCCAACTGGAAGGTCTGTCTATTGTTTTTAAATACAGATATATTTGAAAAACAGACATCAGCCTTCAGAGAAGTCTGCAATTTAACTGTGGATGGAATATTTACAGCCACAGTTTGTTAAGCACTGAGAAAATGCACATGCCCCGATTGCTATTTCCCATAGCCGCCTGCCTCCATGCACAGGCCCATGAGTCCACTGGCCAGTCAGCAACATCAAAAGCCCAGGCAGGGATCTTCTGTATGTTCCTGAGCTGCAGCACAAGCAGGGTGAATGGCAAGCATAGCTCATGCTTCTGACTCTGTGCTCCTTTTGCTTACAACAGTTTTGCTGGTTCGCAAAGCTACGGCTGCACAGACTAACCCAGTGGGTGGTCGTTGCCACTGAGGTCCGCTTTATGCTTCACATTGGGCTCCATGCTGTAATAAAAGCCAACAGGAGTGATGTTTTGTTGCAAGGCAAAGCCAAAGACAAGGGACTTCACAGTTTATACTGAAGCTCCTGAGGTTCATGCCTATCTTGATCCCTTGTGGGAATGATTGGTCTGAGACAGCTCTGTCTCCCATATACATGTCTGAGGTTGTGGCAGTGATACCCAGCTGTTGTGGGAAGTACTCGCTCTGTAAATGACAAGTCTATCCTGGGGAAAAGCCTACCAAATGCTGAGGTATTGCATGAAATTCTGGAAACATATACACAAGGAACAGCAATTCTCATGTCATAAATAAACAGCATTTAAATACCCTTTCATACAGCCATTCTCCAAAAGCTCAATGTTTTTTATTATCATCACTCTCCAGACAAGAATGCTAAGGCACAAAAAGAATTTAAAGAAGACTTGCCCAGGAAAGTAGAAGCAGTGGATGGTATTTGAAAGAAAATGTTGACTGTCACTGGCAGTCACAGGCAACCCTGGTGGCATTTTGCTGAAAAGTGCCTTGTTTGTGACAGTGGTGAGGACAGGAAAAACCCATGCACAGATATTTTAATCTGTGTGATCTAGAAGCTAAATTTTGTTTCAGATACTAAACAGGAAGCTGCTGTCTTGGATATCTCCACTCAGTTTAGGTCAGTAGGAGCATGCAGCTGAATGGTCCAGCTTTACAGCTGACTCATGCTTTTAACAGAGGTTACAACTGTGTAAAGTGCTGTGTACATTCTGCACAGCTTGCTTGCAAAGCCTTGATAACTTGTTTTGGCTTCTGCCTGGTTTTAAAGCACATTGTAGGTAGTACAGCCTATGGGACAGAACACTAGAGTTAGGGAGACTTAAGTTCTCTTTGCCACTAGCTTGCTGGGTGACTGACAGGTCAGAGAAAAGTGACTTTTCTCTGTCCCTCCATTTCCCCTCCTTTGTAAAGTGCTTTTAGATCAACAGATGAAAAGTACTATGTAAAAGAAAGGTTTTAACATTATTAGTCCTTCCCAAAGAGAAGCTGCTTTGTGGCTTGCATGTCCCAGTGATCCTGGGAGTTGTGGTGTTAAGCATTTAAATTCCTGATCAAGTGACCCATTGTAAAAATGTCAGAGTAAGGACCAGGAACAAAAGAAGTCCATAAGTCCACCAGATTGGAGGTGGAGCAATAGGCCAATAACCTATCCTCATAAAAAAGTAAATTACAGAAAAACTACAGTGTTGTCATTCTAGTTCATAGCCCGATTGATGAGGATGGTGAAGCCCTGCTCATGATATCTGATGTTGTGGGAAGGGTCCACGTTCTTATTATCAGTCTTTTTGCTGCTGCTGGTGCTTCCACATTTGAAGAACTACTTCTCTCATCCCTGGAAAAGTGGAAAATCTAGACCAAGGATGTTACCTATAACTTAGTGAAAATTAATATCGGAAAAATTCTCACGACTCAAAGTTTTACTGCACCCTTCACTTGCTTTTAGTGCCTCTTGTCTTCTTTATCATGGAGTGTCAAAAAAATGTAATACTTTGTTTACCAGTAGCCATATAACACTGCACCTACCCAGCCAAAATCGCCCTTGAAGGAGAGTCCTTTGCTAGCTGAGGACTGTAGGAGCTGAACCAAAGTTAGTGGACTTAAATAATGCCATTTGAAACCTTGATTCATTTTCCTTGTCCATGGTATTTTGTCTCTTAACTTTAACTTTCCAAAGCATATGCAGTATTTACCCAGTTTTAATATATATATATTTATTTATATGTGTGTGTATGCATATGTGTGCATATGCACACTATACCCACATACTTTTTATTCTCTAATAAAAAGAAGATCATGCGATGGCAGCTAGCCGATGTATTGTATATCATTACTACAAATAATTTCCATTAGCGAGAAAATGGCTCATAAGTCATGAGAAGCAGAACCTCAAGTGAGTCATGAAGGTAATTCCCCCTTAGTTATTATCACTCTGCCCAACTGGCTTTTGATATATGTTGTCCTTTAGCTTTTTTATTAGATAACTACTAGTGAAAAGCTTAGCACCTTTGACATTCCTTTCAAGGCACATCATGTCAAGGGTTAATTTGAATATCAATATATTAGGAGTTCTATGAAGTTTGGATGGAAATGTTGAGTTCTGGCAAAGGGGCTCACTTTAAGGTGTATGTGCACTGGTGAAAATGCAGGGGACTGAATCTCCTTCATTTACTCTGGTATAAATCAGATGCAACTCCCTGGAAATCAGTGGAGTCACACAAATAAAATTGGTGCAAGTGAGAGGAAATGCAAGATTTATTTGATTTTTCGCCATTGCTTTTGCCTACAGTTCATTTTCCCCCTACACCGCTCTGCGAGGGACACTATGATCATAATGCACGCTAACTTCAAAGCACAATAAATGTAGCTGCTGTTTTAAATAATGAGGTTTCATGTAGGCTCCCACCTCCCCACCCCCACCATCATACCTGCCTATTTCAAAAAAGAGGTGACAAGAAAGATTGCTTGGACCAAAAAAACTCAAAATGAAGATCTGGAGAGCTCTACAGTACCAAAGCCTTGATGTCATCGAGGTACAACTCCATGTAGTCTACATGCTTTCAGATATTTTTTTTTTTAATAAAACAAACATGCACATGTACACGCATGTGCACATACACACAATATTCATGAGAGACCAAAGGCAATAGCATCTGCTCTTTCCCCTATAATATTAACTGCCTGTTATGCCAGTCTCCTTGTGGGAAGCCTGGACTACACACTGATGTAATGATTGTGATCTCTAATCAGAAGTAACAAAAGTTTGTTGTGTGTGTGGGGGTGGGGGGTCGGGAGGGGTTGGTAGCAGTGAAAGGTTCTGAGGCTGAATTATAGCCTACAAGGGAAAAATTCTATAGTAAAAGACTAAACTTTAATCCCTTTGGTAAGTGCATTTCTGCAGAAACTATTGTATTATTATAGTGGTATATACAAAGGAAGTAGGGCACTGCTGGTCCAGCACTGATAGCTACTCCTTAGATGGTATTATCATAAAACCATTTTGTCAATTTACCTTATTAGTATTTTTCCCTGAAAAAGATCCCATTTTTCTGAAAACCTATAGTGTTTTGAGTAAGATATCGCTGACCATTGTTCTCTTTGCCATTGAACATACACAATTACATTGTTTAAGCATTCCTCAAAATCCTGTTCTATATCAAAAGCAGACCTTTTGATTTGATAAAAGGTTTCTATATCAATCATATTTATTCATATATTCTGTTTTAGTTATAAATCATTTTTATGTGCCTAAACATGCAAGCTTATGTGATATTTTTATCACCTCTAGAGATGACCTGAAGTTATTAACTAAGGACATGATCCACAGTCTGTTCAACTCAGTGGGAGTCTTTCCACTGACTTGAATGAGCTGTGGACCAAGTTCTAAATTACTGCAGTGTACAACATTTCTTTTCTTTGCTGTTACCTTATCCTTTTGGTTAGTAACTAGATCATTCACAACCTGTTTCTGAGCAGTCTGGTGGAGAAGATGACTGGAAAGCTCAACAGCTTGCTTTATTTGGTACTCATTCTTTAGGCAATTTTTACTTTTTGGCCATATTCTGACACAGAAAGGCCAGGCTATTCCCATTTTTGTTGATATCCTGGTGTGTCATCTTATAGACCCCTTAGAAACAATTAGTTTTGTTCAACCAGCTGTCTTTGCCTACTTTGACTCTGGGAACATGTTGAAAGGATTAACATGAACAGGTGCTAATGACAATAAAAATAGGACCAACTGCATGGTTGGGATAAAGTTAGACAAGCTTTCAAATGTAAGGCATTCTTCATTACATCTGAGATTTTTGTTATCTTCTCAGACCTGATGAAGAATACCTTGTGTTCAAAACCTTCTCTAACTTCATCCCAACCATATCGTTGGTCCAACACAAGATATCACCCCCCAAAATCCTTGTCCCTCACCTAATTCCTGGATCATCACAACTATAAAATGATTACAACACTAATAAAAATAGGTGCATTAGGAGTCAGACTTTTCCAATCTGCCTGCATGGACACATAATTTAACTGCAGGATATTTTGTTTGTGGCAAGGAGCTAGATAAGTAAGGTAGGTAAGAAATTCTGGTAAATTTGGATAAACTTTTCAAATATCTGGAGTTTTCCCAAATGTCTGAACCTCTGAGCATCTTCCAGACCAACTGTTAGTCTAGGATGAATGTGTAGGTGATGTCCATGGGGAATTTTTTTTCTCAAACTCTAATAAGTTCTTGAATGCTATTTGGTCATTGCTGTAATCAGGCCTCAGATGAAGAAAAACCTTTTGTGCATGGATTCTAAAAATAATTTTTTACTGCAGGTAGTACCAAGCACAGAGGTCATTGGGAACTGTAAAATAGGATATAATTTGTTTTTGTAGTATAATATCAAAAGAGGCCTGGAATAATTTTTTACCATAACTTTTGTTTTATCTGATTGGTTGCATGTTCAATTTTTTTCACTTGCCAGAGTAGCTGAGCTGAGGCTGTGACTCTCATATATAAGTCAGTATGAGCAGGCATGATGATTCTCTATGTCTGACTCCCAAAACAACATTGTACGCACATCCTAGGATCCAGCACAAACAGACAAGAACTGTTTTTTTTTCCTTCTCCCCACATATTCAGTTGATTTTTCCTCTTCTAATACACTATGATCTACTCTTCTCTTTCCAGTCCATTCAAGAGATTACCAAGTCTGGTTTAGGTTTTAGTCATCTCTTATGCTAGTTCCTGCAAACTGTCTAGTCTCCCTATTTCTGATCTATCTTCTGTCCAGCTCATCTAAGAGTTAGCCATTTAAATCATTTCCCATTTTTGCCTCTCAGATTACTGCTCTCTTTTCCAACTACCCATCAATTTTATATCCACTTCAAGGAGATCAAATTGGACTTTATGGACTTTATATACTAGACTTTTGAATACCTACACTCTTGGGCCAGGTACAGAAGTTACACTTATTGTGTGGTAGGCACGCAGAAAGTGCTCTATCATTGTAACCAAACAGATGGTCATGGCCCATAGAGTGCTGTAAAAATGGCAGATCCTGCTCTAACGTAACCCTGGATAGATGTGGTATCAGACATCAATGCTGTAGGTTAGCACGGTAACAAATATCTGCATCACATCCCATCATGACCTATGGTAGGTCACATTCTGCTGACATCCCATGAAGCATTGTGGCATCCTGATCACCCCCTCTCACAAGGCAGTGGTCTAGCCTAGGCCAGAGCTTGGATGGTCTGCCTGAGCCCTGCCCCTGGGCTGTCACTGACAGCAAAGAGTCGGCATAGCCTCTGTCCCCAAGCCCGCAAGTTCTCTCTCCAAGTAACATAGATCCATACACACAAAGAAAACTGCTTTTTTGCTGAATTTCTCTTTATTGCATATTGTTATGGGTGCAGGTAAGCAAGTGCTGAATGTGAATCTGCTGCTATTTTGCCTCCGCTCTCAGTTAACCTGTCTTAATAATCAGTTCATCTGCACTGATTCCTGGCAATGGGTGAGTTCCCTAATAGAAATAAAAATGTACGTGTGTACATGCCCAAAATATACATTAGCATACCTACACATACTAATATGTAGTATCACTGCTTTCTGACTTGTCTGGGGAAACCGAATGCATATTGTATGTATATTGTGCAAAGTATTTACTCTGGCTGTGCTAAATACATGATGCAGGACCAGAAATATGAGTCTAGCTCACAGATATGAAGTCCCAGAAATCTTGGTTGCATTCAATGGCCCATAAAGAAGCAGAGACTGTTTCTCTGTCCTCATTTTTAAAGCCAATTTCTAATAATCCTGGTCACTCACATAATGGTTTGGAATCATGTGTACTTGATAGAAAGCTGGTTAAGATAGCTTACTTATAAGTTGGAGGTATGCTGCTGGGAGTCCTATATATTCATATGTAGAGTGGCTACCTTTTTTTTCAAGCTCCCACACTGTTTTATTAGTTACCATTGTTCAGTTGTCACTTTTCCTGGCTATTTGAATAGTAATATCCAGAGGGCTCATTAGCCTTAATATAGTATTGCTTTCTTTGACCCACCTAGCAATCAAAAAAAACAAAACAAAAAAAACCCCAGCTGGGACACAGTGAGTGTGTACATGAGATGCTAACTGCACAGTAGCCTAATTCTACTGCGCAGTAGCATGCAGGGAAAAACTGTGTTTATACCCTGCTGTGCAGTAGTATTAGGCTACTGAGCAGTTAGCAGCACTAAAAAGCTGTGCACTGGCACTACTGTGCAGTTGTACCAGTTACCGCACATTGATTTAGTACTTGTTTAGTACTAAACTTAATGCGCAGTAACTGCAGCCCATTAATGAACATGTAGATGCACCCAGTGTCCATGATATTCCTTTTAGGAAACATCTCACATCCTTCAGTGGGAGGAAAGGAATCTCTTTCCCTACCTTTCCCACTCTGCTGTCTGCAAAAGAAGCAATGATTTGATTTTCCCTTCTGAACCCAGTAGATTTCCTAAAATCTGTACAGTATTTTGGAAGCCACCAAACAAACAGTCACTCTCATGAAGCCGTAGTGAGTAGAGGCAGTCAGGTTGTCCCATTTGCCAGCTTATGTCTCAGAAAGGATGACTTGGGATCACCAGGTATTTGGTGCTGTGTCAGTACTCCAACTGTTCTTTTTTAATTGTCTAATTAGCTGGTTCCCTAACATTACCAGCTAATCAGAGGCATTGTGCATTTGCAAGAAAGGCAGTGGTCCCTTGATCCCAAAGGCCAGAAAAACACACTGTTTACCAATAAATTGTTTGAAGGTTTTAAAAAGCATTGAGTGTTTGCATGCAGAGAAATACACTTCCAAGTGTGTGTTTCCTGAAGTGGTCTAATGGATAGTGCAGTGAACTTTGGGGAGAAGAGAGGTTAAGTTTATCACACAATTCTTCAGTCACATGCAAGTTTTTCAAATGTAGTAACACTTAATTTTTCCTTGATTTCAAGTGCAGCAGGATTGGGTCTTTGTACTGTACTGCTTACTCTATAAGGTACATCTCTAGTCTGCCCTTGTTTTATCTCCTTGCAGTGCATTAGAGAAATTGCCTGAGCTGGTGTAGCAAGGAGTTGGAGTTCACCCCTGCTATGCCTGCCCTGTGGATGAGCCAATGCTGGGGATTCAGTGGTGAGGGTCAATTAAGAGCAGATGTGGCTCTTTAAACCCAACATATGAGAGTGATGTAGGGGATGCATGAAAGAAAAAGGACTCTGGGACTCTGTGGGGGGAGAGGAAGACTCCAAGTTGTGGAGAATGAAGAGTAACCCCTGGGAAGGGGCAGGACCAGGTGCAGCGGCTTACTTGGTCCAGCACAGAGGCACTGGTGGAGAAATGCTGGAGCAGCAATCCTGGAAGGCAGTGTTGAACAATGAAGGTTTTGCTGGTATTTCCCAGGTGCTGGAGGCAAAAGACTGCCCAGACCCAGATTGGTTTCAGACAGCAACTGTGAATAAAGAGTCAAGCTCCGACCAAAGGGTGAGATGTGATCCAGGTGGTGAGGACCTCAGTTGAGAAAGACTGTAACTGTTGGGTAGTGGGCAGCCTCGAACAACAAAACAGCCCAATTGCTGACAGAGGCAGGGTTGGACCTCTGCTGTGAAGATTAACAGTGTAGGAAAGTATCTCTGAAGGGAACTGAGACTGAGCTGGCAAAATACATGTTGGCTAAGTGCAGCCAGTGACTTTTGGTTTATTACAATGGGGATCATAGGTAAAAGATCCCAGGACATTGTAGATGGGACAACAAGGGGCTGCCCTGAAAGAGAAGCCCCAGGAGAAGGGAGTTTTTTTAGCAAATACCAGCAACTTGCTTTAAGTTATTATTTTGGTTTGCGATTATTATAATTTGAAGATGAAGACCAAGAATTGGTAATCATTCAAAACTGAGCATCTAAGTTCAGAATGTATGAGTTCCAACTGAGGACTTTGCTAATCAATCAGTGCTGTTAAGATACGAGGGTGGAGTTGGATATGGTGTAGGGTAAAGTGGTGCCATGTACTTTGGCCATGACACCAGGGCCACATATATAAGGCAGCCTCCCACATTATACTTTTTCAACCAACTACATTAAGGCGTGGCAGACGAGAGTGAGACAAGCTGCCCAAACAAGAGAGTTCCCTACTCCCATTACAGCTGGGTAATCATTAAAAGCAGTTACAAGCATGGAAAAATTCTGCAGTTTGGGGAAAGGGGAGAGAGAGGACAATCCATTCTGGGGTGAATGAAGCCATCTAAGGCTTATCAGGTGATGCTGCTGAGCTCTATATACCTGTAAAGAAAATAAGAATAAGAGCCAGTTATAAATGTGGGTGTATATTTGGAGGCAAAACCTTGTCTGAAATATTTTAATGGCACTCCATTCTTTTACCCCCCCAAAGGCTTTTGTGGGGAAAAATATAACCAAAAAGTAAGCTATATTTCTCATTTTCACTTCCAACAATCCATAATATCTACTGTCACCATCCTGCATTCTCCAAAGTGATTTCAAATGCATCTAATGCAATAAGCATCTGCTTACACACAGAAATATTTTGTAATGTCCTGATGCAAATAGTGTCTTGTTCAAACCAAGTTTGTGTTTGCCTGAGACTTAGGTTAGTTCTCAGCTCTGAATCTAAATGTCTCTGGCTTTGCCCAGTTTATTCAAAAATCACTTTCATGTACAGAAGGGATAAAGCCTTAAATATGACATTTCAATTGAGGACACTGGGGAGTGTTTGCATTAGAGTCTTGAATCTGAACCTGGCATATGGTTTTGGTTCCAGCACTAGAATAGTTCTGCTTATGTCTCCTCTTGAAAGGTTACAGCTTTGGATGATGGAAAGTAATGAGGGGAGTTGATTTCTCCTTATCTCTGTCTCAGACCTTCTACCTAATCTTCTTCTTTTTAAAATTGCATGCCTTTCAATACTGCATCTGCCACCCTGAGTCATCCAAACTTTCTACCTTGCTCTGATTTATAAGCTACATATCTAGATGTATTTATTTCTTTTTCAAATATCAAAATAAGTTCATAATAATGCAAAACTACTACTTGACAGTGTGGTGCCTTCTGCCTCCTCACTTGTGACATCTATATTTATATTGAAATATCCTCAAAACAGGGAGTTTATACAGTGCCAGTTATGGAACGAGGAAAGAAAAGGTGTAAGTGAAAAAAGAAAATCTAATAAAATTTCACAAGTACTAGTTGAAGTTTAAATTCATAACATGTTAGTAAAAGAATCCACTACACTATGAAGTCCTTCATCGTATAGGGATGTAAAGGGAGGGTGGGTGCGTTGGGCCCTAAATATTTGCTATCTTTTTTCCCCCCTTTTTTTCAGAGGGAAGGCTCCTGCCATGTGCTTTATTTTCATTCAGTACAGACTACCTCCCCCTCTTCTTCCTTACTGATCAACTACCTAGTAGATGATAACTAGCTAGGTGAATGCACTGGGGGTGTGGTTGGGGGAACACTGAACCTCTAAGATGGGGTGAGCTGATAAATCCATGAACCTTCAGGAGCACATGGAGTGTGGTCAGCTACCTCCTTGATTCAAGGATGAGGTGCCAGGGTGTGAGCACTCAAAGCCCTCAGGCCTACTCATCTGGGGAAGGCTCCCTGTTCACATGGCTGAGGAGGCAGTCAGCCAGAGCTTCATGGGTCTGGACAGCCTGCCATGCTGCAGGGCTGGGGCCACACATATTGGTGGTGGGGCTCACCTTCTCCCCCATCCCTGTGTCGCATATGCCTCCTGGGTCAAGCCTGGTCCATAGTTGAAGTGCTTCTTCTGGTGGTCCAGCTGCCTCCCCCCACAAAGCCTTATGAGCTAGGGCAGGAGGGACCCCCAACAAGGATTGGAGAGGGAATGATGTTGCTGATGATGACATTGGACACCGCAGGTGCATAGTGCCCACTCTCTATCACCCCAGGGAATGGGGAGTTGTGCAAAAGGTGGACATTGCCTTCACTGACCATGTGAAAGTTGGTGGCTCAGTTGTGCCCCAGATGCCTGGGTTCTGTGTGTGTATGTCTGCATGTGGTATGAGTGTCTGGGATGCCTGGGTTCTGTGTGTGTTTGTGTGTGGGGCATCCAGGTGGGTGGCTGTGATGTGCCTGACAGCCAGTCGGGGCTGGCTTGGCTGTGGAGCTCTTCTCAGGAGTCTATGGCAGGTTGGGAAACCTGCAGGACACACTGGAACCATTCCCTCCCACCCAACACACCTTCTGTGCTTGGATCATGCAGGAAGGCTCTGAGACTCTTCCCCCATAAGGGCTAATGTGCATTTTGCTTCCTGCTGGCCTAAATAGAGAAAAGCTAAAAAATTAGAGTGCTACCGCTGCATGCTTCTTGAATACCAGTACATAGCCCTGAATATCATCTCCTTTTCTGATTTCCTTTTCCTCAGTTTGTTTTTCTCACAAATCTTTTACCAAAATACTTCCCTTTGCTTGTATACCTATTTCAGTGACATCTCATATAACTAGAAATGTCTCCTTTGGGTGCTACAATTCTGATCTACTGTCCACTGAAATACTAATAACAATACCTACAACTTATCTAGTAAATCTCAAAGCAGGTGGATATCATTAACTTTATTTTACAGGGAAAGATGCTGAATCACTGGCAATGAAAGTGATGTGTTTAGCATCACTCAGCTAGCCAATAGCAGAACCAAGAATAGAGCCCAAATCTCCTAAATCTAGTGCCTTACAGACTAGGCAACACTGCCTACAAGGGCTACAAAGGGATGGAGCTTATTCCACAGTCTGGACACCCTAGTTGTGAAGTAGTTTTTCCTAATGTTGAACCTGAAACAGTCTTCCACGAGTTTGTGACCATCACTCCTAAGTTTTCCTGAAGGGTGCCCTGGTGAACAGTTGTTCACCGAGTCTTTGATGTATGCCTCTGATGTGTAGTGGTAAGCTGCTACCAAGTCCCCTCTCAGCCTTCTCGTTTTCAGGCTGAAGAGTCCCAGATCTCTCAGCCTTTCTTTGTATGGCTTGCCGTGCAAGTCTCTGATCATATGGGTGGCCCTTCTCCGGACCCTCTCAAACTTTATTGCGACCTTGTTAAAGTGTGGTGCCCAGAACTGGATGCAGCACTCCAGCTGCAATTTCACCAATGCCGAGTAGAGTGGGAGAGCCACTTTGGTTTTGCTGGAGATGCATCGATTGATGCATGCCAGGGTATTGTTAGCCATACTGGCTACAGTATTGCACTGCCGTCTCATGTCCATACTGTGGTCTATTATTACCCCCAGGTCCCTTTCATTCGTAGTGCTGGTCAGGTTGGCGTTGCCAAGCCTGTAGGTGTGCAGGGGATTGTTTGCCCCCAAGTGGAGCACTTGACATTTCTCTACGTTGAACTTCATCTGGTTCCAGTCTGCCCAACTTGCCAGCCTGTCTAGGTCTCCCTGTATCTGCAGCCTATCTTCAAGTGTG
This sequence comes from Crocodylus porosus, assembly GCF_001723895.1. NCBI lineage: Eukaryota > Metazoa > Chordata > Crocodylia > Crocodylidae > Crocodylus > Crocodylus porosus. The sequence goes on from NW_017728947.1 coordinate 94,250,717, forward strand.
GCCACACTTCCCCATAACTTGGTGTCATCTGTGAACTTGGCCAGTGAGCTCTTCATTGAAAATGCTATAATATTTATCACCCACTGATTGCCTCAATTTGCATTTTCACTGATAAAGGTTCTTGCATACTGGCCCTTGGCTTCTATTCTATTCCATCCAGGAAAAGCATGTGCTCCAACACACTGTAATTACAGTGTGTCAGAGCAGATTCAATTAATCGAGTCTACTGGAGTGTGGTAATTACACACTTCAGCATCTTGTGTATCAGCACCCATGTGCTGAAAATGGTAGGTGGAGGCACTTGAACTAAAGCTTGTTCAACACCCCCGCCACCATTTTTCAGTGCAGGGACACTGATCCACAAGACACTCTGGACACTTTAATTAGAGAAGCTCTGGGAACCACTTTAATTAAAGTGCCCCCCCCCAACTCCTGGAGCATGTGTATAAACTCCCAGAGTCATTCATGGATGGTCTTGGCCTGCTGGAGTTCTCAATGCAGGGAGCTGGAATCTGGGAACAGAATTTTTACCGTTTTTGTGGGGTGAAAAACGAGCTTTGTTGTCTGATGGAATGATCTGTAGCCAACTGAGTAAGAACCTTAGGGCCTGGCTTGTTTTTAAAAGGAAATGACATATAATGGGCCATTACTTTGTGGCGTTACTATTAACAGAGTAAAAACCTTGTGATTTAGGAATTACACTCTAGAAACTGTTAAAACTGGCACTTACTTTCCCAAGAGGTGGCCAAAACAAGTCAGGCAGATTCATCTTCTTGGAGTGGAAATCATTTACTCTGTGCTCTTTACCAGTCTGAGGGAAACAACTGGAGCTACGCTCAAAGCAGTGCCTTTACATTACCACCTCTCTTCCAGAAATACAGCAACTGGCCTCTGTTGTGTGTGCATTTGTTGCCCCATGAAAAAGCCACAGCAAAGATGTAGAAACAAACTGAAGGTACTTCGATTCATGCAGGCTCCCCTGAGAAAAACGTTAATAACACTTTACAATCCAGTTATTACTTCCCTTTGTCTGCAGATAGCCTCAGTTAAACACAGCAACCAGTTTAATTCCACTGTTATATTTAAATGGCCTTGCACTGATGCTGTAAGGAGAGAAGAGGGTGCCTCATTCACCTGCACAGAAGTCACCCACTAGATAGTGAGTGTGACACTGAGGTCTGAGATTGCCATGGGGTGTTGGCCAGGTAAGTTTCAGTATGGTATGGCCCCTTCCCTCTGTTCACCTGCTCATGTCTGTCAGCATGCCCTGTGCCACTTCGCTTGCATCAATGAATGCCTCAGGCCACATCCATTCAGTCACTACATTTCTGCTTCCTTCCCTCCGCTGCACCTCAGCTACACAGACACAATCTTCTCTGTATGTGTTTCCACTAGATCTCAGTTGTGCCGAGCTACAAAGGGAGATCTTTGACTCTATTAGAAAGAGACTACAAAATAACATAAAATAGTTTATCAGTTAATTAAAATGGTTCAAACTGGGTGGATGTGTTTCAGTAGAATTGCTTAAAAGTTTTAGAATCAGTAGGGTAATAATCACATATGGCCCAATGCATCTCCCACTGAAAGATTTACTATGGAGTTCAATCCTCAAGGTCAGAATCTGGCCACAGTATTTAAAATGTTCATTCTATTAAGATGAATGAGTGAGAATCAAAGCTTTGCTGTGGCTATTGTTTCACCACGTATGAATGCAGACTCAGCATGGCAGCATTGCATTGTTTTAACATAGTGAAGGCCACCTGTGTTTGTACTTATAAAGACACTTCAGGTGATTTTTTTTTTAAAATAAAAGGTAAGATTATGGAGAATATTAACAAAGCCATCTAGATAGATGCATCCTCTCATTTTTGTGTCTTGTAGATTTGAACTGCTTCACATAGGTTTCCTTGGCGGTATCAACTAATAAGAAAGGAACAGTAAGTCTCTAGTGTAGCTATCTCTAGAGTAGGGATAGGTGAATCTCAGTGAGACAGAAAGGACTTTTAGCATGGTTTCACTGAGTAATTTGTACAGGGGGAGATATTGGTGAGACAGGTCTGAGATGTAAAATTGAGATCACATTTAGAATCTGAAATTACCTCTAATGTATATTGGTATATGTTCTATATTTTAGCTTAGTGGTGCTCAACCTTTTTTACAAGTGCATCAAACCTTAACATCAGAAATGAGCTGAGGGTCACATAGAAAAGCACTGCTGGAGCTTCATAGGTACAGTGAGCTCACCAGCTCTTAGTGTGTGCTCTGACTACAGCCGCTGCATGAAAGCAGTTGCTCTGGCCAGAGCCCATGCTGACATGCCAGGGTGCTCAGACAGGTCATACACATGTGGAGTTGTGGCAGGAGCCGCACTGACTTGCTGGTGTAATCATGCTGGTACCGGCTGTTCACACGGACTTTACAGGTTGCATCTGGATGGCAAGCTGTAGGTTGAGCACCACTGTTTTAGCTTAAGTTCCCATCGGGATGGTAGGTACCAAATGAATTTAGGATGCTGTTTTTTGTTTAGAATGCACAGAACTATTGGCCAAACCCAGAGCTTGCTGAAGTCAATGAAGAGACTTGTGTTCACTCCCATTATCAGATCCTAGAATCTCAGATAAATGGACCTTTCAGGCAGTTTGTCATTTTCCAGCAAGTTTCCTGCAAAATGGCCTCAGACAATTCTGTTTTATGCCCTGTAGACCAGTCCTATCTTATTTTGTAATCATTTCGTTCAACCCCATGTGAACTTCATAAAGCTAAACAATGTAATACGCTGCTCACCCGTAAATGGCTTCTTGTTCATGGCTGTTTTGTTTTTTTAGGAGATGAACAAGTAATGTTTGCCTATAAATCCCCTTGGGCCTCAATCCAAAAAAGCATTTAGAAATGCGCTTAAAGTTAAGCATGTGAGTAGTATTACAGAAGTACTGTTCTGGGTGAATGACAGTGTTTCTTGGTGAACCTCCTGACAGCCCATTCTGAATGTGGCTTCTCCCTTTTAAGAGCTGTAAGTGCTTCTCAGCAAGTAATGCTGGAGCACATCTTTATTGCTAAAGCTGGACAAGAGAAAGAGCATTTTGCTATAGCAATCCCAGTAGCTGAGGGAGATCTGTTTTTGTTCTTGTTCTCTGAACTTGTGCCACTACCACTAGGCTGGGGACTGTGGTTGCTTATGTAACTCACACGAAACACAGGGTCCCACCTCCCATTAGTCCCAGTGACTCCAGTTTAACCCCTACTCACATGCTCAAAATGAGCCACATACTGCAGTGCCTCATTGGATTAGGGCCCAGATTTATTTTTTCAAAAATAGCTCTGTAATCTAGATCACCTATGTTTAGGGTTTTGGGGAGCAGAAAGGTTACCAAGTATTGCTTTGAGAGCAATAGTAACCAAATTCACTTCCCAGTGCAAACACAAAGATACCAGAAAGTGAGGTGTCAAATATGAGCACCTATAGTTTATTTTTGGCAAGGGAAAAGAGCAGTCCTAAATTCAATGGTATGGAGTCAATGAAGTATTTAAGGAATAAATAGAATTCAGACCCTAAAGGGGCTGAAGCAAGAATCTAAAATTCCCACTGAAGTAAATATCAGTTACAGGTACTCATCAACAACTAGAATCTGGTCCATTGCTTATGTTATCTTTCAAACGTTTCTGGTCTAACATATATTAAGCCATTAACCCTGTGGTTCTGCACCAGGCCCAGCAGCAGCCCTCTGGGTTGCTAACCCAAGGGCTGGCAGGGGGCATGGGGCCAAGAGACAGCTGTCTGCTGGCGGGAGCTGGGACATTGCTCCCTGCTGCCAGGGTGTCGGACCCAGGTGAGTACAATGCCCCCAGGCCCTGGCAGCAGGGAGCTCCCAGCCCCCGCTTCCCAACTGTGGCTGGGGGACATTGTACCCTGCCTGGGCTCTAGTGGCAGAACCTTCCCTGGCAGCAGGCAGCTCCCAGGGGCAAGAATTAATCTCCCAAGCCCTGCTGCCTGGATGACCAGGAGCACTTTGCTCCCAGTCGGCCATCTACACATGTAAGTAATCAAGAGTAAGTAATCAGCCATACTTCACAGCAAGTAATCAAGAGTAAATTTACTACTTGTTTTTATAGGTAGCAAATTTACTCATGATTAGAGCAAATTACTGTGCAGTAAGTGTCTGCAAGTGTAGACAGTGACACTTAATGCACAGTAATTGGGTCTAATCTCAAGTAAAGCATCTTGTGCAGACACACCCAGCACGTTGGAAAAAGAAACCTGACTTCAGACAATGGGCAGTAGGATAACACGGCAGGAAAAGGGAGGATATGAGGAGGAGTTCCAGGAAAACGCAGCAACTCTAAGGTATATGTTTTCAACAGTGAATGCGTGTTCTAATGAATAGGAGGCTATCTGTAGGGATTTATCTGATCTCTGTGGTTCATTACTCATATTCTGTCTTCAAATTACATCCATATAGACAATAAATATAGTAGGAAGCACTCAGAATTTCTTGTTTTTGTTAAAGTTTCATGCCCTTGTCAACATATTCTGAACGAGACTTAAGTCAGTTTTGCCCACAGCAAATAACAGCAAATAATAGTTTCCATGTTTTCAATACCTTGGGGGAGTTTGAATATTACTAATTAATGGTTTCCCTGCTTGAAATCATTACTGGATTTTGGACGTAGAAACGTGTAGCTAAGTCAGGTCGTCATCAAGTGAGGAATTAGTTGCCTCAGTGCCAAAGGTAAAATCTCCAGTTCACTCAGCAACCAGTTGAACAAGCTCCTCAATATTTAACATCAATTGTAAACAAACAATCTCTTTGCCTATGCTACTTTCTCAGGAAAGCTTAAACCTTCCCTGTCAAAATATGTATACGTACATGGACAGTCAGCTGCTTCTCTTTTAATGATGGTCTTTTTAGCATTGTAAAAGACAATGACTGTCATTGTCAGAAATGTATTTAAAAAAGCCTACATGGTACCTAAGCCATCATGCGTAGAGTGGGATACCTGGCTGGGAGCTACAAACTTCCAAAAAACTTGTCTATTGTGATGTTTTTCTCTCTGGAGTGTTGGATGCATAATATTTTCAGGTAACTTCAACCACTCTATGATATTTAATCACCTCCACTGCCTCCCAGTAATCACTTTTATTGCATTATGCTAGTCAGCAGATTCTGTGTACTTTAATATACATGAGGTTGAGGGAGGAATATTTTTCAGTGAAGGCTTTATAGAAAATTTTGCATTTATTGATTTTTTGTAAAAAAAAAGATCGATAGAAATGATTGCCATAGCCATATTTGTTCAAACAAACAAATAATACAGTATAATGACAACGCTATCTCTCATTTCCACATTTCACCTGGAGAAGGAAACCATTTGATCTGGAAAGCCTGTGTACTACATCAGTCCACTGGAATATCTTTTATTCATGTGTTTTAAAAAAATATGCAAAGAGTTTGTACAACTTGGTAGGCAAAAAAAAAGTTTGACAAAATAAAACAAACTTGTACAAACAAATGTTGTTGATTTGGGGCTTCTGGGGCCAAACTGTCATTCTGAAAAGAGCCTTGCAGTCTAGGTTATGAAAATCTTCCAGAACTGTTATGTAGTTAATTTTTCACATACCGACTTTTGTATGCAAAACTAAGATTTTCATGTGCAGACTATGTTATAGATTCATAGATTGTTAGGGGCTGGAAGGAACTTTGTAGATCATTGGGTCCAGTCCCCCTGCACTAGGCAGGAAAAGACAACTGGGGTTAAGTGACCCCAGCGAGGTGACTTTCCAGTCTCCTTTCGAAGATTTCCAGGGTAGGTAACTGCATCACCACTGGAGGGAGTTTATTCCACAGTGTGGACACCCTGACAGTGAAGGAGTTTTTCCTGGAATTGAGCCTGAAGTGGCCTTCCAGGAGTTTGTATTCATTGTTCCTGGTCTTCCCCAGGGGTGCCCTGGTGAACAGCTGTTCACCAAGTTCTTGATGTGCTCCCCTAGGGTAGCAGTAAACAACTACCAAGCCCCCTCTCAGCCTTCTCTTCTGTAGGCTGAAGAGGCCCAAGTCCCCCAGCCTCTCCTCATGCCCTCAGCCTCTCCTCGTAAATTATGTATATGTATAATGCCTAGCACAACTTAGCCCTGATACCCCATCATAGAATCATAGAGTCAATGAGTTGGAAGGGACCTAGACAGATCATGCAGTCCGACCCCCCGCCATGGGCAGGAAGGAGCACTGGGGGTGGCAGGGGTCATAAGACCCCAGCTAGGGGGCCTATCCAGTCTCCTCTTGAAGATTTCCAGGGAAGGTGAGAGCACCACCTCACTGGGAAGCCCATTCCAGGCTCTGGCCACCCTTACAGTGAAGTAGTTCTTCCTAATATCTAACCTAAACCTATCCTTCCTCAGCTTGTGGCCGTTGTTCCTGGTGACTCCAAGGCGGGGGCCTGGTGAATAGACTTTCCCTGAGTCCCTGTTGGTGGGCCCCTGGTAAGGTTGTAGGCAGCCACAAGATCCTCCCTCAGTCTCCTCTTGCAGAGACTGAAGAGATTCAGGTCCCTCAGCCCCTTCTCGTAGGGCTGGCCACGGAGGCCCTCAACCATACAAGTGGCCCTTCTCTGGACCCTCTTCAGGTTCTCCACTCCTTCTTGAAGTGCGGCACCCAGAACTGGACACAGTACTCCAGCTGCCGCCTGACCAGCACTGCATAGAGGGGGTGCAAGAACTGTCTGGACCTGTTAGTGATGCCCCTGGTGATGTATGACAGGGTGCAGTTGGCTCTGCCTATTGCTTCATCGCATTGGTGACTCATATTCATCCTGGAGTCAATCATGACTCCAAGATCCCTCTCTGCCTCTGTGCTGCCGAGAGGGTCAGCCCCTAACCTATAACCATAATGCTGGTTACCTCTCCCCAGGTGCAGCACTCTGCACTTGTCCTTGTTGAACTGCATCCTGTTCAGAAAGGCCCACTTCTCTAATCTATCCAGGTCTGCCTGGATGCAGTCCCTGCCTGCTGGTGTGTTCACTTTAGCCCACAGCTTGGTGTCATCAGCGAACTTGAACAGGGTGCTCTCCACACCCTTGTCCAGGTCACTAATGAAGATGTTGAACAGCACCAGCCCAAGGACGGAGCCCTGGGGGACTCCGCTGCCCACACCCTCCCAGGTCGAAATCAACCCATCCACCACCGCCCTTTGGGTGCACCCCTGGAGCCAGTTTGTCACCCATGTGACTGTGAATTCCTCGATGCCACAGTCCCTCAGCTTGCCCACCAGAATTGGGTGGGACACTGTGTCGAAGGCCTTCTGGAAGTCTAAGAAGATGACATTGACTTCCTCCTTCCCATCTGAGCTCTTTGTTACCTGGTCATAGAAAGAGACCAGGTTAGTCAGGCAGGATTGGCCTGGCACGAACGCATGCTGGTTACCCCTCGACATCACTTCCCCTGCAGGGCTCTGACAAATGTGGCCCTTCATAATTTTTTCAAAGACCTTCCCCAGGAAAGAAGTGAGGCTGACTGGCCTGTAGTTGCCAGGTTCTTCCTTCCTCCCCTTCTTGAAAATAGGGACCACATTGGCCTTTTTCCAGTCCTCAGGGACTTGGCCCGAGCACCAGGAGTCCTCGAACAGCCATGCCAATGGCTCCGCAATGACACCAGCCAATTCCCTCAGCACCCGCGGATGAAGGTCATTGGGGACCACTGACTTGGACACATCTAAGCCCTCCAGGTAATTCTTAACTAGGTCTGAACTAACAGTTGGGGGACTCACACCTTCCTGGGCCTGTCTACGCTATGACCCAAGAGCACCCCATTGTCAGCAGACAGGAACACGGAGGCAAAGAGCTTGTTGAAGAGTTCTGCCTTCTCTCATGCATCCGTCACCAACTGCCCTGCTCTGCCTCATAAGGGTACAATGTTAACCCAAGACTTCTTCTTGCTACCTATATACTTGAAGAAGGACTTTTTGTTTTCCTTAATCCCAGAAGCTAATCTAAGTTCTAGTGCTGCTTTCGCCTTCCTCACCAAATCCCTACAAGCTCGGGTCAGGGAGGTGTACTCCTCCTTTGTCCCTGCCCCCTGCTTCCACCACCAGTATGCTTTTTTCTTTGTCCTCAGGCCAACCTGGATACCCACGCTCAGCCATGAAGGTTTCTTGGACCCTTTTCCTGCCTTCCAGCGCAGAGGAATTGCATCCTGCTGTTCCCCAAGGATAGCCTCCTTAAGGAAGGACCACCTTTCCTGGACCCCCATACTAGCTACCCCCTGGGCTCCAAGTGCCTCCCTGACTACTGTCCTGAGCACATCAAAGTTGGCCTTCCTAAAGTCAAGCATTTGCGCTGTGCTAGTTACCCTCCCCACCTTTCTCTGAATAGCAAACTGAACCATTTCATGATCACTGTCCTCTAGCACAAAGGATTTCCTGTGGCCCATACACAGATCAAATCCACAACCTTGGTGTTATTAGCACCATGCTCTAGCCAACTGAGTTAACCAGCCACTTAGCAGCTGAACTAGCCGGCCACTTCATCTTCTGTTTGTGCTCTTATAATACAAATGAAAAAGGAACTTTTGCATACAAACTGGGTTGTTCAGCTACCTAGATTTCTAGTTACTAGTTTTGCTAGTGTTTACTCCAGGTTTTCTATGCACAAAAAAAAAAAGTGCCAGTCCACAATTACTCATGAAAATTTGTGCTTGCAAAAGTAAAATAGCAAAATCACAATTGTAGAGGCTTTTCTCAAAATTGAGTGTGTTGATAGAAATCAAAAGTTAACTGCCACATGCCAGTTGTTCATTGTTGAGATTGTACAAGACACTTTGTATCACCTGGCTACTAACATATGTTGGCCATTGTGGCCATGTCCACATGTGCATGGACGTTTGTTTCCCTGGGGACAACTAGCAGGGGCTCACCTTGTGCTGCTTCCACTTGTTCCCAGGAAACAACCATGCACTTTGGTGTGAGGCAAGTTACACCAGGGCTAGTAGGGATACCTGGATACCCAGGGGTCAAAGAAGCTCTCTGTGCTGCTCCCTTGAAGTGTGGAGAACAGCTGAATGTGTGGTACATAGCACCACAGACGTGTCTATGGTGCCACATACCATATGGCCCCGCGTGTCTAGACACAGCCTGTGTGGCCATTGGTTAGAAGTGTTGGCATTCTATTTAAGCTGGATCAGCTGGAGTAAATATGCTTCAGTCCACTGAACACAGGGGGAAGATGGTTAATGTGCTACGCTAGAACTTTAAGGCTAAGGTTCAAGTCTCTGCTCTGACACAGACTTTCCTTTGTGACCTTAAGCAAATTATAAGTTACTTCTCTGTGCCATGGTAACCCACCTGTATAATAGGGAAAATAGGAGTGATTTGAGAATGAATACATTAAAGAATCCAAGACACTCAGGTGTTCTGGTAATGAGCACTGTAGGGGTGGCAGATAAAATTCAACAGAGCTATACCAACTTATACCAACTGAAAATCCACCCTGTGCTGTAGAGCATTGTTGTCCTGCATGCACTTGGTTTACTGTAAGATTTCAATTAAATGTTAATAACAAAAGCAAATCAGTCCCAATCTCCATCTTCCTTTGTTTGGATTAAAGCAGGAGATTGGTTATATCTTCCTTTCTATTGCAAAGAAACAATTCCCCTTATTCTACAATTTTAAATCCTTCATCATTTGGTGGTAAAAGAATAGCTTAAAAGGCCATGTTAATAGTTTTGCAGTGGGCTAATATGTAACACCTCCACAGCACAGAGTGCCAAAAAGGATTATTTTAAGTCATGATTATTTATATAAGGGCTGTCCAACTGGTGGCCTGAGAGCCATATTGAGCCTGTAAGGAGTTAAGTTGCTCGGTCCCGCTGGGCTCCTGCTCAGTCACCATACCTCATATCACCTCCAGCTGCAACAGCAATCTGAATCTCCAGGCTCCCCCTTCCCTCCTCTGGCTTCTACTTTTTGCACCCATCCCAAGGACAGAGCAGCATGGCATGATGTGGGGAGGTCCGAGTTAAGCCAGGATTGCATGGTGCAGTGGGGGTTGGGGAGGGCAGGCATCCATGTGGTATATGGCTGTGACCCTTATTGATGTACTCTGCAAGGCATGCAAACCCTGCTCATGCAGCCCCCTGGCTGCCTAGAAGTTGAACAGCCCTGATTTATATAATGATATAATATGGTATTTGCTTTACACATCTCTGTCTCTAGATCTCTGTCTCTGTCTCTGTCTCTGTCTCTAGAAAGATGAGGCTTTTACACCAAAAAGTTACAATGGATTCCTACTTTCAAGCACACAGTGATCAGGGCGATGACTGGCCCATCTGTTGTTATCTCAGATCCTTTTGTATTCTGCCCCTGTCCTTCCCTATCTCTCTGTTGGCCTAGTTATTTTGGCTTTAAAATATGGCTAGTTTCAGGGGGAGGCGGGTTGTGTTTATTATGCTATCTTTTGTCATGTTAACCCTCGCTTTTTTTTAATTATCTTTTCTATTTATTTTCTTAATAGTTACCTACAATGATGTCGTTTGCATTAAAAGCAACTGATTAAAAGAATGTTAAAGTTGGAAAAGTTAATCACTCAGATATTACAAAATGCCAAGGTTAAAGCCATTTCTGCAAGTCTTATTCAGACCCTCTGGATGTATAAACCATGATACAGACTTTAATTACATGAGAATGTACTACGTTCTTTCACAAGACCCCTTGTGGAAGAAAAGCTCAGGCTGGAGAATACCTTCTCAGTTCAGTGTTCCTTTTTATCATTTCTTTCTATCTATTTATTCAATATGGGGCTCTCTCTTTCCCTCTTCTCATGTAGAATCTGATGCACATCATCTGGACTGTATGCCGAAGACAGCATTATTATTTTCCACATGGGATTTTCTGGGGTGCTCCACTTGTGATATCTTAGACCTAGGTCTTCAAGGGATTTAGGTGCTTTGGTGGCCTTTAAGGATCCAGTCCCTAACTATATATAAACATATCAAATGGATCTTTACCATGCTTCTGTGAGAAAGGGCTCTATTATTATGTCCATTTAGAGTCCATTAGTTTGGATATTCAGGATGAGAATCCCTGAGGTATAACAGTTCAGAGTGCTAAGTATTTTATATCACTTGAGATGGTTAGTCTGCAGCTCCTTTTGACTTTACTTGTATCAGTGAGTGCTCAACATTTCTGCCAGTAGAGATCACAGGATCTCAATTTGGGAAATGAAGAACACAAGAAGGAGGGAGACATTCTTTTGCCTCAGTGCCCTCATGTGCCTTCTTGCTCCTTGTTCCGGTTTCTGGCTTAATGGCACTTCCCAGCAACCAGAAGGATCACTTACAGTGGAAGACGTGTCAGTGTCTGTAGCACTGGGATGGGATATTTCCATTTACTATCTAGGGCTGGCCTGTACACAGGCTGGTCAACATGCCGCAGCTTGGAGGGTCAGGAACATGTTTGGTATAGATGGAATCTGCAGAGGACTTTGCTGCCAAACTCATTAACAAGTTTCCATTGAAATTTTCCTGACCCAAATTTCCTGACTTTTCCCTCAGTATGGTATTTCTTTGAACTCTATTTTAACAGGGAGACTTTTAAGAGCAACTTTGACCTCTATTTGAACTTTGATTTTAAAAAGAGCAGAATCCACCATCACAGCTTCACTACCTCAGTGGCTATGATTATGATGAATTGCTGTTTATGTACATCAAAAGGCTGTTTGGTGGTAGGGACCAATCCTTCAACTCTCACTCATGCAAGTCCTGCCTTTCTTTAGTTGATGTATTCATGTAATGACTGCAAAAATTAGACTGTAGAGTCTCCTAAGACAATTGTTAAAACAAGGATGATGGAAAGACTTCACCTTCCATTACTTGGGGCTGTTGTGATATAAAAAATTCAGAATGACCAACTAGTTTCTTTGATGATGTCACAAGAATATTTTAATAGGAAAGCATCCCTAATCATAAATCACAGAAGAAGGAATTAGTTTCCCTTCTCCTTGGGAAAAGTCTTCTATTTTTAAACAATAGAATGATTTTGATACATCTTTTAACTAACCAAAAGTAGCATCTTGACAATTTTAATAGGCTAATTATACACTGATGGTCATCTAGGAATGTGCTCATTTTCAGGTCTTTATGTCCTGACAACTGTAAGAGTTATCAGCTGGAAAATTGGCATGCAAACACAGAATTTCAATCACTAAACCCTGCAGGACTGCATTTGACTATCCAGTGGTTCAATCTGTGGTACAGGGTGAGATGAAAGCATTTTTATTCTCTAGGTCTTGGATCCAGTCAATGTCCTGATTAGTTCTGTAAAAGTCAAAACCTTTCCCAATATATTAAAATGCGCAATCAGAGACCTGTGAATCTCTGAGATTAGTAGTAGTTCACAGGGGTTTGTACTGACCTTTGTTTCAGTTTCAATTTGCATGAGTTTGCAACGTCTGCATTTTGCTCTGAGATTCTGGTTCAGAACATGGAGTCCCCTTGCCTTAGCATGGAGAACAAGAGAATGCTTGTCTTAACACCCCAAAAGTGGCACCCTAGGGCTAGTTGCCAGTGTCACTTAAACATGAAACCAGACCGGGCAAACAATCTTGCTTTAATCCTCTTGACAATGCTCTTCCAGTGCAAAACTGTCTGGGAGTGTTGTAGATGACCCCCCTGACTCTGTGTCTAATAGCACTATGTAGAGATGGCTGTAAGCCGGTGCAAAGGGTGCAGCTACAAAGGACCTATCACATTTTGTTTGAGGGTTCACTCTATTGTAAACCCTTTATATTCTTCACCTATGACCTCCCCACCTGCTGAGCCACTTTGTCTCTTCCATCTTCACCCTGAAAAATGAACTTGGGGATTCATGACACCCTCCCCCACCCACTGACAAGAACCAATAAGTTGCCTTAAATGGCAAGATTTGTCCAAGGTCCTCAGAATAAAGCCTAGCACCCCTGCTTGCCCCAATTTACTACGGTGCTTACATAAATCAGCCTGGGGGTCCTGCATATTTTATTTGACACCGGATCCTGTAAAACCTTGATTTGATTCTGTCAATGTGCTGTCCCATCCTGCTTGAATGTTACTTCCATTAACATTTGAGGGGCCACAAAACCCTGTAGAAACTGCTGCTATCTTAAAGGAAAGGATGTCAGATAAGGAAAAATGATGGAATGGCTGTGGGAAAGGATAGTGATGAGAAGAATAGGTCCATGAGTAACAGGGATTAGCAAGAAAAGAAGAGGGTTTCGTAATGTTTGGAGGAACATCTTGGTAGGGTAGCAACAAAGGGAAAGGCCTAAGAAGGAGGACATTGGAGCTACCATCCCTAAGAAGTGTCTCACTCTTTTTATTTCATTCTATAGCCATCAGTTTTCAGTCTTTCTGAAGGGGAAGTGACTGCTACAGCTGTACCAAAATGAGAAATGCGTCTACATTTCATTAAGTCTTTGTTAATAATAAAAAGTAGATGAGGAAGCAAAATGTAAGATGATCTGTCATGTATGTAGGTGAGAAAGAATGGCATTCTTGGCCTTTTTTTAATTCACAAAGCTTACTATAGACTTTAAAGAAATGTATTCCTATTCATTCAGTCTCAAAATTTTAGTTCCTCTTTATTCACATCATGAAGTTACCCCTTGTAATGGCATCACTTAGCAAAACAGGAAAGCCTTCCTGAGGGTACGGCTCAGATTGGAGTGGGAGTCAAGACGAGCCATGTGTGCAGGCCTGGAATAAGATTTGTTGGCAGAGCTGTCCAAGGAAATTCATACAACTGCTGTCTAAAGTATGCTTGGCTCTTAGGAGTGCCCTCATTTTCATATGCATTAAAGTTCACCCACAAATTTGGGGTAAAAAAAAGAAAAAGAAGTAATCTAATGCAGGCCGGTATTCTTTTTCATGTTACATTATCCTGCCAAGAGATACCATCAATCACAGTTTTTAAGAAGCATGGTGACATTCTAAATGGTCTATGAATATTACTTTGATATTGAGACTAATTCGTTGGATGAATTTTAACTTTAGTTTTCTTCCCCCTCCTTTCCCTTTTAGCTTTGGCTCTCTTTCTCTGTCTCTTTATCTTTCTCCCTTTCTCTCAAGGTTTCCATGGCCACTGCCATCACAGACCAGTGTAATTAACTTACTGAAACAGCAGGTAGGAGTTTTATCAAAAAGTTTCTAGCCAGTATTTTAAATCTTGCTTGGAAGGCACTTTAGGCTGAGTCAGGAATATAAGTGATGGCAAGACAACGTGCAAAGCTTTCTTTCTTTGTTTCAGTATCACAGTAGTTTCCTACAGAGCTTCAGAATGACACATTTGTAAATGAAATGTTTTTAGTATACAAGTGATATATCAGATATACACATCCGTAACAGCAGCATTAACTCAGGCCTGTTGGCCATGTGAGATATTCACTTTTTCTTTTGTTAAATAATGACTTTAACAATAGGCCAAGGTCTCCTTGCACTGGGTGCAGCAAACACTTGAGCCATGAGCAAGCTGTTTCTGGCTTTCTCATTCTCAGCTTCTTCATAGGCTTCACACAATGTACAGTAACCCGGGAGAGCTCTAACATGCCCAGGCTAACAGCTGGAGAATATCTAGCACCTGGGGATAAGTGTAGCAAGTCATCTTCTGATTACTATCCATCCCCATACCTGTCTCATCCTTTGGCCCCCAGTATACTATGGAGTCAGAGGAACTGGTTCTGTACCCCCAGGGACCAGCCTCGTAGCAGGGGAATCTCCAAGAGAAGATTTCAGCCAGTTTCTGCTCCTTTGGGCCACTTGAGTGAGACAAGTAAAACAACAGATAAGAAAATCTCCCTTTTTCTTCTTTCTCTTTCCCTCTATTTGTCTGCTTGTGGCTGCTGAAGTAGGAGTAGGATTTAGCCCCATGCATGCACCTAGTGGACTGCACATGCATGTGCATCTATGTTTGTGTGCATATGTTTAGGGAAATTCCCAACTGTGCCCTCTTAACAGTCAGTTTTCAGATGATCAGATCTTCACTAAATCAAACACTGTTTTATTTCAGTCCTTGAAAAGGCACTCGTCCTCGGCAAGGTGGGGGGCGGGAGGAGAACACACTGAGATCTAGTCTTTAGCTGACTTTGATGAAGGAAAAAAACCAGCCTAGCCTGTGGTTATAATTTTCTAAGGTGGGGAAATTCCGCTTTTCTTACATCCACGCTCAAAAACAGTAACAATGGCTTTGTTTCAAGTGCTCACTCCTTTGAGGAGTTGGGCTGGGAAGAACAATGCCTCCCACTACTTTAGTTTTTGCATGAAACCCTTATTCAGAAGGTCAGATCAAATAATTATAGTCGTGCCTATGGACCTTAAAAAAGCTATGGGCTACTTTTTCAGTAAATGAGTATCTCTCCATTGGAAGTAGTATATTATCATTTATATAACCGAAGAGTGTAGAGGCTGGGGTCTCAACTTTGTGGTGTTAATCACTGTGAATGCAGGAAACAGTTCCTGCCCTAAAGAACTGCTCAGAGGTCAGGAAAAACAGATCTTACGATGACAGGC
>NW_017728947.1:94266532-94391163 GCF_001723895.1 Crocodylus porosus
CCCCAGCTGACTTCCTGCCCTTTGGGCAGGCGGCTGGACTCGATGATCTCCCGAGGTCCCTTCCAGCCCTGATGTCTATGAAATCTATGAAATCTATGAAATATACAACAGTGGTGCCCAACCTTTTGCTCTGTGGGCAAGACTGGCACAGGGTTGGTGTTTGGGCTAGATCCTAGACAGGGTCAGCATGTATGGTCAGTCTGCAGGTGCAATCCAGATCACCAGGCTGACCTCACACACCAAGTCTAGCCACGCGCTGGCCCGACCACACATGTCCTAAATTCAACTTTAGAGTGTCTCTGCCCACCAGCTGAACCACACAACAGCACAATCTAGCATGCAGGACCACATTATCTGGCCTATGAGGCTGCCCACATGTATGGAAATTTGGCAGCAGGGGAGCAGCAATTAATGCTGCCACCACTCCTCTGCCGCCAAATTTCCAAACCTCTGGGGAGTCCCATAGGTTGGATGACACAGGTCCATGGGCCAGATCTGGCTTGTGGGCTAGAGGTTGAGTACCTTTGATCTAAATCAATGAGGCAGAAAAATGTTGGGAACCACATACCAAGACTATACCTTAGTCAGGGCTAAGCAAGGACTTAAATCCAGGTTTCCTGACTCGCAGGATGGTGGTCAGGCCACTGAACCATGCAGACTTGCTGCCTGGCCTATTTTCCACTAGTTCAAGGCCTGAGCCTGTGAATCTTAATGTCATCACCTGACTAGTGCTAAGGAACTTCAGTTCCCATTGTTATTCTCTGCAGTCTGGGGGCAGCCAAACCTATCTCTGTGAAGTCAGGTTGAATTTTGTGAATAGATTTGGCCAAAAAAAAAAAGAAAGAGAGGAAGGGAGAGTGGAAGGGAAGGGGAAAAAACCTGAAATGTTGCAGATGCCTTATTTCATTAATTCATTTCCTTTTCAGAATTGTGAATGGCATCTAAGTCCCTACATGAATCTATTCCTTTTTTCCTTTTTCTTAAAAACTATTTTTAAAAGTTCTTAAATGGCCTGAAATGCAAATGAAGCATTTTGTCCTAGGTTGAGTAAATGCTTCATTTAGCCTGTAACTGTTATTTCCCCATTAAAGATATGAAAAATCCTTTTTTTTTTCTTTTGGGGCTGACTGAACTGAAAAAAAAGTTCGCTACACAGATCTCTCTGCAAAATACATTATCTCTGATCCACATAAAAGGCTGAAATAGTTCAGTCCCAAAGAAAGGCAAAATATGTAAAAGAGGTTAATGAACAAAAATGTTTTACAAAATTAATGACAAGTATGTACTGCAGGGCCCACCTATAATGAAATGTACTCATCTGTATTGAGAGGAATATAGCAACATATAGAAAGATAAGATGTGGATTAATGAAAGGTGCATCTGTTTAACGCTATTTTACTAGCCATAATGTGCATTAATGGCAATGGAATATTTTATGAGTCATCTCTTACTATCTGTGTTTGGTTAATGCACTCATCATTATTTCATCTCAACTTATTTTTTTTCATAAACACACAACTTTGCAAGTGTTGAAATAACAGTAAAGTAATATTGAGCTTCCCCCATATTCCCTTCTTCTTTTCAAAGATTATCTCAGATGATACTAAGAGCCCAAGCCAATGAGCTTTTCTGATGGCTTGTGTTGCATCATCTGTATATGGGTGCAAATCTTGCTTGTAAGGTTATGAAGCTTTCACAAGTGGGAGGGTTCCAAAGAGAGTATGAACCTTGGATAATATTGCAGCAGGGCTTTGCATACCAAGGAAAAGGCGTCTACGCGTATAGGCATTAAGGTGCATTAATGCTGTGTGTGGACTAACGTCCATATACAGTGTTACAGAGCAGTAAAGCATTTACACACGTGTTACTGAACAGTAACTAATTGGGCATAAATTTGATACCCGCAGGATGCTTACACTTAAGTTGGCATAAGTTGCCATATATACTGCGTAGTATGAGTGTGCACGTGTAGACTCACACCCATACTGCACAGTAATTTTGGTTCCTGCACAGTAAATGTGCATGTCCACAATGTCTAGCACTTGCCTCATTATTCATGTTTCTTTTAGAGTCTAGAATACCCGGCATTGCAATACCCAA
Organism: Crocodylus porosus; assembly: GCF_001723895.1. Classification (NCBI taxonomy): domain Eukaryota; kingdom Metazoa; phylum Chordata; order Crocodylia; family Crocodylidae; genus Crocodylus; species Crocodylus porosus. The sequence continues at coordinate 94,268,633 of NW_017728947.1, forward strand.
GTGTTATTCTCTACAATACACAGTTGTTCCTTTTTCAATATTTATGCAGTAAGGCCAAAAATTTTCAGCTGAAAAAATCTAGTTAGGGAACCAAAGCCATATGAAGGCACTAAAATAAACTGGTTGATTTTCAAAGGTGTTGAGCAGCTTCTACTCCCACTGGGTTTGATGGAAGGTGTATGTGCCCAAGGTCTCTGAGGCTGCAAGGTCCAGCAGTGACACTGGATCACTTAGTAAACCTCAGGTTAAGTATTTAAAAGCCTTTTTATTGTACAGGTAGCTAGGCATTCCTATACCTTGCATATTTTCCCAACTGAGAGCAACATAGACCATACAGGTCTGCAGCAGTGGGCAGTAAGGTTGGTTGTGCTTTATGATTTCTGAGTATCAGTGACCGGTAATGCAGCTATTAACTGTTATACTAGCTCTAACTGATTGTGTAATAGTCTATAAGTGTCTCATAATAAGGCTTCTAGCAGTTTGTCCTACTTTTGAGGTTAACGACCAGTGAGATGATAGGAAGTGATAAGAGTACGAGAATGTAAGAGCAGCAGCACTGAATATCCTTCCTTTACCAGACTGTGCACAACCCCCCTTTCACCTTCCCCACCACCCTCTTGAGAAGAGTTTGTTATGCAAACCTGCACAATGTGGTTCACACGGTAAAGGATAGAGACAGTTAAACTCGAGGTGCGTCTCCTGCTTTTACAGTTAGTTACAAACCCTTTTGCTTGTGTTGTGCCATAGAGATTAGAAGAACAGATTAAAGCACAGGAGAAGGGGAGGGGGGAAACAACTGGATTGATTGCAAAGAGAATATTATTATTCAATAAAGATAATTTTTCTGCTACCTACATCTGTCTTGGTTGCATGAACCAACAAGAAAAAAAGCAGTTTACATTTTTACTTTCAGTGCCACAATGGATTTGTACTTTTAAATGCACTGGCAATTTTCCCTCAGAGCAGAAAAGGCCATTTGAAGACTTTTTCCTAGCACATATATCTAACAGCACACAAGTGCTTGATTGACATATACGTCTTTAGCTGAGCATTATGTCTGGGCTGGGAAGGGATTAGGATAACTAGAATTAAAATGTTGAAATCAGTGCAAATCTGGGTTGAGTATGTTACACTATTACAAAATGTGTAATAGAGTATGTGTTACACATGTGTAATAGTGTGTGCAAGAATGAATCCATACTTTAGCTGTTTACAACCATACATGACAGCACCTCAACTTTTTTTGGAACTCAGTTGTGAATGGTGACCTAAAGTATGGGCCAGATTTCCAAATGGGTTCCCAGCAAAAGATTGAATGGATTCATTCTTGCACGCACTATTACACATTAAGTTGAAAAGTATTTTGTTATACACAGTTATGTATATTTTGGGGTGCAAACATCACACCTTCTTTAATGAAAGAAATTTTTCATGGTACTTTCAGAAGAACTGTGGCAAATAGAGGAGTGCAATAAATGATGTTAGATGAGAGTACCTCTGCTCAAATTAAGCCAATAGGCGACTGTATGGCATAACATAATGTTGTGAAACACGACTGTCCTTCAAACTGAATGAGCTTAATCTTGCAACTCTTTTCAAATGAGTCAGCTGATAAACTTACATTTATTTTATCTATCCACCTACCCATATGCCTGTCCATTGTCTTAGGAACTTACGAATTCCTCATTATATATGCATACTTCAATGAGTATTAAACTTCTTTCATGCCAGAGGATAAAACAAATGACCATCTTCAAGGCCTCACCAATGTCACACTCACTTAGACCTTTCCAGGATCATAAATCACACACTTGGAAAAAATAACCCCAGAAACATTTCTGAATTCTGCTGGACATGGCAACCTCCGATTGTTTCCACATTGAGGTTCCCATTCTTGAAACTGCTCCCACCATGTCATCAAGATGATATTGTACGACAGTGAACTGCACTGGCATTCCTGTTCTCTCTGGTGGTTTCCCTAGGGTTGCAGTTTACCTTTGTAAGATTTTCATCAGCTGCAGTGAGAACTACCACAATTCTGATGCTCAGACCGCTCTGGGAAACCTTGCCTTTCTAGAAAGAGCTAGTTCTTGACTCATTGATTTGCTGGACCTTCATGACTGGTTTTTTTCATGGGCAATAAAATACTTCAGAAGTTCTTGCATGTTGCAGATAATTCTGTGCATTGCTGTTTCACCCTTTTAATTAAGTTTTTGTTCTTAGTTTTTTAGAGACTACTTTGAAAAAGAAAGAAAGTCTCAGATTTCCTCCCCAAGTAAATGAGCATATCTTTCCTACAATTTCTTCACTTAAACATGTTTGCCAAAGATTCCTAGTGATGCATTTCACAGTGACATGTCACATGTTGTGTCAGTCATACTGTATTACATTAGCAGACATGACTGACAAACCCTGAAGTGACAGCACAATGTAACACATCATCCAGGAAATTAGGGGAAAAATATAGTTTCCCCAAAGTATAATGAAAAGGGCTTTTTTAAAGATATGCCTTAATTGTTCTCCCTCTCTCTGCCTGCTAAATGTTGTAAGATTGTCGAGTCCTTTGTGAATCATTCACAGGAAGAACTAGAGTTTTATTTAAAACTGTGTGTGCCTGGCAGGAGGGTGGGGACAATGATTAGATCTGTGAAGCTTCACAAAATAGTATCTCAATGTGTAATTAACTATATTTGGGGGTAGACTGACATGCAAGAGAGTTGTGATTTGCTGTTCTTCTCCAAAATTTTCCTTCGCTGTTCCTTTTTCCTGTTGGCCCATTCAGTCTGTTATCTGCGTCAAACTCCTTCCTGTCAACAAACGTATCTTTTCTCTGTTGGGTCTGGTGGATAACATTAGTAACCAAACACATCCAGAACCAACAGCTTCAGGCATCCTGACAGTGAAATACTACAGCAGCTAATGCAAAAGATTCTGGGGAGGATTTGAAACCTCTGACCAAGTGACTAAACAGGGTTTTTCTGTGCAACTAAGTAAATTAGGAACTGGGGGCACAACTCACTGCCAAATAACAGCTATTTGGTTCTGGCTTATTTGTGGGTGTCCCTGTTAAATGTGGGGCATCCCAGTACTGGGCTGGTTATGCTGTAGGCTCCTTGCATCCTTGACCTGTGCTTAAGATTGCTCTTAAGACTGGAGAACAAGTGGCAGAGGAAGAAAAGGTACAAAAATCTTACTGCTGACTCTTAAACTGACACAAAAATGACTTGAATAAGGCCACATTTAAGCTAAATTGATGAGGCCCCTAAATTGAAAAAAAAGAGAGCAAAGGTAAGATTTAAAAAACAATTTAAGTTAAAAGTAAGCTCAGAAAAATAATGACTACCTTTAAAGTTAATGGGCAGTTTAGAGGCCATTTCATGAGACCCAAATACACATCTCAGGATCCAACTAGGTTACCTGTCGTGCAACTTGGTGTGTAAATGTGGCTTCAGACTCATTTTCATTTTCTCTTCCCATTGGGGTCGGTTGCTCTATGCTTGGCCAACCCTTTGGTCTTTGAAGGCAGCTGTATCTTATCCAACCTGCACTTGGCCTTAGGGGTGTGTTACAGCACAAGGGATTTGGTGGGTGGTAGGGAAGATGGAGCCACATGGTAAAAACCAGCAAGAAAGGACTTTCATGTTATTACACAGATTCTGTGCCATGTGAGAATCTTCCTGCATGGGGATCAGTATCAACTGCTTACTGAGCTGGTTTTATGGGAAAAATCCATTAGTGATGTGAGGCACATTGGCCATACCAGCCCCAAAACCCTAACCCTCTATTATTTGTGGGGAACTGTGTATAACTGATGAGAAATTGAAGGAACAGCTTTATATGTATCAGGAATATCCCTAATTTCATAACTGTAGATACTCCAACCAAATTCTTAAATTTGTTTAAATATTTGAAGAGAGGCAGTGGCCCAACCCTTACTTCCTTATTCAAGTTTTCATGCAGACAAATTCTTGGAGGTGTATAGGTGAAAAAAACTATATAAGCAGTAGCTATAATCAGTAAATAATATTGCCTCGAATAAACATAGTTAGAAGTAGGAACTGGGTACCACTGCACACATTTGACATATACCTTTTAAGTAAGCGAGGTTCTTTTTTTGGTGCACACAGCCTCAGCCTTCCAGCAGTGTATTAAATACAGAAGACTGGCACACTTTCATTTATTGTGCTGGCCAATAGCCCACACAGACTAAAGTACCAGTGAAGTCGTTAAGGGGTACATGAATTCAGAAGAAACCTGCTTTAGAAGGACTTCCCTTTTAAGCAGTCCCTGTTCCTTGTCAAAAGATTTAGGCTGGATGGTCTTTGCTAAAATCTGCTTTTGTGGGTATTGCATACAAATTCCACAGAGTGCACAGTGAGCGGGGAGGGGTTAACACATTCATCCTAAAATGTTAGGATGATTCTGAAGTTATATTAAAACCTTCTGCCTGCCTAACATAGGGCGATTTTTTTTTTAACTACAGAGGGATAGACAGATATTCAAAATACCTACTGCTTCTGTTTTCTTGAGGCTAGCCACAAAGAACCTGCATTGGCCGTGTGTTCAGACAGGGGAGGCAGTTCACCAGAATTGGGAGTTGAGCTGAGGTTTCTATCAAGAAGTTTGCTTTCTTATCCAGACTTCCTTGATCTCAGAATAATACACAGGCTTTCTTAGGAGACTTCTGGCACTATCTGTTTGCCAAGTGGCCTGAAATACTGCAAAAGCAACTGCTTGTGGGATTTATCAGTAATTAAACTCCGGTTTTGTTTAGATTCTGTGTGAGCACATCAGTATAGCTCTACTGATGTCAGCCAAAGATCTGGCTCACAAAATTCAAAGGTGAGCAAAAATAAAATTAGCAACACCGTGCCTCACATTTGGTTTTTGAACTTTCAGGAAGACTCTGTTTAACACGGACTCGGTTTGAGCTTTCAGCTGATTGGGTCAGCAGTAGAAATAAGCTTGAAAAAAAAAATAGATAAAGGCCTACAACTTTGCGGGGACAGTTAGCCAGACAGTTAGTCCAGGACTAAGCATGGACTGCAACAACACTGGGCTTGACTGCCTAAACTCTGAGAAAGCTTCAGTATCCAAACCAGTTTGTTTATCCATATCTATAGGGTCTGTTATGCTGTTTAAAACCACAAACCAAAAAAGACCATCCTAGATTATGGCCTGAAAATGTATTTTTATAGTAGTGCTATGATCTGGAGGCTCTTACTTATTCATCTGGCTACTGGGAATACTACGAAAAAATGGGTTTTGTGCTTCAAATGAACCGGCCTAAGGGACACCCATTGTTAGCCAGGTGGAAAACAAGTGGAACCTCTGCCCTGAACTTCCCATTTGAAGCTGAGATTTATGAGTGGCAGACACACATAGATAAGTTCAATACTGGGGAAAATATGAGGCCAACAAAGGTATGAGAAGGAACAAGAGTCTTCATAACTGGACTAAAGCTATATGTACTTAATACAGAGGCCCACCATCAGCCACAATATTTTCATGTCAGCAGTGCTGCCATTAACTTCAGAGCCTTATCCACACCTTGTAACCCCAGGTCCTAACTGATTAGAGGATAGGTAGAGGAGAAAATTACCTCTCCATCCTTGAGACACCTGAGAGACCCGAGAGCTGGCAGAACAAGAGGTTAAGAAGGCTGCTTGAGAACAGTTACAATGGCAGTAGGTAGGGTAGATTTGCATCTTATAGACCAATGAAAGCTTATGCATGTCTGACTTAGTTTATAAGGTGCAAATCCACCTTACCATCTGCCTGACTTGCGACTAACATGGATAACCACTTCTCTTTGTTCACCAGTCACAATGGCCAAGTTTTGCCTGGTTTTGAGCTAAACAACATTTCTCATGCTTCAGCCGTTGTTCCTTGGAAACTTGGCTTAACTGAACATACTTAAGTGAGGTGAACTTGTGATGAGCGCTATGTTTGCAGCTGGCTTTTGCATCTTTTGTTGTCATTCTAAAAGCTGCTCACAGTTTCGTAGCTTTGCTTCATGAAAGCCTCGCTACTACTAAGACCTGTGATTTGTACTTCTAAACCAAGATGCAAAGAAGTTACTTTGCAACAGTTCTGAAAGTTTACCATTGTTTCCCTCCTTTAAAAATTTCTTTGCCTAGATATATTCATCTGGGTGGAGGGCAACCTAAAGATCCTGTGAAGTGGTCATTTAATGAAGTTGATTCTGCTATTCTTCTGCTGTATAACAGAGGAGACTACTTCTTTTTTGTGCAAACTCCAGACACATATTTCAGAAGACAAATATAAAAGGCTGGTGCCTGGATGATTAGATTCACAGAAGCTAGGATCAGAAGGGACCTCAATGGATGCTAGGGTCAGAAGGGACCATCAAATACAACCCCTTACCCATAGCAGGAAAAAGTGCTGGGGTCATGTGACCAGCCAGGTGGTTGTCCAGCATCCTCTTGAAGACCCCCAAGGTAGGGGAGAGCACCACCTCCCTTGGGAGCCCGTTCCAGATTCCGGCAACCCTCACCATGAAGCAGTTCTTCCTGATGTCTAACCTAAATCTACTCTCTATCAGCTTGTGGCCATTGTTTCTGGTTATTCCAAGGGGTGCCCTGGTAAACAGAGCATCTCCTATTCCCTGCTGCCCCGCCTCACCTGGTGAGTTTGTATACTGCCACAAGAGCCCTCTTCAGCCTTCTCTTGTGGAGGCTAAAAAGATCCAGGTCCCTCAGCCTTTCCTCATAGGACCTTCTCTGCAGGCCTCTAACCATATGAGTGGCCCTCCTCTGGACCCTATCAAGGTTGTCCACATCCTCCTTGAATTGTGGCATCCAGAATGGGATGCAGTACTCCGGCTGCAGCCTGTCCAGTGCTGCATAGAGGGGAAGCATCACCTCCCTGGACCTGTCAGTGACGCACCTACTAATGTATGACAAAGTACAGTTAGCTCTCCTAATTACTTCATCACATTGACAGCTCATGTTCATCTTGGAGTCAACAACAACTCTGAGATCTTTTTCTGCCTCTGTGCTGCTGAGAAGGTCATCCCTCAGCTTGTAAATGTGCTGGTGATTCCCTCTCCCTAGATGCAGCACCTTGTTCTTGTCCATGTTGAACTGCATCCTATTGTTCCTCGCCCACTTCTCTAACCTGTCCATGTCCACCTGGATTCGGTTTCTTCCCATCAGTGTGTTTGCTTTGCCCCATAGTTTTGTGTCATTAGCCTCAGGAACAAAATGTAGGACCCGGAAAGAAAGGTATTGGGGGGGGGGGTGTATTCTTTTCCCTTTTTAATCAATGGACAAAACTTATCTTTGGTTTTATTTTATTTACTTCAGTGAATTGAAGGAAGGAGTTTGTCAGAGAGGAGTTTGTCCCCGTGGGGTCACTCAGAAAGTTTATGTCAACGGTGGGGGAAAGGAAGAGAGATTGATATCTCGCTCATCCATTCTGCTGACCCAGCATATGTCTTGAACTAAGCCTTGGTAGGCTTATCTGCCTTTTGCTGCTATTTAGTAGTCACTGTCACTGAAAATGTGCAAATAAAATAATGAAGAACATGATAAAACAGAGCAGGAAAAATCTCTCTCTATTTAAAGCAGCTGTTTGGGTGCCAGCTGCTTAGTAACAAATACATCTTTAATGAAATCAAACAATCCAGCAGGATTTATTGATTGCTAACAATTGTTTTAAATACAGTCTGGTAGGCTAGGCTGTTAACATCCTTTTTTGTCCAATTAGTTCAGTTGGCTTGAATTAGAGATATTTTGCTATTATCTTTAAAAAAGGCAGCTCAGTCGACAGCATAATTTTTTTTTCTTTAGAATAAAGTATGGCAGAGCTGCACAGAATAAAAGATTTTGATGCTATTCCAGCTGTTTGGGGGAAGGCAACATTGCACCTTATCAACCTTTCACCTCAGCAACTGCAGTTCTAATCCATCCTGAGATCTTGAGTGAAGAGGATGTGGTGTTCTCTCCTTGGAGCCTGTTGAACAATGGAAAGGACAAGGACCCCTGTGTTTCTGTGGCACTTCAGAGCCAATTTCTGCAAGAAGGATAAGAGAATCCTGTGGAAACTTAAATCTTAGGGCTGACCTCTAGCTGCCTGTAATTCTACACTCGCTAGTGCAAAGGGGAAACAATCAGTACTATTGCAAGGGAATGGACTGGATGGCACAGGAAGTCCTTTCTGTCCTGTTTTCTCTGAACTTATGCAAATCCACTATTGACTATAAAATTGAAGAAGTTGCTCTTCCCAGCAAAAGCACTGGCTTTTCAAATAATTGTGTATCAGTTGTATTGGTGCTAGCCGGCAATCTCCAAATACCAAGCTATGCTCAATAAATCTGCAATGACATTCAAGTATATCAGTTAAAAACTCCCACTGAGTTTACTGGAATTTTTGCATCAGGAAGGACCGAAGGGTCAGACATTGGCTGTGGCTTCAAGCAGGATTCATTGTTTTTCTTGCCCATAAGTTTAATCTACATTTACAGGCACAAGGCACAGTCTGTACTAACTATTAGATACACCCGGTAGCCATCTGAGATAAGCATCCGAAGTTCATGCTCCTAAGAAGAATTAGTGGAGTAGATTATTGACTTAAAATAGTAAATTAGTAGTATCCTTATTGTGGTTTTGGAATGGCACATTTAAATAAATAACAAAAATTCTAACTATATTGAAGGTATGTACTACTTGGATACCACACTGATGGCTAATATTATTAACAACTAAGTAAGCAGATGGATTCTGTAAGCTTTTATTTATATAAAGAGTCTGTAGTCATTAAAGTAATGCTGTTGCAATCATTATGACTATCACTGTGCATAAAAATTACTCACACAAATAAAGCTCTGCAGAATTGGATCCGTATTTCTTTCCAGTCTAAGTAGTTCATGCGTACAGTGTTGACATATTTTAGATTGTGTCATTCTGTTGGCTTCTAAAAACACATGAGGCTTCTGGAGTGTGTCGTGGTGCCTTATTTTAGGCATTTCTACCAGTATGGTCACCCTCAGATAGCAGCAGTATGGGCCTACATACTCAAGACATGCCTCGCCCAAAACCTCAGACCTAAACACTTTAAGAATGTTTAGATCTGCATCTAGGTCCCAAGCTGAACTTTGCAAAATGGGCCAATTTCTTCCTTCTCTCCATGGCCACAGACTCATACATATCACATTACATCATATTACACCATGCCTTTGTGAATCCAGGGTTTTCGCTGGTCTGCTTGCATGGGAGATAAGAAGTACACTATCAGTGGCCAGACTATTACCCCTTAGCAAGAAGTCAGTATCTCTTTCAGCAGTTTTACACTGCTATTAAAAAATTAAAATTATCGGGTATGTTCCTTGCTTAACAGTTAGCTGACACTGCAAATCTATAAGACCACGGAAACCATCAGCTGAGATCAGGACCTGATAAAAAGTTATTGGCTATTGGTTTTTCATGTACTTTTTAAAGACTAAGCATAGGATAGGTTTTATCTCTTATAATGTGTATTACAGTAAATGAACATCTTTTGTTGACACTATAAACGAGTCATTTATGTTTGCTGCTTGGTAAAACTTAATGTAATACTTCAACAATTTTGTCCTAATATTTTGTCCTTTTACAAATATGTTCTAGATGCAGAGTAATGAGTTGTTCTTCTCTTCTGTGGTGTTATATCAAAGTATAAATTGTGCTTAATTTGATAAACTGATTGAAAGTCTTGTTGTTATTGCTGTTGTGTGTGGGGAGCCCAAATGAGATTAGGCTTCAATGTACGTGGTATTGGACAACCTCTATCTTGCAGGTCTTAGAATCTAAAGAGATAAAAGATGGTATGGGAAAACAAGACAAATAAAAACTAAATAGTTTTGCAGGGGCTGGAGCCAGGAACAGGAACCCCGGTCTTCTAGTCTCAGACCTAGCCACTATATTATGCCACCTCTCAAGAGTTTCTTTAACTTTTTCTAAGCAGACCTGTCCTCACCAATTATCTAACACTGAAATTCATCCTAAGTGATAACCCATTGCTTTGTATCAGAACAATGCTACACAAACTTTTTCTATTTCCTCCAAAAACTCAGAACACCATTGTCACAGAGATACTTCAAAATGACAGTATGCTTGACAACAATAATGTTTCTGTTATTTTGAAGGCCATGTGGTAGGATGTTTAAGTTAATAGATTCCCAAGGTATATAACCTCATAATATAAACATTGATAGTGGTCATAGCATCTATTTGTGCTATGGCAGGGTTTCAAGACTTTGACTGAGATTGGACCCCAGTTGAGCTTAGTGTTATGGCCCAGTCCCTGCTTCTAGGGACCTGCCTCACCAACAGATGTATTATTTTATCTTACTATTTGTCAAAAGATGTTTGAAAAGTCTTGTCAACATGCAGTTATCTCCCCCCTAGATTAATCTGCAGCCAGCTAACATGGCTTTTAAAAAGTCAGTTGCATCTACGCAAGGCTGAAAAACATGCCCTTTTTGCCTGTCAGTCTACATAAAGACAGGCAAAGGAGGGAAGGAAGTCCATGTTGTTACTCCTCTTCCACAGGTGGGAATGTGAGGAACAGAGTCTAAGTGATTTGCTTAAGATCACACAGGAGATCTGTGATCAAGTGGAGAACAGAATCTGGAATGATTGAAGCTCAGTCTGATACCTTAAACATTAGACCATCCATCTAATTTCATCTAGACTCCTCGGATCTTTAGGTCTAAGAGAAGGGGCTCAAACAACACTCAAAGATATTATCTTTTTGTTTTAAACATCAGTTTTATGTCCTGGTTTATCATTTCTATTGGTCAGTATCAAGCAAGTGGAGATTCTGTCCTATTCCTATTACAGCAGGCAAAGTTTACAAATTCACCTCCTTGGCCAAGGTTTGTCTTTATTAATTTCACAGTGGAAAACTGAATAAAGAGCAATGCCTAAAAATAATACTGTTGAGACCAGTCCAGTTGCTGGCTGCCCCTGTGGTTGCTTCTGCAAAGGCGTTTTTCTTTCTGAAAAGAGTGTGGTGCTGGATTCTAAGTAGAGATAGTTTCAATTTCCTTCAACGTATGACTCAGAGACTTGCCTTATTGTATTAAAAATGTTTTTGACACTTTCAAAATAGAATGGTGGGAAAACACGAGGCCCATCTCTCCCACCACCTACCTGTTGCACTCCATGACCTAGGCTGTCTCACCCTGCCTCCAAGCATTCTTGCCTCCTTCTAGTCTCTGCCTGTCTTTCTCTTCCTCCCATTTTTGCTCAACACGGGCTTGAACCAAAGCTAGCAGAAGTCAATGGGAGTAATCTTCTTCACTGATTTCTCCTATTTCCAGCTGAACTCCAGCTCTTACCCTCCTACCTCTCACTATTCTCTTCCTCACTTATAGGACTAATTCACTTTATTGCTTTCACTAACAGGATTCATGCATTACCTCCACTCGTCCACACATGAACATGCCAAGCAAGACAACTCCATTCTTCACCTGACTACTGCCCGCATTTCCACCCATACAACTAACTCTCTTCAGAATTTCCTACTTCCTAGCCTCATAATCTCGTTTACCATACAGTTCTCCCCCAGTGACATTGGGGTGTGGTAGAAGTCTGTTCTATGTCTACCTATGGTGGCCGCAAAAGAAACCTGACTAAAAGGGGTGCTTGTACATGCCTTGTCACCACTTCCTTTGGATACTAGCCACCATTGAGCTTCTTTTGCCTTTGTAAGGCTTTGTAAGTGATTAGATGGAGAAGTCTGAATAACATTTACATTTTTCCAGCTTTTTAAGGGAATCTTTGGAAGGTAGAGAGCTGCTACAACAACTCCCAGAGCACCCATTCCTCTGGACAGTGCTGGGAACCCAATGACTGGGAAGGAGCGCATAGTTCCTGAACAATCTGGACAGTCCAAGCACTCATCGGCAGGGGAGGGCATGGGAGTGTGCGTGTGTGGGGTGCGGTTAGAGATTAAAGTCCATCTGCCCATCTTCATTGGGATTTCTTGGTCCTCCACACAGGATCTGCCTCTGAATGGAAAAGTACTCATGGTGCAGATGCAATCAAGTAAAAGCAAGTGTTTACACTTGCAACTTGGTGTCTATAAAATCAAGGGATACTTATAAAAATCAGACCCAAATATTTTAATCAAAAGTCTGTCTACTTATGAGCATTTACCAATGCAGATACATAGTAGTAATGTTTAGTCTGGCATCAAAACCTTGCTACAGAATTAATTGGGTCTCTATAAAAAAGCATAATTGGTGAACTGGCACACTATTAACATAGTAATACTCTGACCCTCACTATATGAGGCTCATGAATTCAGATGTGATATGTTACTATACGATGCGTTGATAGAAGTAGAAAAGCGATGCAGTGAGGTAATAGAGCTCAATTACACCAATCAAAAGGTTGCTGTGTTCAAAGACAAAGATTAGTGTTAATAATTTTTCTCCAGGGAAGGAAATGCTGAATCCAGGTTCCTTTAGGGCCTGTAGATACAGAAGAAGTCCTGTCAGGATACAGAAAGGAGTAGATTCTTGTAACTAGGTCATTTCATCTCCTTTTATTTGATAAGAGTGGCCTTGGAGATAAAACTTCCTGAGATGCTTTCCTATATAATTCTCTTTTTACTATTATTGATCACATTTACTATTATTGTATAAATACAGCAGTTGTTAGAGGCTGTTTTATGCCCTTAAAAACCCTTGTAAAGTACTGCAGTGTTCTGTAATAATGGTCCAAAGCTCAGCAGTGACATTTATTATTTTTGTGATTATTCTTGTTGTAGTGCTTATATTGCAGCAGCACACCAGAACCTGAATCAAGTAGCAGGGCCATGTAATCCTTGGCCCACTCTTATAACTTGTAATTAAAAGATGATTTCTGCCTCAAAGAGCTTATAGAGGAAGTATCAGATAAGGAATAACAGGTGGATACAACAGACAGACAGGAGAATGCAAGCGCAGAGTGACAGAGGTTGAATTCATGCAATGAGCTTGGGCATGGCATACAAATATTTGAGAAGCAGAAGAGTTTTATGAGAAGCTCTAGAGGAGGTAAGGTAGACTCCTTGCAGATACCTACAGGGAATTTTATCCTTACATAAGAGAAAGCATGAAGGTGCTGTTGGTGAATTTGGGATGACATTATAGGACATGATAGCATTTTCATTTAATATATAACAATGAAATCCTGGTCCTGGTTTTCAATGGGGAAATTCACCATTGACTACAGCAGTACCTAGATATGAGGGCAGATATACCAAAGGAAAACAGGGGTATATGTGTGTACTTTTGAATCAGTGCATGCTGATGACTCTTCATGTGCTTGAATGGTAGTGGTATGTTTCAGAACCTGGTACACATGAGTCAGTTTACTCGTAGGTTTCTCCTATTGATTTCCACTGCATTGCCCAAATGAATGAAAATTCTTACATCATCAAATATTTGTACAACATTACTAAACCTATGATATATTCTTTTCCACAATTAACTGTGTGAAATGTAGTAAAACATACAGAAGTTTGGGATTTCTGTGTGTGTGTGTGTGTGTGTGTGTGTGTGTGTGTGTGTGTTAATGCACATATACAATGAAATAAATAATTCATATAAAATATACTGTGCATATTGTGTTAGTCTCCAGTTATTGCATCAATATGGTATTAATAATCTTAGGCTTGTACAAGGGTTTCATTTCTCATGGCTCTGCTACATATATTTTTTGTTTCTTCATCTTTACGAAGTGTCTGGCTTCTAAGCAAATTATAACATATTGAACTGTTTTTCCTGTGGGGGTTGGTTCCTTCTAGGGGCTGGGTTTGCATGGCTTCCTTGCTTTCTTGGTATTTGATTTGAGTAATTATGTACCCTGATTCTCCTTTCATTCACACCAGGTTTACATCACAAGCAGAGATGGACAGGAAATAGAGTTTTTCTTCTGTGGAATATTCCAGAATTTCAGTCTTTTTCTACTCTGAAACAAAATGTAAACTCTGCATCACAGCTGTGAAAAAAATGGGTTCATTTAAACATTCCATTCTGAACACAAGTGTTTTATGTTTGATAATGTGAAATTGGGATGGATAAAGCATTTTGAAATGCAAAATCAAAATATTCCATCCTAAAAAGGTCAAAATGGCATTTTTTTTTTTTACCTCATGCTATTTTATTTTTTTGCTTAAATCAGATCATTCTGAAACCAACACAAGTTGCTAACACTGTTGCTAGCATTTGTGCCTGGAGCCCCAGCCAAAAAGGGAGTCTTACTCTCGATATCTTATATCAGGTCCTGCCCTGGGTTTTCTGGGAATGCAGCCTGCATTGACTTCAATGATGAAAGCAAGGGAGATGGTACAGGTATGATAAGTGCCTACTGGTAGAGTCTCTCTAGATGCTGCTAAGTAAGCTACAGATGGACATGGCTCAGCTGAGACATGTGGGAATATAAGGGCTTCATCAATAGGACACATATGGAAATATCCAGTTTGGAGGATGCTACTGGTTCAGAAAGATTCCAGCAGCACCATGGAAGAAGAACCATGGCTACTGTGCAGAGATGAGGCTAGTTGCTAGCAGCGGTCCACAGCCCACCCAGTTCCACTACTTGTTGAGCTCCAGAGCAATTATGCAGTCCCAAGAGCCTGAGCAGGTGAGACCAGGAATGTCCCTGCCCCCCTGCCCTACTCTGCCCTGTTGCAGCAGCAAGGGGAGCTCCAGGATTCCCTGGGTGCCATCCCAGGGTTGGCATGGGGCATAAGCCTGATGGACTGCTGCATCCCAGCCATGTGGGGATCAGGCCCCATGTGGTTAGGAGAGGTATCCTTGCCCAGTGAGGACGCTGCTATGTGGGGATCCCCCATGCGGTTGCCAGGCAGCACCCCCACCAGGTGGGGGTGCCTCTCCCAGACATATCCCCACCAGGCAAGGGTACTTATCTTGGCCACATGGGTACTGGGACCCTCCTGATCTCCATGTGCTCTCCCCACTGGAGGTGGGGCAGAGGACACCACTCCATACTATGTAGGGATCAGGTCCCAGCCTGATCCCCATCTGCCTGGGATGCAGCAGTCCTGGTTGCTGGGACAGCTCTCCGAGCAATGTGGTGATCAGGATGGTCCTGATTCCGATGTGTGGGGGAGAAAGGTGCCCCTACAGCCAGCACAGCTCCTGTCACATGGGGCTTAGACAGGCAGTAGTGGGCCCCCTACTGCCTGGGCTAACTTGGAGCAAATTGATCCTGGCCGGCATCTGCCCATGCACTACTGCACAGTAGCTAATGCACAGATAATCTAGCATCTATTTTCAGGTAGCAGATAACTGTGCGTTAGCCTATTTTACTATATGGTAGCCTAAAACATGATTAAACAGTGACACTTTACTGCACAGTATATTAGTCTATTGCAGAGTAATGCATCGCATATAGACACACCCCATGAGAACAAGGGAATACCTCCTGAACATTTGCGATGTCTATATACAAATGTCAGAAGTGTGAGCAATAAAGAATGAGAAATACAAGGCTTATCCCATCAAACCTATGGCAAGATTGGCATTACAGAGATTGATTGATACCAAATGAAAGGCTCGTTTTTTGGTATAAAAGATGAGAACTTATTTAGTAAGCAGAAAAAAAGGTGTTGTATATGCAGAGTATGTATACTTACTTTGAGCTTCATATAGAAAGGAGATAAGGTTTGTTGACTGCCGAAGGGTAAAAATAAATGGGGAAAAGAACTAAGGTGTTGTCATGTAGGAATCTATTGTAGACTGTCTAATTAGGAGGAAGTGGTGGGTGATGCTTTACTTGAGCAACTATCAAAGTATCCAAAAAACAGGACCTGGTTGTAATGGGGACTTTAACTACCCAGATATCTGTTAAAAAAGCAATCTGACAGGGATCAGAGTGTTCATCCAGTTCCTGGAATGTGCTGGAGACAACTTTTTGGTTAGGAGCACTGGCTTTGACTAATTTGTTTCTGACTAATAAGGAAGAATTGATTTGCAATCTAAATGTAGAAGGTAATTTGGGGAAAGTGATCATGAAATCTCTTCTAAGGAAAGGAAGGTGTGAGATAAACAGAATAAAGGTAAAAGGACTTCAGGAAAGCAGACTTCAACAAATACTTCAACAGACTCAGGATATTGATAGACAGGGCCTCTGATGGATAAAGGAATGCAGGAGAGCTGGCAGTTGCTGAAAAAAACTATATTAATTGAATGAAAAGTTAAAGTAATCCAATGTGGAGGTAAGACAGGAGGAGACCAATGTGGCTGCATCAGGAGCACTTCAGTGTCTTGAAAATAAAAAAAGGAACCAAACAAAACTGGGAGCAAAGGCACACTGTTAAGGATGAGTCTGAAGGACTAGCAAAATCATCCTAGATTCTTACAGAACTAGCCAAAGAAGACTCCAGATCAGAGCAGTTATCTTCGAAACTCATGGAAGACAGGGGAGTTCCAGAAAAATGGAACATGGCAAATATAATGCCTATCTTTTTTTTAAAAATGGCAAAAAAGGAAAACCAGGTTATTTATGGTCAGCCTTACTTTAATGCCCAGCAAGATACTAGAACAAACTATTAAACAATCAATTTTGTTTAACAAGCCAGTAGCTGGATGTTAATAAAGTTATACAAAACAGACAAGGTGGGGTTGTTAAGAATATATTATGTTAAACCAATATAATTTCCTTTACAATAAGGTAACTGGTCTCATGGATAAAGGAAAAGCAATACCTGTGACATATCTTGACATGACTTAGGCTTTTGACACTACCCCACATGGTGTCCTCATAATCAAGCTAATGAAGTATGGTCTAGAAAGAAATACCAGCAGGTGGATATACAACTGGTTGAGAAATCACTCTGAAAATCAGCTATCAGCAGTACCCTGTCAAACTAGGAAGGTTTCTTAAGTGGTCACAGGGTAGAAGGGCCTGTTCTGGGCTCAGTTTTATGCAATACATTCATTAATTTCTTGGATGATTAAATGGATAGTATAGTTAAACAATTTGCTGTTGACACCAAATTTGGCATGATTGCAAGCACTTTGGAGGACAAGATTAGAATTCAAAATCATCTAGCAAATTGGAGAGATGATCTGAAACCAGCTGAATATGGGGTTTTGTTTGCTAATTTTTTTTCCACATAACATGATATTAAACATAATAGCCAGGTTTATACCCAATGTGAGGTGACTTCCGGGTCTCAAACCTGGTGCCACAGGCCACTTCTACACAGCAAACTCACTATGTCTGGCACACTGTGCTTATTTGGGTGGATGCCGTCTCAGCTGGAAGTAGTCTAGCTGCTGATTTTGGGTGAGCTAATAAGCAGGCCTGGGTGACAGTCCAGTTAGCCCAGGATCTCCATAATTAGCCCACTCTTGGTACCCACACTGACACAGCCACATTTTTCCTCATTTGGAAGCAACCTGCATAGGGTAAACCAGTGTGTTTTTCAGTGCCATGAAAAGTTTATCATGTAGACATTGCCATGACTGTTTTATGAAGTCTGAGAAGTGAGAGAACAAAGGGACTGTGCTAAGATATTGTTTAATCCCAGATTTAGAAAAGGATATTAGGAGAGTCTGTCCAGTGAATATTGCTACAAGCTGGCAGCTTCTCAAAGAGGCTCAGAGACAAAGACAGCGGACTTTGAGCAGGTCACTCTTCCTCCTCAGCAGAGCTGAGATTGGCTGGGATGTGGAGAATTTACACAAGCTGGCAAGGAAAGGCTAAAATGCAAATAAGACCCATACATATAGGCCCTTGGCCTATACATTTTGTACCTCTGGGGGAACGAATAAATAAGGTTTTATTTTGCAGAAACTTCTTTTGAATTGCTGTAGCCAACCCACTAGCCAGAGGTTCCCCAGAACAACAGGGCCTACCAGTGTGAAAAGCAGTTTTGCCAGTTGATTTAACACAATTGAGAAGCAAACAGAAGGTCTGTAGGTCTGAGGGTGATTGGACCGTGCGGCTCCAGGCAGAGTGAGATGCAGGAAGCCAGACAATGAATTTGAGGGACACTAAAAGTTATCTAAGATGCAGTTTGCCCTGCAGCTGTGACAGCAGCATGCTCGTCTGAATGTGCGCTGTACCCACAAATTGACATGAATAGACCCTAGAATTTTGACCCTTCATTCCTGCACCCTAGCCTATTTCTACTGCACATTAGTGTATTAGCACTGTTTTTGACATGATGCTTTAATGCGCAGTAGAATAGGCTAATATGCATTACAGTGCACATGTATATGCACCCTTTAAGGAGAACTCTAGTACCTAGTCTCTTCCCTGTCTAGCTACAAGACTTTTTAGTTGTTTTATGTAAATAAACAGACATATCCCTAGATACTTTATGTATGCTTAAGAAACTAAGTTATGTCTCCAGGTCTCTCAAAAATGTTAGTAGCACATCTGCAAGGAGGGATGGTCTATGTTTATTTCCATTATCACGGATGCATCTTGTAGTTCCAAGAATTTCTGCCAGGGCCATGCATGAGATGCAGACATGGGTCATGAGATGGGGACAAAGAGAACTTGGATGGACCCACAGTCCATTTCCTCCTGAATAACCCGAATAAAGCATGAAATTGTGTGAATATATTTGCAATCAAAAAAAAGCAATCATTTTACTGTTCTCAACTCAAGAAATAACTTTGCCATTTTTCCAGTGTAACACTGCATCTCACAACTTATTACCAGCAATGTGAAAAAGATACAGATGCAAACTTATCAAAGACTAACCAAGACAGGATATCTCTGATCCTCTGATTCCCTTAGGGAAACTTCTTCCACTTAATGCAGTGCATGCTAGTTATTTTCTCAAGCTCTCTGGAGACGTCTGAAATTTATTTCCAAGGGAGTCTATTCATAATATGCTTCTTTTTCTTCTGCTCCTTTGGATTTATTTATAAAGTAGAATTATTGTTATTTTTTAAAACCTGGCTTGCCTGATATGCTGTTCTTTACCTGCAATACTCCTCCACTCCCAAATGCCCTATTATAGGAGGAAAGGGTGAAAGATATGCTCATTTTTCAGACCCTTAGTGTTTTGAAGTGGACAAATAAATAAATGATGATTCACTTATTTTGAACCAGTTGCAATTAAAAATGCCTCTAGTTTTTATACCACATCATTTTTCCTGTATCTCATGGAAAGATGATTTCAAGACAGCCATTTATAAGCTTCAGTACTACAGAAGTGGGGGGATCTACTTTCCAAGTAAACCAACTGTACTAAGAAAATATGGAGAGCCATAAAACACCATCGTGCTGGGTATGCCGATACCAAGGGGTATCATGGTAAATGACCTCACCGAACCCAGAGCGCAAGTGGTGTCAGCCTGCAGGTGCCCATTTGGTGCAAAGCAGCCACACTGATTTTACTTCAGCTGCAGGTCTGGCCTTGTGTGTAACTCTAAAACAATATGTGTAAACATATGTAGAGAGTTTAGATTTGCAAAGTTGCCTGCTGTTACTTATATAAAGACTCATTGCTTCTCTATGGAAAAAAAAATGTTGTCTTTTTGAAATTTTCCTTGTACATTGATCTTCTGAGTTCTCCTGAAGTGCAGAACTAGACTTCTTTTTTCCCCCTTAGACTTTCCTGCTCATTTTATTTCACTTCAAAGTTAATTCTGTTGATGAATGTTGCTAGATTGGTAGCTCTAGAGACCAAAATCTTGTGTATATCAACAATATAGCTATGTAGTTGCTACCCCTTCTGTAAGGTTCCCTAGTTTTCCTCAGTGCCATTTCTAAGACTGGCAGTCTCCAAGTGAAGGGAGACTCTGTTCTTTTCTGGACTACAACTTGCTAGAATGGGAATCCTAGGCCGTGTCCAGGTGAGCACGGCCGTGCACTATGTGGCACCGCAAACATGTCTGCTGTACCACATGCTTCACATTTAGACACTCTCAGTGTTGCAAGGATGTGCTACCCGTGCATGCACTTCCGCACTTTTTTTATATCCAGGGGATCAAGAAAACCTGGAGGAAAAAAAAAAGTAGAGCAGCGCACACTGCTCAAAAGCGGAGCCAGGCCACCCAGCTGCCATCCAGCCTCTGCATGACAGAACAGCTGCTGCTGCAGCCCTGGGAGGCCCCCAGGACCACAGGTAAGGCTGCTGGGGCCAGCCTCGTGCTGGCCCCAGCCTCCCCTACCCCACCCTGGGGAACTTGCCATGCTCCAAAGTGCTCACGGCATGGGCGTTCCCTGGGGATAAGTAGCGGCGCAAGGTGTGCCACAGTGTGCTGCAGTTCAGCAGTGTGCCAAATGTCCACGCTCATCTGGACATGGCCCTAGAAGCTGATATTTCATTTTTACCTCAGTGCTTCAGTTTTATCTTCAGGTCTGGCCAGATCCTTGCATCATTATGGAGCAGCTGGGCCTTTTCTAGATCACATTGCTACTTTTGGTGGTTGGAAACAGAATGGATGAACCAGGTCCTTAGCAGATGTAACTCAGTAGAACTGCACTAAAATCAAACCTTGATATCAACTGATGAATGACTGCCCTTATAGCTCTTTTCCTTACTTGACCTTGTATGTCTTTAAATAATGTTTCAGAATGTAGATCTTACCTTATCTTCTCTCCCCAAACCAAAGTTACGTAAAATGACTGCCATGGTACCTCTGAGAGTCCTGAAATCATGATGACTCTCACCAGTGTTAAAAACAATCACAGGCCAGTGATTTAAAAGGAGTGCAAAGCAAAATGACAAACAATTTTATGTGACATGTCTTGAAAAATGCTTTCTTCCTTACCCCTGGCCCTAGTAAAAATGAACAATTAATCGAATTACAGTATAAACTGTGGGGAAAGTGTTCTTTTTAGAAGTGAGGTTGCTAAGGAGGAAAAAATGTATTTAATCTGTTCTTTCACACTGACAAACTCCGAGAGAGTATTTTGTAGTTTTCCTGATAAGATTCTGCCTGAAGCGCCATAAATGTGGCTGGATTCTATTGTCCTTTTTACTGCTTTGCACTGGTTTCATTCCAGCAGCCTCAGTGGAGTTACATCTGATTTAAACTGTCTATATGAAAGCAAATTCAGGCCCAAAGTATTCACAAATATGTAATGTGCTCCTTAGGCAACTTTATGATACTCATTTCAGATAGGAAGCACAATCAACATGTGAAATGATTTGCTCTGCTCTTTCCAAAGGGTTAAAAAGGCTACAATTTATGCTTTTATATGTTGCTTTTTAAAATATTTTTTCAGTCTCTATTTACTTCTGTGGACTGAGGTTTAAGAGTCACCCAAGTCCCTGTGGCTTTTAGCTTATTTTAGATACTTTTATGGTTTTTGTGCCTACAATACACAAGGACCTTCCAATCTTTAATATATTTGCCTTCAAAACCCCTAATGCAGATGAGAAGGATAGTTATTCTGTTTTACAACTGTGGTCTGATACAGATTTGTTTAATATGTAATCTGTCTAATGTCTACAAGGGGGACAATCCTTTGGCAGATCAGGAAACTGAAGAAGGATTTCCAAAATCCCCATGCTAATACTGTGACCATTAGATCATCCCTCTTTTAAGAGGAAACATTAGTGGCCAAAGGGAAATTGGATCCATGAAAACATGTATGGCAAGATTTAGGAGGAGGGCCATATGTACTGCTATATTGGACCAGACCATTGATTCTCCTAGGCCACTATCCTTTTTCTTGCAATAGTCAACACAAGTCAATTCAGAGTAAGAATCCTTACAGAGAAGTGATGCTTGCTTGTCTCTATTGTTATAACTATTATTATTATCATTCCTCTTCTTTTTTTGTTAGAAGGGACATTGTTTTAAGGCTTAGATGTATTGCAAGGCCATATGGTCCTATGTTTATGCTGACAACTGATAAAAATACTTGAGGCATCCTATAATGCTCTGTTGCAAATAATAAAGAAGATACAATGCAGAGCATGTAAGCCAGCTCCTGAGGCAGCACAACCCTCCTCCACTGTCCACTCTGAGTTGCGCATGCAGTCGCCACCAGCATGGAGCTAATGCCGGGGCTCTGGAGCCCAGTGCAGCTGTTTGCAGCCTGTCTGCTGCCTGCTGCAGCTGCCCAGAGCCCAGGGTGGCTACAAACAGATGAACCAGGCTTGGAGCCCTGCATGCATGCCTCAGAGCAGACAGTGTGGGAGAGGCCAGAGTTGCCCTGCCTCAGGCCCTTCCCCCACTGCCCGCCCTGATTCACACGTGCACCCACTGGTATGGAGCTGATGCTGGGCTCCAGAGCTACAGCAGCATCAGTTTCCTCCCAGTGGTGATAAGGCGCCACCCCTCCCAGCACTGCCACTGCCGCCACCCCACCCCGCACAGCTGAGCCTACCTGACCCACCCACTCCAAGCCCAACCCTGGCCCAGCCCCCCCACCGAGATGAGGCTGGTGCTGCCCCTGCCAGGAGAGCTGCACCTTTGTGGGGTTAGTTGTTTGGGGTGGGTAGGTGGTGGCGGTGCTAGGAGGAGTGGCTACAGGAGGGCTAAGACAAATTTTGGAGTGGCTGTAGCCTCCCGAAAGCCCCTCCCCGCCTCCATTCTGCCTCTGCAGCTGGCTGATGGGTGGCCTCTGAGCCAGAGCCTTGGTGAGCAGCACTGCAGCCCGGGCACTGTTGTGTCAGACTTTGTCTGGTGGCCCAGCAGCCCAGCTCTGTGTGTGCACGCACATGCATCTGGTTCTCTGTGTTAGTCTGCCTCTGTCTGGTTCTGTGTGCCTGTGTGTGCACACATGTATGGTTCTGGGTGTGTGTCTGGTTCTCTGTGTTTGTGCACATGTGGGTTTGTGTGTCTGCATGTATGCGGGTCTGGTTCTCTGTGTGCATGTGTATGTGTTCGGTTCTCTCTCTTCTCTCCTTTTTTGTCTCTCTCTTTCTCCTTTCTTCTTTCTCTTTCTCTTTTTTCTTTCTCCTTCCCTCTTTCTCTTTCTCTCTCTCTTCTTTTTCTTTTCTTTCTCTCTTTTTCTCTCTCATCACAACATGCTTAACAAAAAAGGAATACACAACAACAAAGGTAGTATATAAAGTTGTATTTATTGTCACCGGGTTTACAATTTTTAGAAAACCTGGTATTTATTGTAAAAAAAATCAAATAGCAGGGAGTTGGGCTGGGGGGGCAGTGGTGGGGAGCAGGAGAAAGTCAGGCAGATGCCTACAGTCTCTGCCAAGCACCAGCCAGAGAGCAGAGGGGAGAGGCCAGCTTTGCTTTGTAGCAGACAGCCCCACCCAGTCCAGAATGCATCCTGGGATGCTGGGGGAGTCTGGTTTAACTTAAACCAACAAGCGGTCTGGGACAGATGTTGCATAAACCTGTTTGACCCAAATCATTTAAGTATGATTCTACATTCAACCAGGTTTATCTCAAACTGGTTTCAGATCTTGAAATGATGAGATGATGATCAGAGAACCTCAGTATAGCTTGACTAAATGATATTGCCTCCCACCACAGAGAAGCCCTTAGTGCCATACTAAGGCTATACTGACTTAGTGGATAGAGTTCCACTGAATGACAGCAGCTGAGACAGAAAGGCTTTCACGGGATGTGTCTAATTCAAGAACTGACCAGACTGATTTAACTTTCTGACAAGAACTGACCACAGGAGAAGATTCAACACTAAAGAGAATGGAGTAATGGATTCATCTTGTGTAAACTATCCTAAACAGAGGACTTTGTGTCACTGCATATGGTAATTATGGTATAGTGAGGGAATACAGTGAATGCGGTAGGTCAGCAGTGACACTTATACCTCAGTTTATGTCTGGCACTTTGTACTGATTTTTCTTTCTGTTGTCTAATGACTGCATGTAAGTTTTCAATAAGCATCATACTGTGCCTGGGGCTTCTTTCTGTAGGTGCCATGTAAAACAGCAAAGAAAGAAATAATAGTGTATACTGCCTTTAGTTTATCCCAGCTGTGCAAACAGAGGTGCTAGACCCTTGGTGATAATCATCCTCCCACCTTAGGCTCAGATTTGAACCAGAACTTTGACTCTCACCTCCTCATCTGAGTCACTGTCAAAGTCTCTCCTCCCACAGAAGTAAGTGAGAAACTGTTCTGGTTAGACCTAAGGAGGTTTGGTAGTATCATAAAGTACAGAGCTTTGAAGTATAAACTTGCTGCAAGTCTTTCAGTTTTCTTTTATCTCTACAATTGATCTTTGGGTTTTAGCAGTTTGCTTAGCAGAGGAAGAGGAAGGAAAAGGAAAAAGGGCCAGTGGGTTGTTCAGTATAGTGTTGCTGTTTATTTCAGGTTTGGAGTCAGCCTTGACTATATTGTTCTCGAGGAGACATGTCATTTACTGAGAAGTGGCAGTGTATATAGTGCCTATATAGGAATTATCAGCCGCAATTTTTTTACTAAATATTAGGCTACTGCTGAAAAATTAGGAACTAGGAAAACTAGAGACTAGGAAGTTACAGAAATGGGTGGGAACATCAGCTGCAATACAGAATACAGAAGAGAAAGTACATAGGGTTCAAAGGACATTTCAGCCATGCACAAAGACTACCAACTGTACTCCCCAGACAGTACTATGCAAGTTTGTTGCACTGTGACTGTGTATGGTACAATGAATATTAAGCTAAGTAAAACAAATCTCACTTTAATCATATACCTGTTATTTTTTTCTAAGAACCTGCATCAGATCTTTCATTTGGATTTGATATGTAGATTGTACATCTTTGTACAATTCATATTTGGCTGCTTATTGAACACGTTGCCCTTGCTCATCCCTTCTCCTTTCCAGCCATTTCTTTCCAGCCCTGTGGCTAGAAACATATTGCTTCCTCTTCTTTCCTCACAGCAGAGATTTTTTTTGTCCTTCTTTCTTCTACAAAACTGAGAAAAGCTGTTCTCCCTTCATCCAGAGAGGGAGAAACCACAGATTCCTCATGAAACTCTAAGAACCTTTTGGAAGTCCTTTGAGGTCAAGTCTAGACTGTACAAGGATACCAGTGGGAGGGATTTGCTAAGCTTATCTCAAGAGCACCTTCTCGTGGCTGCTTCAATGTGTTCTTCCTGCAGTTAGAGATTCTTCAAATGACAATTTATCAAATAATAAAAGCAAATGAAAGGGGAGAAGTGGTGGGGCAACAAGGACTCCAGCTGAGTGAGCGTTTAACAATAAATCTGTGCTTTATGTATTGCCACCCCTCCCCACCACATCATACTTTAGCACCTGTCTACTTTTAAACTCAAGATGATATCAAACACACACGTGCGCACATGTATGGGCACACATGCACACGTGCAGGCACACACACATGTGCACACATGCGCACATGCGCGTGCATGCACACACACACACAGAGTCATTGGATAAAATTACCAGCAAGTGCAGAAAGCAGCTATGCAGAAGATCTGAGCTCAGAAGCAACCTGGGAATTCATGGTCCTCCCCTCCACAGCTTGAGCTGGAAGGCCAGATGTTTTCAGTCTCTGATGTGAGTCAGGGGAAGCTCAGTGGCCCACCCTCTTATACTGAGGGTAAGAGTCTGAGACAGGGGCTTTAAGAATGATAAAGAGAAATATGAAATAATTGGCTACAGGGACTTAGAGGGAAAAAATGCCTAATACTGGAACATGCAGTCCAGTGTCATTGGAAGCCTTTGAGTATATGCCACTTGGCTGTGCCTGTTAATGAATAAATAAGCCACTACTTTTTTTTAGAGAGTGACTAACCAAAAACCAAGCAGCTAAAACTACTTTAAATATAAACTTTAATGAGCACTTTAAAAATGTCTCTTTATGATGCTTAAACTAATATACACATTTTTAGGGAAAAAATAATGAGATGTTCTTTATATTTATGCTGCCACTCATGCTTGGACTCTAATCACTTATCTGGATAATTAAGCAGTATCACTGAGGAACCAGATACCAGAAATCTGATATTAATCCATCCCTCTTAATAGTAACATGAAGCCACTGGGGTGGAAAGCAGCCTAGTCTTCTTAATCCCCTTTTACCAACATTTCGGCATCAGCATATCTCATTTATTTTCAAAAGTGGTTCAAGACATACTATCACTGGCTTAAGACTAATTTACCCTTTAAATCAAAGTATATTAAGAAATTCAAAAATAGTCAAGATTACCAAGATTTCTTGAGGGAATGATTCACAACCAGCCCATGTCTTTCCAATGGGAACAGAATAGAGCTCAGTGTTACTTCTTTATGTCTTAGGCACATCACTGTGCTCAGAATTAAAAAGAAAGTGGAGCATTTGCAGAAGAGGCCTTGGGATCCCATTGATGTACTTATCAAGCATTTGGTTTTGCTAATATAAATATGGCTTGAATAACCACTATAGGCATTAATATCACTGCCTAGACAGAAAAATAGGCAACTTGAGCTACCAAACAGTGAGCAATTAATGTATGTAACCCTCCTTGTTCTGCATGAGTATTTTTTTTTTTCTGGGTGGGATTGTTTGTTCATTGGGCAGAACAGTTCTTATTTTAACTTCCACAGTATCATGTGCTCCTCATTGATCACATTTATGATTCATCTGGGTAAATTTATTGACCAATTTTTAGACCATTGTACTTAAAGCAAGACGGGCCAGGTCTTATGCTCACACAGTAAGTATTGTCACCTTCTTGTATTAGTTTTTGCGGATGCTCAGCTGTGTATATCAAACCTGAGACATTTTAATCTAAAAAGTGGGTATTACATTAATTTGCTCAGTAGCAGAGTTGTAAACTAATTACCATAAAACCATGGAAGAGGGACAGATCCACAGGATGTTAATGTGGCTTGAGATCTGCACTTCCTGCATGCTCTTTGGATATTTCTTGATGTTGTACTGGAACAGGTAATTGCACACAACAGTCTATGCCTAACTTTGAAAAACTATGCATAAATATTTTTAACTAGGAACCTACTTAAATCACGCTTTTGTGATTTTTGTGGAAACAGCGAAAACCAACAATCTTTGCAATTGCCATGAAAAATGGTGTTGGCCGTGATTTTTCCATGGAATTGCCCCGCCAAAAAATGCTTACCAGAATACAAAGAAAGCACAGCAATCGCTGCAGCTGTAGAGCACGTGCTTTGAGTGAAAGCTACTAAGAGGCTGAACTAGCGAAGGCGCCAGTCAGGAAAGCAAAAGTGTTTGGTGCTAAGCTATGGCGAGGGACAGGGCCACTGGGGCCCTCCTCCAGTCAGCAGTGATGGGCAGGGCCACCTTCAAATGCCCGTGAAATTTGCTCTGTGCACCATGAGCAGGCTGTGAAAAACTTTTTGTCTCATCATGATTTAAGTAGGTCCCTGTTTACAGTTGTAGTCAGGAAGGCATTAGGAATAATCTAGTTTAGCCTTGACTTGAATCATTGGCTCGAAACTACTAGCAGCGGAACTACACTTTACACTGTGATCAGTGTTAGGGCTGGCTCGAGTTTGGAGCAGTCACACATTCAGGCCAGCAGGGACCTGGGGGACTGAAAGGTAAAAATTCCCTTTCCCCCCACCGTTATAGGATCCCGCATTATCTAATCCAGGGATGGAGGCAGGGAAGGGATAACCTGCCTGCCCAGCTGCCGCTGCTGGACTGTTGCTGTTCTCTGGACTGAGCCTGGCCCAGCAGGGATCTGGGATGCTGGAAAGAGCATGGGGTGTGGGGTAGGAGAGTGGCAACAGGTCCAATCCAGGCCCGCAAGGGAGGGGAAGTGGGTGAGGTGTAACCCAGAGGAGCAACACCTTAGTGTAATACAAGCTGGATAACACGGATCAGGGATAATCCTGCCCTAGAGTGGTGTAACTCTGAGCCACCTAACAAATGCCGCAAATTACCATGTAACAAGTTTTGTTCTAGGACTGCATTATAAATGGCAACTGATTAAGCCTCGTATTACTCAGACCATTTCACAGGAGGCTGAGTGAAGGGAAGTTCTGAGGTTAAGGGACTTGCCAAAGGAAGTCATATGTCTGGGAAGTCGGTGGGTAGGTGGTGGCGGTGCTGGGAGGGAAAAGCAATAACAGCAGGGGTCTAGGAACTAAAACTGTTCAACGTTTCATTACATTTTCAGGGACTCAGCAGCAGAAGTGGAGGTTGTGTGTAGTAACAGGGGAAAAAGAATTAGAACTACCAAACCCTACATTGTACTTTTATAGCTTCTGCCAGCTAACTTGTCCACCTCCATCGTGTGATGGACACACCTTTCAGCCCAAGGCACCCCAGGAAACTGAAGTTCTCCTGTGTGTGCATTAACATCAGTGCCACCAAGCACTGTATAGACGGGGGAATCTATCACTTTATTTATAAAATAAGTAGCCTGCTATTTCAGTGACAAGAAGGAACAGCAACATGTAGGCAGCAAACTGAGGTGCTGCCTTTACCTTCCTTTTCATTTTTGTATTTGTACCAAAACAGTAAAATGTTTTTACAGGATAGGCCAATAGTGCCACAGGAATTGAATTAGAGCATCCTTAATTAATATGTCAGAATATAAGAAATGATGAAAATACGTATAATTAAATTCTTTCACTAAAAACAGGATTATAAAATGTGACTAAAATAGAGCAGTGCAGTTTTTTGTGTTGTTTTTTCCTTTCTTTCGTTCTTTTTTTAAGTCACTCTTTCTGGTGGGTTTATGCTGTGCTGTGATTATCTATTGTGTGTCTGGGCTGACAGATGGGTCACCCAAAAAATCAGACACCAATTGTCAAGATGAAAAGAATTTTCTCAACTCCCTGACTCCTGCATTATTTTCAGCTAACATTCAGTAGTAACAGCTTGGCACTTCAGTATCCTGCATAGGGAAAAATAAGAAGTTACCTGAAGACAGGTGCTTGAAAGAGCTAACATCTTGCATAAATTAAATATACATTTTATAGTACGGAGCCTAAATTTTCAAAAGCAATGAGTCACTCTGGGTTCCTCAGTTTGCCAGAGGCTCAACTCAAGGCACATAAAAAGGCTTGATTTTCCCCAGGGAGGTATTTAGTGCTTTCTGAAAACCTAACCCTGTTAAAAAGTCTCAAACTGAACTGACACCTGGTCACTTTTGAAAGAGAAGCAAACCTCACCCCCTGCGATGAAAAAAATATACGAGCTGTTTATCAGTAAGCATCTTTTATTTTTTTTGTTCACTCTTTTAATCAGAGGAGGCGCTCTTCTCTCTCTCTCTCTCTCTCTCTCTTTCATGGAAACTTTCAACTTCTTTTTGTGTGCTGCTTTTTTCCTTAACATTATTTTACTGCGGGCATATGTTTGTTCCTTCCCTACAGGAACTTCATAACTATTAACCTTCAGTCTATAAAAGTCCAACAGCCTGAATCTGATAAAAAGTGCCTTCAGTTCTTTATACAAACAATCAAACCAGCCTGTGGAAAGCAAACAGGGCCGTCATCTTATGAAGTCCAGCACAGACGACTGAATAACATTAAAATGTTGCTTACTCAATTAGTCAGTATTTTAATAAATGCTGCCTTTCACCTTCTACAGACTTTGTCAAGTCAGAAGGCAGCACTTTACATCTCACCACTGTCCATCACATCCTTGACAAATTTCAGTGGCCTGCACCTAGACCAGTACATCGGTGCTTTTAAGGGTACCGTTCAGATGACTCGAGGGGCTTGAACTACATGTAGTGAAAGGAGTGGATGGTGAAAATGGAAATCTCAATTTCTGTGCTTCAGTAGTGTGGCACCAGCTCTTTAAACAAATACCAGATATTCGTATTGGTTAACATTTAACCCAAACTAATAGGCCCAGTCTCACATACTCAAATAAATCATAATGTATTTTCAATTAGTTTGCACTTTCACTTGCTGCTGTCCTGAATAATTAGGAAAACAATTCACATTTCACTAGGAGATGATATGAAGTGTTATTCCTGTGATAATTACCAAGCTGCAGTTCAGTTTCCCCTGCTCCCACCAGGTCATCAGGGCACAAAAGAGGACACCATGAGAGCATTAATGAGCTCTCATTGAAGATGTTAAAAAGCTTGTATTGATCTGTTTGTCCAAGAAGGAGATATTTAAGCCTTTGTGCTGAGGGCAGGAGAGACAGAGATTCATATCACAAAGCCTTTTATCCAGCCCCTTCTGTTTCTGGCTTCAATATTGCCCAGTCTCAGCATGTCTGGTTCCGGAGGTCATATTTTTAAACTTTCACAACATTTTTTTTCTTTGTCTTTTCTTCTTTTTGTTTAAAAAAAGATAATATACAGTGTACACTTAACCTTTACTACAGGCATGCCTTTATCTAGCTAGATGTTTCTCAGAATAGGCTTCAGCCTGCCTAGATCTCCCCTCTCACTATATGCCACTCACATCTTTATTAAATTAAGGCTAGTCTAGAGAAAGCAAGAACAAACTCAGTGCAAAATTTTGCTCGTCCTCTCAGGCTGAACTCTAAAATCAAACCTCCTTTTGGAAGTTTGATCAACATTTTCCCTCTAACATCGCCACATGTTTTTGTGAAACACTGCACTTGCTATTTCAGCCTGTGAGAGGAAATGAAAGAATTGAAAAGCTCCAAAATAGCCAGTTCTTGTGGTATTTTCAGAGGAGTCTTTCAGTGCAGGAGAGGGAGGCAACACCTGCCCCATTTTGAGCTACATGCATGATGAAGAAATGCATTAAGAAACACTGTAAATTGGTTGCAAGGGGATGTCTGCATTAGTCAGTTTTGCTTTCTCTTTTCAAAGTACACAAGTATTGGTGGTCTGTCTGGAAAAGGGTTTGTGGCATATAAGGTGTTTAGCTATGTAAATGTTATGACTTTCTTTTCTCTGTACTACACTCCTACTGTGCTAAGGCAGCCAGTCATTTTGTGTGGAGTTCAACATTAGACAATCATTGAAGGGATATATTGCTAGATCTCTACTGCATACTTTTTTGATCTGTTGGTCTCTTGATTTAAGATAAAAGGCATTAGGAGTGAATGATCTATTTTTGTTCTTTAATGTATAGAAAACTCATGATAAAACTGTTTTCTCATGGAGCAGGTTTCTAATTCCAGAGGAGGTTGGTTAATGTAGCAAAGATTCAGTCCCTATGGGTTATTTTTTAAGTTTGCTTGGCCTTACACACATTCAAATCCAAAAACCCCGATGTATAATTAACATACATCTAATTAATTGACATATATCTGTCTAGAACACTCACATATTGTAAGCATTGTAGACCAAATCAAACCCAGATTTGAGCAGATGTAACTCAATTTATTTTAATGGAGTTATGCAGGTTTAGGCTTGGATTGAATTTGGCCCTCTGTACTTATTGGAACATATACGAGCATTGCTTCATGGTAATAGGAGGAAACATTTACAATATGCATCTTTTGTATCCTGAGAGGTCATCCTGTCATGCAGTTCCAATTATGCTCTTACATCAGGGCTCCATCTTTCTGCTTGGTTATGTCTCTCCAGACCAGTGCCACTTGAAAATCAATTCCTTTGTTTGTGGCTGCGTAAGAATGTAAGAAGATATTATACCCTGAACTGGAACTCATATTAGAAAGATCTTAGCACAAACAGATGCATAGTAGCTGTCTGGAAATCATGTGGTGATAATATAGACCACAGTGGTAAAATCATGGTGTGGAAAAAGAAAAAAGAAACATTTGGACTGAACCATGCATGTGATCTGGTCTGACAATGGTTTGAAACCTTCAGAGACTGACATCCTTGCTCTGGTAATGACATGTTATTGATATGGTAATTTTTATATTAACAAATGTGCAGTGGAAGCACTCTGTGATGGTTTTTTGCTTGGAAAAAAAAGGAGGGGGGCTGCATGTCGCATTAATAATGACATGCTAATAACCCAATTCCAAACTGAGGCTGTGGACCGGCAACTGGATTTGCACAGGCTGCCCCTCCTTTAAGCAAATGGCCCTTCCAGAGAATGTCATCAGCTTCTTTGAGCTCCAGGGAAGTCCAAGGAGGTCTCACTGCTGTCCCCCTATTGTGACCTGACTATGCCATTTGGTACATCACCAGTACTAAGCACAACAATGTCCAGAACATGAGCAGAGCCACATGTGCAGACTCCACTGGAGGATCAAGAATTGAGACTTTAGGTTGAAAGTTGTAGGTGAGGTAGAAGCTCAGTACAGACTTAGTTGTAACTCCCTAATTCTCTACCCCAGGTAGAGCTTTGGTGCAAGTTAAAGCAGTCATGGAAGCAGTTTTAGAGCACCCTACTATATGACCCTACTACAGTAGTCTTGTCTGTAGATTTTGAAATGTCAGCTTATGCTGGTATTAGCCCAGTGGCTGCTCCAGCCTGGATCAGCTCTCTATGGCCTTTACGGGTATTTATGCAAGCTGAATATAGTCTGATTAATGCTGAGGGAGTGGAGCCAAGCAGAGAATCTGCCCCAAAGGAGGGGAGATGGTTCAGAAGCCATAACTGAAAGTACAGGCCTTTATATGCCTTTGTGAACACAAATGCTGTAATTGTGGGTTTGTGTACACACATGAATTCTTTACATCTGAGAATCCAATCCTCTTCTCTGCATTCATCAGAAGAACAATTACCTTCGTGACACAGCAGGCAAAAGACCCAACCTTGCTAAACCAGAAATGTCAGTCTACCAGCCCAAATGTTTGAGTCAATCATCTCTGTTCATCCAATTTGCTAAGAGCACAAAGAATCCGCCTCCCTTTCCAAACAGGAAAGTAATTCAACACAAGTGTTGAGGTGTTGAATAATTATTGGCTGGAGGGTTCCTGAGGTCAAAAAGCAGTGTGTTGTAAGGTAGTTTCGATACACTTTCTCTATTCCTTTACCATATACACCCATAAATTAGGACACATACCCAGTGCACATATTGTGGGACAAGGTGTTTAAGCTCAGATTGTATTTCACCTCTTGGACATCTATTAGACTTAGGTGCATAAGTTTGATTCTATTCCACCCTGTTGAAATCACTGGAAACCATTATTTTATTTACTCTTGTAACATACTATCATCTTAATTTTAAGACTGAGTCACCAAAAAGTAGCAAGGATGAAGACACCCACCTATCTTTTGTCTTAGTTTTTCAGGGACTTGAGCAGGATGGAGTAAAATCATACCTGGGTGCCTAAGTTCACTTACCTGCCTAAAAGATGGAATAAAATCTGGCCTCTAATATGTAGCTACTGGCAGGGTCTTGATGTAGACAACCAGAATCAAGGAGACATTATACTTCATCTGTGTAGATGCACAGTCCTATACTTTCAGTGAGTGCAAGCATACAGCTTTTGTTCCCCTGGAGTGGAATTTTACTTTGCCTGACAGACCCACAAAGCGCTTTCCCATTTCCCATTCACTTGACACCTCTGGAGATGGATCTTTGGTTACAAGGGTGTTGTGTAAGTCTTCATTTCAATGGGGAATCCTAACTTGTATAAATGTGTCTGCCTGTTTGAAATCAAATTTCTCTCTGACCGCATGAGGTTTACTTTAGTATGCATGCTCCACCCTCACATATAAGCTGGCTGTGTGGCGAGAGGTGCCACAAGTGTGATTTCAGGAGAGATTTTACAGTGGAGAAAGTCACCCTGTGTCCTATAAGCCAGGGTGCATTAGTGACAGAGAGCAGGAGAAGGCCAAATGTTATATACATTTGGGCTTTCTTGTTTTCTGAAAGTCAGAGATCTTGAGATTTGTTTCTACCAAAGTGCTGGGATTTCTTTTCCTCTCTTCAAAGACAGGCACGCTCACCTCCTTTTAGACATTTCTTGTCATGTCTTCTAAGAGGCCTCTCCTGTATGAAGAAGTACTGTAACGAGGACTGCCTCACAAAGGATTTCCAAATTGGACAGGGTAGACATCTATTCCAGCCTGTGAGGAAAGATTATTAATCAGGTGGCTGACTATGCGGTTTTCCTAATAACTGTGTAATGCAAAATGCATGGACATTGCTGGAAGCAAGGATTCACTTCCTTCCTATGTTGGCAACATCTAGGGAGCAGGAGCCAAAGAGCAGGAAGCTTCTTGCTTGTTCTCCTAGGAAGGCTCCTTCTCAGCTGCCCAGTGACCTGGACTCAATAGACAGGTGGCCTCAACCTTGTCTGAGAGGTCAAGATTTAAAACCTGTCAGGGGATGATGATGAGCTTGAAGCCTGGGCCCCTGTTCAGGATATTTGCTTTAACCATTAAACTGCTGGGCAAAAGAAAGGTCAGATGTGTAAATGTGCATTAGTGTCAGTTGTGGGTTCTGGTTGACTATAATTTTGGAGGGTTCACAGCACTTCCATGTATTCAGGGCAGAGCTGATTCATAGCAAAGTGTAAATAGCTCTAGCTATCTCCCAGTCAGGACTGAATTACTGATGAGCATGCACAGAAGGGTGTAACTTGGGTAGGCCACAGCTACTGCCATTTAAGACATTTAGCTATGCACACGTGATTCCAGCCATTATGCAAGGTAAAATAGGATGTCAGTGAGTGAATTATGCACCTAAAAATATGGAAGTGACACTTACATGTCTTAGCAATGAAATGGGATTTAGCTCTGTGTAAATTGGAAATCTTCCCCTTTGGAGTAAGTTGACAAACGTGAAAGTTTGACAGTGCCAGGCCTCTGCCAGCTGTGGTGGCCACTAACTGAAGACATTAGGAAAGCATCAGGAACAAGTAAAATTGGACAGGGCTAGGAAGCAGTGACCTTTGGTGAGTGACAATTGAGGTTATGTGGATGAATATTAAATGTGAAGGTCCTGAATTATTCATGTTAGGTTCAAGGTAAAAGGGTCAAATCCGAAAACATCCTTTCAGTGAGATTTCACTTGAGTAAGAAATCCTAGACTGGCATTGCTATTTAATTTGAGAGTCTAGAAACTCTGAGCATGAGGCAAGTACCTGATGTTTCCTTTCATCTTTTTCCCTGAATTTTAGCTGTACTATATGGTCTACTGTAGGTCTGCCATAAGCCATGTTTATGCTATAACACACTGCTATGCCATCTCAGGAGGGGGCAGGAAATCCAATTCTGATTCACAATTTGCTTCCTAGTCTCTCCTATTTTTGCAGGATATGCCATGTGCTTGATCAGTGCCTGACACGGCGTCCATTCCACAGCCTACCAGTGCTGAATAACACATCAAGCTCTGTCCATTCCCCCAGCTTATTCCATCCACATATATAGGTGGATACAGTAACATCATAGAGGTAGTGTACCTTCCAGTATGGTTTTCAGGATTGGCTACGTGCAGGAATCAGAGCAAAGTTAAAGGCTGACCAAAGCCAAAAAGTCCATCAAGCTGGTATGGTCAAGGCATGCCAGTTTCTGCAGCCAACAGCCCACAAGGGCCAGATATAGCTAGATCACCCACCCATCTGTGACTTACCGCCTCAAATAACCAGATTTACAGAGGGGTCAATTGGAGGCAGCCTTCAGCACAAGTTCAGAGAAAAGCTTGAAGATTCCTTAACCACTCTGCCACAGCACTATCAGCACACATAGGTACATCGCTACCCATATGGGTATGCAGGATGAAATAATAGTTTACCTCTATGATTTCAGCCAGTCTGTGAGCCCATAAAAACATCCCATGCTTTTCTGAGATGTGGTGGTATTGCCCACCAGCCAAAATTGTATGTTTGTGTGGAAATAAGCAAAGAAACAGCTGCATGAAACAGATGCCTGCTTAATATTTGGGTTTTTCTTGTGATCACTACTCCTGACTTATTGTCTGGGACCAATCGTAAGTGGAAAAAGCATTCATGCAAAACAAATGTTGAACCAATAGCAGAATCTTCTTTAATCAGTAACAAAATGAGGCCAAAACAAGTAGAGCAGAGACCATTTTATTCATTCCATTCTGTGATGAAGTGAAGGAAGAGATGATGGCAAGGGGCAAAGGAAGAGAAAACTGAAGAATTAGAAGACAGAGAATAAACTGAAAACAGAGGAGAACTAGAAGCATGTGAAAAGTGGAGGAAGAATGGGAGAGAAAAGCTTAATCATGGTTAACTGGATACATCCATCCATTGCCTGTATATATCTCATATGTTAGGCCTGTGTGAAGTGGCTAGTATTCACTTCCGATTCGGATTCAGCTGATTCGGGGAACAATGATTCAATCTGGTGATTCAAATCACTGTCCCGAATCGATTTAGCCAAATCTGACTTGGAGATTCGGTCACTGCCAAATTGGCCGAATCTCGAAATCAGACAGGCCCCATCCCCTGCCTGCTCTCCCAGCCCTGTCAGTGGCTACTGTGCCTGACCCCAGCCTCCCAGCTCTTTAAAAAAAAAAGCCCACCACTCACTGGCTGCTGCCAGGCAGGGGGGTGATCCCTGCTGCCCCCCACTGTGCTGTGCTGCGTGGAGGGCTCTGCCACAAGCCCCTAGAAGTCCCGATCGCTGCTGCAGCAGCCAGTGAGTGGTGGCTTTCTTTTTTTTTAAAGAACCAGGAGCTGGGGTTGGGTGGGACAGCCATTGGGGAGGAGGCTGACAGAGTAGGTGGCAGTTGGGGGGCACTCAGAGGGGCTGGGGGAGCAGGCAGGGGATGGGGCCCCCTATGGTCCCCTCCCTCCTCCTCCAGCCCCCCTCTGCCTCCTACTTACTAGCACAGAGTCTAGGTCTAGCTCTCTGAGGGCAAGTGGGGACTGCCCGAATCTCTGAAGTTCTCCTAATTCTTTCTGAATTGATTTGAAGAGCTTTGAATTGATTCAGACCTTTTCATTGGTCTCCTGATTCAATTTGGATTTGGAGATTCAGCCGCCGAATCAGACCGAATCTCCTCTGAATTGAATCAGCACCCAAAGCTTTGCTCAGCCCTACTATATGTCCATTTCTAAGAGAGGCAAGATGTGAGTGAAAGGGAGATGCACTACAGTAACTAAGGGGGAGACTGGGGCAGCATCCCCAGATGCTGACTTAAGGAGACATGGAAAAATAACAATTGCTGCTGCAGCAGCTGCACAGCCACTCCAGCAGCATTGGCAGATGGAAGTAGTTGCTGACTGTGCAGCACCATTGTCCCAGGCATCCAGCTGCCCTTTTATACCTCTGGGCAGATGAGGGTGCCCAGCATAGGGTGGGCTATTCAGTACTGTGGAACATAGGATGGGAAATGAAGGACCTTTTGGAAAAATCTGCTTATTCTGCAGCTGTACAGCAGCAGCAATACAGCTGAATAGTTTTAACATGGGTACAGTGACCCTGGAAAGATGTATAACTATAACAAGCCTCCTCTGTATTCATCTATATCTGCAGATTTACACTGCCATGCTATTATGATATTAAAAGATAATTTCAACATTCAGCCCCTAAAACTTTACAAAGCTTTGCAACTCACAAAGCTGGCGCTCAGATACTTGCCTCTTGAAGACTGTTGATTAAGGTAAAACCTTGTCAGCCTTGCTTACCCAGTACTTCCAGGGATGAAGCTAAAGTGGATGAAGGGCACTTTTGCTTCTTAATAGTGTTTGAAGCATTTTAACTAAAGAGTTTTAACTCCGCAACTCCAGTTAAAACACTTTCCAGAGTGCCTCCACTGGACAAGCTGTAAGTGAGAAGTGATTAGAATCTGCTGAGCAACAGCATCCTGCCCAGTTATTGATAATGGGCTCAATAATCTCACACAGCGGTGCTCAATCTTTGGCTCACAGGCCACACGCAGCCTGTGAAGCAGCAGTATCTGGCCTGTAAGGTTCCCCATAAAATTAGAAATTTGGTGGCAGGGGAGTGGTGGCACTCCCCTGCTGCCAGATTTTGGTACTCATGGGGAGCCCCATGGGCTGGGTACTGTGGCCCTGCCCCAGCATGTGGATTTGTTCACCAGCCAGATCTGGTCATATGGAGTCAGGCCAGCATGCACTCACTTCTGGCATGTGGGGTTGGGATGGTGAGCAATGAAATCTGGGCACATGGGGTTGTACCTGGGAACTAACCCCATGCATCAACCCTACAAGGGATCTAGCCTGTGGACTGACTGTACACCACTCATACAGCTCACAGGGTCAGAAGTTTGGGCATTGCTGATCTAATAGATCTTTTCTATTATTAGGTACTATGATCCATTGAAGATTTACTATTATCAGTAGATTGGGTTTCTCAGTAGATCAGTGATCAGTAGATTAGGAATGAATATACCCCTTTTCCTCACAAAGTTATTCATTTGCATTATAATAGTTTTACATTCCAGAGTGTAGCAAGTGGAGCTGATCAAAGGTACATTTCTGCTGAATGGGGAAAGTTAGACCTCTCGGGTGGTTTGGCTGGCCTGCCAGAGACTGTCTGAATAATTATCAGGCTTCAGGCAATGAGCATCAATCAACTGTTGTTATATTATGGCATTGAGATGGTATCAATAACCTCCACTATGAGTTGTCGGTCTCCTGGAACCTAGAAAAAACAAGGGAAAAAATAACTGAGAGTGGAATAAAAGTCTAAAGCAGAAATAAAAAATAAAAGGGATTAATTGGAAGGTACTGATGCTGCAATGAACACTTAAATACTATATTATCAGTGATGTTCATATTAGTACAAGCAAAGAATTTGGGGAGAGGCAGATAGCTAAAAGACGTAAAAAAAACCCCCACCTTATTTAAACGTGGTATTTATAAAGCTTTTATCAAGCAAAATGCAAAGATCATATGTAAAATATTCTAATACTGTTGTCGTTGAAGTCATTGACAAAATTGGCCATTGAGTGAGATCAGGCCTCAAATAAATTTTGTATAATCACATAGGTTGATGAGGTTCACATGCAATACTCCCTAATAAAGGTGTACTACGCAAAAGAAAAAGAAAACAATGGATTCAAATGGAGTTGCAATGAAGCTGTAAATGCATGTATGCCCTTTTTTTTAGCATTAACTATTCTACCTACCTACTTTAGGTAGGTCTTTACATTATGCTGCTTTTTAAAAAAAATGTGTTCCCCCAATATAAATACCAAGGTGTCTGAAAGGTTTTCCCCCAGGTCTGAATAAAATGCAGAATTCAGATTCATTTTAACTAATTTTTAACTGAATTTGAATCTCTTAAATGATTCCTGAATTTGAGTCTCTTGAATCTCTGGAATGATTCCTCCATACCAGGAGGAGGAGGAATTTTCCAAAGAACTGATGGAGGCTGCACGTTCAAGGGACATGGTTGCTATGGGTGACCTCAATTACCCTGCCATGCTGGAGGAGCACGTGGCCAGATCTGACCAGCCATGTAGGTTTTTGACCTGTGTGGAAGAACTTTATTTAGTACAGGAGGTGAATGGGCTGAGCAGGGGGAAGGCTTTGTTGGATCTGGTTCTAGCCAAAGGGGATGACCTGGTGGGAGATCTGAGGATTGAGGGTAATCTGGCAGATAGTGATCATGAGGTGATAAAATTTACTATCCGTTCTAGGGCAGGGAAGTCAGCCAGTAGGGCAGAGGGTCTTGACTTCAGGAAAGCTGACTTCAATGAGCTTAGGAAAATAGTGGGAGAGAGCCTATGGGAAAAGGGACTGGAGAGGAAGGGAGTTCAGGAAGGGCTGTTGTTCCTCAATGGGGTGATCCTCAGAGCACAGAAAAGGTCCATTTCTGTATGCAGGAATGATGGTAAAGGGGTTGGGAAGCCCTCTTGGCTTACTAGAGGAGTCAAAGAGTGCTTAAAAAGGAAAAAGGAGGCTTACAGACAGTGGAAACAATGGGTAGTCACCAAGAAGGAATACACAAGCATGGCCCGTATTTGTAGGGAGAGGATAAGGAAGGCAAGGGCAGCAACCGAGATCAGGTTGGCAACTGAAATCAAGGACAATAAGAAGTCCTTCTTTAGGTATATAGAGAGCATGAGGAAGAGCAAGGGAAATGTGGGGCCCTTGCAGAATGGGATGGGACAGCTGATAACAGACAGTCAGGAGAATGCTGAACTCTTTAACGAATACTTTGCATCAGTGTTCCTGCATACAAATGGTGGCTGCCCGTCTGGTCAGATACTGGACAGATGCAGGGGCTTGGGGGGTTGGTGATTGCCAATCAATGGTCAGTGTCAAATTGATAACAGAGCACTTAGAGTGGCTGAATGCTTTTAAGTCAGCAGGGCTGCTGGACTACATCCAAGAGTGCTGAGGGAATTGGCTGGAGTCATTGCAGGATCATTGGCGAGGGTATTTGAAGACTCATGGTGCTCAGGAGAGGTCCCAAAAGACTGGAAGACTAGAAAAGGGCCAATGTGGTGGCAATCTTCAAGAAGGGGAGGAGGGAGGATCTAGGAAACTATAGGCATGTTAATTTGACCTCGATTTTGGAAGAAATTATCAAGAAGCCCATTTGTGAGAGACTGGCAGAAGGCATGATGCTGAAGGATAGCCAACATGGTTTCATTGTGGGCAGGTCCTGTTCAACATCCTTATCAATGATTTAGATGAGGATGTGAAAAGCACACTGGCCCAGTTTGTGGACAAGACTACATTGTGGGGAAAAGCGGTCACACTAGGGGATAGGATACGGATCCAAGCAGACTTGGACAAGCTGGAAAGGTGGGTGGAGTGGGACCAGATGCAGTTCAGTAAGGATAAATGCAGAGTGCTTCATCTGGGGAGAAGTAACCAGTGACACGAATATAGGTTAGGAGGAGATGTCCTGGCTAACATGATTACTGAAGGGGACCTCAGGGTTGTGGCTGATCACAGGATGAACATGAGCTGCCAATGTGATGCTGTAGTCAACAGAGCTAATTGTGTACTGGGATGCATTAGCTGATGCATCACAAATAGGGCTAAGAAAGTGATGCTTCCTCTCTGCTTGGCATTGGTGAGACCCCAGCTGGAGTACTGTGTCCAGTTCTGGGCATTGCACTTCAAAAAAGATGTGGAGAATCTTGAAAGGGTCCAGAGAAGGGCTACAAAAATGATTAATAGCCTGGAGGACAAACCTTATGAGGAAGGACTAAGGGATCTGGGACTGTTCAGCCTGAGGAAGAGAAGACTGAGGGGGGACTTACTATAGTCTATAAGTATGTAAGGGGTGAATATCAGGAGCTAGGAGAAAAACTTCACTAGGGTGCCCCAGAGGAAGACAAGGAGCAATGGCCATAAACTGTTAGAGGATGGTTTCAGGTTGGATGTAAGGAAACACTTATTTATGATAAGGATGACCAGAATCTGGTGCAGTCCCCTGCCTTGAAAGTCTTCAAGAGGAGACTGAACAGACACCTTACTGGGATCATTTGATCTCAGCAGTATTCCTGCCAAGAGCAGTGGGGCTGGACTCCATGATCTTCCGAGGCCACTTCCAGCCCTTAATTTCTATGATTCTATGAATGATTTTTTTTTGGTAGTATTTTTGCTAGGCACTGTGGGCACGTATACACATGATGGACCTCTGCTCTGATGCATACTAATTAGATTATTTGAGTCTGCTGCAAGTCTGCTGGAGAGTGCTAATTAGTGTGCACCAGCAGCCCCTGTATCACAAGTATTCAGTGTCCCCACATTTCAAAATGGTGGTGGGGGTACTTTAACTAAAGTTTGTCAAAAGTGCCCCTGTGCCTTTTTGAAGCATGGGACACTGAATACATGTGATAGAGCAGGTGTTTTAATTAAAGGGTCTCTTGGAGCTGTTTTAATTAAAGCACCCCCTCCTTCCCCCCAAGACAAAGAAGAAAGAAAACCACTTCAATTTACTTGGTTTGGGAGGATGGTTTGGGATATGACTCTCACATTATGACTTTCCTGGATCAAATGGTTTAACAGCAATGAACAGCACAAGGCTAATGTGGATTGAATATTCTTACAAGACAAGCTAAACAAAAGTTAGATGCTGAGTTTCATTTAAGTTTGAAATTAAAAGGCTTTCCACTCTCCACCACTTTGCAGGAGCTATATACAGTACCACCTTCACTTCTCAAGCTGTGAAATTAGTACATTGGGGAATTGGGCTTTCTGCCTGACCTTAATCAGTGTGTGTCTGGATTTAACCAGACTTTCAAAGAATGATTCTTGCAGTTGTAGCAATCTAGGTTGCACTTGACAGCTCTCCCATTGCAAATCAGCACAAGACAAATCCACCAGGCCGCACGTTGTTTAGTACCTCTGATTAGTTGTGCAAAATCAGGTCTCTAGTTTGGCACGAGGAGCAAAAATATTTCCTTACAGTCGATTATTGTTTGTTTAGTGGCAGGCTGTTTGGGGGACTTTAAACAAGGTCTCTCCCATCACAATCTGCTTGCCAAAATTGCAATTAACCACCACGCTTGGAAAAAAATAGCATTTCCTTTCTACTCCTATTTTTCTCTGTGGTTCAGAACAGGTGCTAGCTTAGTGGTACACACCTGAAAAGGGTAGCAAACATATTGCAGTTGCAAAAGAGCCAGGATACAGTGGCTCAGACAAGGTACCATGAAATAAAATCAGTATCTAAATGAATAATTCAGCTACAAGGCAGCACCTCAGTTTTTCAGCACACCTTATACTATTAAGGTTATTTCCCAAATCTTGTGTTTAAAAAATAATAGCCCATGAGTAAATGAATACTA
Source organism: Crocodylus porosus (assembly GCF_001723895.1). Classification (NCBI taxonomy): domain Eukaryota; kingdom Metazoa; phylum Chordata; order Crocodylia; family Crocodylidae; genus Crocodylus; species Crocodylus porosus. Next base: position 94,311,024 of record NW_017728947.1, read on the forward strand.
GCAATCTCTTTCTCCTGTCACATGCAGCTAGCTTCAGCTATGCAAATATAACCCACAACATCTCTGAAAAGTATTAGGCCAACAAGACATAGGCGACTGGTAGGGGGTGCATGGGGATGCACGTGCCCCCCCTGACATGGCTGGTGCCCCCCATGACAGCCAACACTGATGCTGTCAGTAGGGCTGTTGCCTCCCCTGACAGGGTCAGCGGCTTCTGTGGGTGCCCCCCCAGGTACAGGAGGCACCAGTCACTCATGCAACAAGATGTAAAGGATGGATATAAAATTGCACTGCATTTTAAAACTTGCCTAAATCTAGACCAGTCTAGACCATTGGATGCATTCAGTCCAATAAAAGATGTCACCCACAAAAATTCTTGCTTTTTGCATGGATTGATAGACATTTCTGATCCTGTTCTCACTAGGATGTATGGAAAGAGAAGCATCGTGGCTAAAAACAAAAATTAGCTGATTTACTGAAACTTTTACAATAAGAGCTAAAGATGCAAAATATCACTGATTCGTAGATTTCCAACCCTTCCTTCCCTAATTCCCTATCATTTCTTTAAGAAATTACAAAACAATAGAAGTGCCTTTGCTAGACACAAAATGATCACTAAACGCCTGATTGCTAAGCACTATTTCCCACAGTATATCTGTGTTCTGTGATTTACACTTGATTACTAGAAGTACATATACAGGATTGGTCTTGACCTTTAATGCTTTCAGTATGAAGAGCCAGCCCAAAAATTTTTAATGAAACTTTTTTCCTTTATTCAACAATGCTGACGTGTCAACAAGTTTTATTACTTGGACTGTTGAACAAGGTGATGGTAGACACACATCCCAGGAAAGCTAAAAGCCCTACAGTTTCTCCACACCAGTCAAAGCAGGACTTAAAACTATGCATCCCACAGTCCAGGTGAGTACACTAACTTCTGAACTACCGGGTCTTATGTTTGAGAGGCTTGGTCTCTCTCCCTCTCATCTACCTTTTTTAAATGTCCAAATGTTCATTCTGACATAGAATTAAAAGAATTTTTCAATGTGTCTATGTTTCTTAAGAAGTAAAATTGTTTTCCAGCCAGCTTTGCTTCAGTGTGTCCTCTATGCTTCAGAGATTACATCACCTCTATGTATGTCATTGGACTGTCATCCCAGATAGACAAGCTATCCTCTTTAAAGGAAAAGGCAAAAAGACCTCATTTTTATGAGGTCAACAGGTTGTTGTGGAACTGGCTTCTTGCCTTGACTTATCAAAGTCCAGATCTGGTGACCATCAACACATGCTGCCTGTCTGATTCTCTCCCTTGAAATCATTGGAGTCTCATTGGTGTAGCGCAAAATAGGAATAAATGTACCTGCATGTAGTCTTTCCTGCTCATGTGCAGGGGGGCTGGACCCGGTAATCTGTAAGGGCGCTTGCAGCCCCTAACAACTATGGAACTATTACAAGGGGATTTTACTTCTAAATTCAGTGATGCTTGAAAGGCACTTAGGGAGCCTAGGACAAAAGATGCTATACTGTGACAGCGGAAAGTAATCCTTCACTGTATGCCCACAGCATTGAACATATTGCATGAGCAAATCCACATTTTGCCTTTTCAGTTACCCTTGGTATTTTCTTACTGTGTGCATTACTTAAAGAGTAGTGTTATAGTGGTGGTGGTGTTGCTGTAATGATCCAGGAAATATAAAAGATATTACCTCACCTCACAAATCTTACTTTAAGAGAATATTTTCTCTCTTATTACCATTAGGACTAGGTACAGACATTTAAAAAGCCCAAGGCAAAATCAATCTGTTATGTGGTTACGCAGAGTAGTTTAGATCAGCAGTGAACAGAACACAGATTTTGGGGGTGGGGTAAATCTTAGACTGGGTTCCACCATTTTTAAACCCGTCTATGTTTGCCAAATTTCTGTTTTGTTATGGCTATAGACCAGTTTCTAATCACTTATACTTTTAGAAGTGTAATGTCAGTTCCTGGACTGGGAGTCTCAGGACTGACCTTTCCTCTATGTCACCTAATATTATTATTTCCAGTGCTTGTTGTAATCTGGACGTATGATTGAATTGTTTGACTATCTTTGGAGGGGGGATGTGATAAATCATAGGACCATAGCCTAATCATATAAGGAATAAGAAAAGAAGAAGAACCCATGCTTTAATTTTAATTTTAAATTTTCTGTAATTTGGACAGAGTGACCATAGAAATCCAGGCCCCCCCTTATTCTTATTCTGTATATATGTTACCATTGTAATGAACGATGGCGTTTCTGACTCTTGCTCTCTCAAGAGTTCTCTATAACACAACAGTCTAAGTGCAGCGCAAGTGTAAAAGGTAAAGGCACTTAATGGACTTTTTCTTTATAAATAAATAAATAAATGGATAAAGCACAGCTTATTCGAAAGAGCCACATTCAGATGTGTCAAACCATATTTAATGTGGATATGATCCACATTAGAGAGACAAAAAGAATTCCTGCCCTCTATTAAAAACAATGATAGGCATATTCTAAGCAAGAATAAATGGAGGGTTTCAGGCCAGTCAGAGGCTGGGTTCACATGATACTGTCAAGGTCCCAGATTTATGGTTGACAGTGTTAGTGCCAAGGCTGCTATTTATGTTGCTTTAATCAGTCACACTTTTAAAATCACCTAAGCTCAGCATTTATATCAATGAGGTGATAATATTGCTGTCAGGCACCAATATCGATAGTTGTGTCATAATCTAAACTCTTTTAATCTTTCCTATGCTTGCATTAATGAGTTTGGAAAAAAACAAGGATGGCTCTCATTATGACGAGTGGCACTGGAAGATACTGTGCAGTACTGTGCACACAGAAAAAACAGCCTTTTTTTGTCTTTGCAAACCATTTTAATTTGCCTTTGGCCTTCTCTCTTTCTGTCTGTCTTTGAAGACACTGTCAGCACATCCCACTGATTTTCTCACAGGCTACTTATGGCTCTTAAAATATTTTTAGGATTGCTGTAAGTGTGAGGCAGGTAACCTCTTTGCTAACTGGTGGGAAGGAAAAAAAAAAGAAACTTCAGTCTAATTTTGGTGAGAGGCGGAATAATCGTGCTTTTCTTTCTTTTTTTTTTCCCAGAGCCCACCCTTAAAGCTGTCAGCCTCTGTTCTTTTCATATTGTAAATAAAGTCTTTCTTGGGTTATAGCTTTAAGCAATTTTTTTAATTAAAATTCAATTCAAATATGAAAGTCAAAGAAACTTTCAAAGCAAAATCTACAAACTGATTCATTCAAAGAGTCTGTTTTCATTGCCATAGCTACAGATTACTATAAAGAAACTTGAACCAGACCTTTGACACCTAGGAAGGTCAAAAGTCATTTCTGTCTGTGCTAGGGCTCTTTTGACAACTTCCTGTATAATTTGACTGTTATTTGCGTGTCTGGTCACTGTCTGACCCCAAAGTCTGGAAAAAATTGAGACGCAGCATATATCTCTGTTTCATATGGACCTCAGAAAAGGGGCTTTTAATTACTTTTTGGTGAGAAACCTTTGTATATAGGCTAGTGCAGACAGCAGCTGGGGAGCTCCCAGATTCTTGCAAGTTAAGGATCAGCTAGCATTGCATTACCATAATTCAGCACATACAAGCTGCCAGACATTGTTCTGTCTGCATCAAAAAACATCAGGTGGCAGCACCATTATCTGCCAAGCTCTGGCCCTAGCTCTAGCTTTTGTCAGCCAAAAATACTACCAGGTTGCCATAGCAGGACTACTCTGGCCATACTCCCCTACCCTAGCCCACTTCCTAAGATGGAAGTGGCTGAAAAAGGGTTCTGCTGATTTTTATGCTCATTAAGGGCTCCCCATTACTAGGTATAATGCCTGCTCTTTTTGTTTTGCATGCCATAGGTAACTGCATGTAATTATGTAGTGTAGATTAAATGTTTCTTAAAAACAGAGAAGAGCAGTAAAAATAACTGCCTCAAGTAATGGGGATCATGGAGGTAAGAGCTCCAGGTTTGGGGATCTTTAAAAGTTGACATTGGCCTAAGACAAATCCTCTGTTGGAATCTATTTATTCTCTCTTTGTCATTAGAAGACCTGGTTTTCTCCTCATCATTTGACCTAAAAGGCTGCACTGCTGTCTACACCTGCTTTTAAAGACACCCAAGAACATCAGCAGAAGCCTGAGTCATTCTTTCATATGTAGTTCCTGCAGGTAGCTTCTCTCAACATGTTAGCTAACTACCTTTAGGTCAGCATGCTGTGCAAATTGTGCCTGGTACACTCTGAATTGCTTTTTTTTGTCTCTTACATGGCTCTAGTTTGGAAATGTATACAGCCACATGGGAGATTTACATTCAACCATGCAACCATTAGACAAAAACTGTCCAAGTAATCATTCATTGTCCATTGGAAGCATAAAGTAGCAGCCACTGAACAGGATGCAGGGTGTGGTAGACCAACAGTCTGATTCAGGATGGCCAAGTTCATTCCCTGATGTAGACTATGGAATAGCCAATATACCGTCTTCTGAACAAAGATAGGCTAGGAAAGAAAGTTAAACATACATAAATGAAGACTCAAAAAAGAACCCAACACAGGTCTTCTATTCACTAGCATTTTCTACAAACCACCCTGCTTAAGGCTCATAAAATTACATAGGGGGAAAAAAAGCTTGGCTTTTGTATGTTATATTTTTCATTCAGTTAATGATGCACTTCTATTTGTTCAGAAATAGAAGCATGCTCAAATCAATAACTGAACAGAGTCCATTCAAGAGGCACTGCCTATGCATCAGAACCAAGCATGTCTGTGTAGTGCTGAGAGTATCTGAATGCAGTGAGTGGAGAGTCCAAGAGATAGTGGTTATTTTATTTATTTGTTATATTTGTTGTTACTTCCTGGGTGCATGTACACATTAATTTAATGCAACATAATAAACTCCAGAGCAGTTTGGGTTGGAGTTAATTGCTCCCGGGCACATTGTTTACATGTACATCTGGGACAGTGGGAATTTGAGCCAGGGAGGAGTGGGCCCCTGGCTGGCTGGGCTGACCGAACACAATTCAAACACCTGGTGGGTGTCTACACATGCATTTTGGTGCAGTAAAGTACTCTGCTGTAAAATAGTACTGTCCCCGACAGTATTATCCTATGACAAAGATAACTAATTTACTGCGCCCTGTTACTGGCACACATGTAGAGTATGATGCTTTATTGTGGAGCTAATTAGTCAATTCTTCAGTAAAGCACACGTGCAGATGCATCCCCACCAGAGTGCTATATGGCTAGGGACAGAAGTTACACGTAAACTAGTATACGTGGTCAGAAACCAGCACAAATCTGTTAAACAACAGAAGTTCAGTGCACATAAACCACTTTCAAAATGGCCAAAACAAGTTTAAGATAAACCTGGATGGATGCAGTATTAGATTGAACTGATTTAAGTATATCAATTTCTTGAACTTTTGTCCCAGATCCCCTCCAGATTCAAGTTAATTTACAGTCCTCCAGCATTTCAGGATGCTTTGCACCTCCCCACAAACTCTCCCTCGCAGGGTGGGGTGGGCAGGATAGCTTTGGCCCAAACTGTCTTCTCCAGCTGAGGAGATAGGCATGCTCTGCCATATCCCCCACCCCTGTTTCTGGCCTGGGGCACTGCAGGCATGTGGCTGCATTTCTAGAATCAAAAGTGAATGTCTGTTCACTTGCTTATTGATTCCATCTATGCAGTTTAGACTAATCTGCAAAGATTGAATCGATTCAGCCTTGGGCTTTTTTACTATCTGCACTTAGCCTGGAAGTACACAGGGCTTTACAAGTGAATTAAATATGGAGTCAATGTCCTGCAGAACTAAGGGTCTGAATCATTTTTGTCTTTCAGCAGTTACACCTAGATAACTGCAAAAATGGAAACAGGATGATCAGGTCCTTAAAATATCCTTGCACTGAGTTCAAAGGGACAACTTGTGGAATAAGGTACTTGACAGTTGCAATTTGGACTCCCATACAAGAGATGAGCTAACAAAGATGTGAAGTGGGACAGGGAGGTGAGGCTGGGGCTCGTGAAGTTGCTAGTGCCTTTATCATAAGGGCTAGTCAGTCTTTTTGTTCTCTTGTATACAGATTTAATTTTACTGGTGAAGGGAATGACATTTCTGTTGTGGAAGTTAGAAAGAAAAAAAAAATTAGGATGGAATAAAAAAAAAATCAGAGCTACTTTTGAGCGTAGCTCATTGGGACTGCCCCTCTATCCAGGCTGTGTATTAGTGGGGACATAAAGGTGTTTGTAGACCCAATTCCCCACCTGACCATTCCTTTGGGTGCAACTGGCCTCAAGCAATAAGAAAAAGGAGAAAAATTAGAGAAATGTAAATAAGGAAGGTAACTTGCCATTTGTCACTTGAAAGTCCTTATTTCATGGCCTGTTCCCTGTACTCCTGGAATTTTGTGTCATTATCTTCTGTTAAAAGGATTCAAATGACATTATTTGCATGGAAACTCGCATACAAATGATGTCGTCTGTGCCACAAAGTTGCATTACAATGAAGGGAATGATGACTGTGTCACATGTACGTGACATTCTTTGTGTCATTAAATTTAAAGTCAATGCTGGCAGTTATAAACCACTCACGTCTCAAGCAAATACATCACTTCTGATCTGAAATGAATATTTTAAAACGCCAACTCCAACTGCATCAAACAGCAATAACCTGCAATGTCATAAGAAAAAAAGCAAAGATTCTAAACAAAGGTGGACTTATGGGAGCATATGATATGCAGCAAAGCAAAATATTTTAATAAGCTGTAATAATCTCCAGATAAACAGAATCCTAGACACATTTTTAAAGTCGATTTAACATCATGTATTTTCAGGAACTATTATGTGAATAGATAGATTCTGGATTGCTAATTTCAGGCAGCCTGAATGAATTAATTGTATAGCAGAGATCTGGCACAGACCTTTATGTACATCGTTACCATACATTTTCTTGCCAAAGTCTGGCACTGTCAATAGGCCAGGCTTTTGAAGAATTTCCAAACACTTCAGTGGGTTCAAGGGCAAATGAAGACAGAAGAGGCTCAAGCAGTTAGCACTTAAAAATAAAAATAAAAGGGAGAGATGGGGAACAGCCAGTGGAATAAAAAAAGGTGCCATGCCATTGTGGTGATCAGAGACCAGAACCAGGATGGTTTTATGGTTCCTCTGTTGCTTGGATAGGTCGTATTTAAGGTAAGAGGCAGTGTTTCCATTAGCAATTATAATTTTGCCCTTACTAATCTGCATGAGACTTGCTTGCTTCAAATCTAACTCCTAGTGCTCTTTCTTTAATAGATAGAGTAATACTGAACAATTCCTTTCAAAATGTACTGTTTTAACAGCAGAATGTGCTGTCAGACCTTCTAAAAGTTACAGGTATAATTTAAAAACCTCATCTAAATAACTCTATGGCATTGTCTTGCAGGAAAAAAACCCGAAACCCAACACCCCTACAAGATTCTTAAGAACAAGTTTCTCTGGAGTGTGTAAGTCCATAAGGCTCAGTAAATGATCAGAGAGGAAAAAAATTGTGCAAAGATCATTTCCCCCCTCTTATTGATACCATTTCAAATCTAATTGAAACATCCTTTTCAAAAAGTCATGCTAGCCACCCTTTCAGCTTTGATATGGCTTTTTAATCAGAGGGCATTGTTATTTCACAATGAACATGGGAAGTATTTAAAATATTTTCTAGATGGCGTGCATTACTTGTGACCCCAGCCAAAAGACCACATTAAAAGGACTTCAGTAGAATTCACTCTTTTAGAGTCTCTGGGCTCCGAAGCATTGGTGCACATGTGGCATATGCTAAAAGATGGATCTGTCTGGATACCAGGATTTAAGCAATGAACTAGCTTTAAAAGAATGAGAAAATCAGGACTGGTTGGAAGATTATATCTTTCTATAAAGAGATTTGATGCAAATATAGCTTCTATCCTAGGAAACATTCTGGACTGTATCAGCCTGCTGGAGTGCAATCCTGTCTAAGTTAGGGGCAATACATACATACACAGTCCCAGGAGCAGGGCTGTGACTGCCATTTCTCAGACAGTGACAATCCAGTTCCCATTTCCCTCCTTCTCCAGGAAAAAGAAGCATGCATCAACCATTTACAGGCAGAGATTGCTGCTGTCCCCCTCAGCCTGTGGTTGGGGCCAGTACAAGGAGGGGTCTGAGAGTCTGAATCAAGACCCCCCGGCTCCCACTGCCAGTTCATTACACATTTCCATAAAGCAAGTGAGCATTTGAGTTATGCCTACTCTTAGTCTTTCCCATGCTATAAATTCCTAGGATGTGTAAGCCACATATAGGCTAAGAGAATCTTACAACCTCTTACGTATTGTGCATCGAGTCTCATGACTGAGCCCTTAATGCCTAGCTTATGCTATATCTTGGGATACAGTTCTTGTTTGCAAACAGAGTGAAAAGGCAAGAGGTTTAAAGCAGTATAGGACCAAACCGGCACATCAGGTCAAAGTCATTTTACCCTTTTGCCCTAGTTTGTCTGAAGATTTTCTAAATTGTGTTCTGCTCAGGTACATTCAATTACAAAAGTGATAGGAATACATCATGTTTAATTAGTTTAAGATAAAAAAATGGTCAGGTTAAAATGACTGGATCTTACTGAAACTGAAGCACAAAGTGGGTGTATCTATCTGTATTTTAGGGGACTTTAATGTAATCTTAATGAAAAAAACCAGATATTGGTGAGATACATTGCCTGTGAAGTGACAGAAGAAATGCTTTGGCTGCTCTTTGATGTAGAGTTCAGCTGTTCTGGTTTGTAAATATAACAGAATGAAAGGATATTGTACGCAACCCACTTCAATCAAGCAAGACACTCTGGCATCTAAACTGCTGTTCTTCTATTGCTTGTGCTGTTACTCAGAACAAAGAGAAGGGGAAAAAAAGGGTCCTACATCTTTAATAATTAGTAAAGAGCTGCAGTATTTAGCCTGGAAATTATGGTACATATGCTGTCCACTTGTTCAGGACCCCTGTATCGTGAGAACAAGCAAACATTCATCATCTGCAGATGTCCTCCAGGCCCAGGTGACTGAAAATTCAATGCACAGTGCTTCTCACAATGGGTCGAATGCTAATTGGGTGGCTTGAGGAGATTAGAGTAGCCCTGGAGCTATTCTCTATGTGCAAAAGTCTTTCAGACAATAAGAGAAGTCAACACTGTCTTTGTGAAGCTTCCCTTAACTGACACTTATGAGGAAAATTAGAATGAGGAAATAAAAAGAAATTCACCCCCAATTCCTTCTTTTGTTTTCTTTTCCCAGTTGTTAGCCTATATTCTGCTTTTGCTTTTAGCTTCCTGAATAGCATCCTATAAACTAGGGGGTTGGGGGGAGAGAGAAAATGTTACACAAAATATGTCTGGGAATCTAAAATGGCTGATTAGAAGTATAAAGGAGGTACTGCATATTTGAAAAAGAGAGGCAACAGCATATTTACTTATTAATTAGCAAGCTCCCTTAAATAAGATGCACTGTTTTAAGATTTTGCCACACATGTAGAAGCAGCGGGATCTAAGAGGTAGGACTGAAATTCAAGGGTTCAGGTTCTATACGCATCTAGGCCACAGACATATTGTTGGACTTTAATCTCACTGTACCTCAGTTCCCTCATCTATAAAATAGAGGCTAATATATCTACCCTTCCGCCCACCTTTGAGGAGTAAATTCAAACCTATAGATTCTAGTTTTTATGCAGACAAAGAATGGTTGCTATCGATAATATGCTGCCAGGTTATCCGCTGCAATTGAACATCATGCTCGCTAACTGTGCCAAAGCTCCTTAATCTGCTCTTAAATGGCAAATAGTGGAAAAGTATGGAACTCTTTATTTGCAGAATTTTGTACCAACTTAGATTTATGAAAACACTGTTCATTTTTGGCTTGTATTACACATGCCCTTTTTGAGGCTAGAGCTAAATTTCAGCTGAGCAAAACTTAGCTGAATATTAAAGACTTAATTGTTTCCAGAAGAGCTATATGAGCTAAAACTTGAGTAATTCATCAGTGAATCAGGCTCAAGCAGTTTTCCATTGATTTTATTGGATTTATGCTAGTGCGCAATTATGAGATAAGCCCACCAACTTTTGTCTTTCTTCATTCATCTAATACTTTGTCTACACAAGGAACTTAGTGTATAGTTAACTAGGCTGCAAATGTCTAGTCCACTTGATATTCCTTGTAGATGCTCTTAGTGCATAGTCAGTGTGGAAGCTACCTCACATCAAATATCCTTAAGTGTGCTGAGATTCACATCCTAATGTCTGTGCACTAACTTCCCCACGTAGGCAAGCCCTAATTTTGCCTAGCTTCTCCCCAGCAATTGACCGTGTTCCTTTAAAACTTGGCTCTATTTGTTCAAAACTCAAAGGACGGTTTTCAAAAACTCCTCAAACTCCAGCTAACCTTTTTATATGCCCATCCAAGTTTCAGATAAGTATAGCACCAAACCAGGTAAATTTTCCCTACCTTCATGCTCCATTATGAAAGTTTTGCACAGCTCTAGTAAACATGTATTTTTTATTGTTCTCGAAAATCTGCCCTTTCTAAATCACCTTATTCTGATGTAACTGCAAAAGGCATTACTATTTTGGGTTCTTCCTATGTTAAAACTGAAGCAGTAAGCTGGGGACTTTCATAAGAGACTGTACTGAAATGTCAACAGATGGCTTGCTAATCATGTTAAAAAAAATACTCATTTCTTTTTTAAAATGGCATTTTTTTGCAGTAAGTAAATCAGAAAGGAATGTTTATGATATAAAACATATTACTCACAACGTCTTTTAATTATCATACTTAATCATCAAGGTCATGATGATAATTGTTTCTAAAAATTAACACCTAATTTTTTTGAGATGCCTACCAAAATGCATGGTCAGAAAAAAAAAATGAATTACTAGTGTGGAACCTAGTCAGGAAAATATATTCTTTCCTCACTAAACCAACTATATGCTTAAATAAAACCCTTTAAAAGTAAGACTTATTAAAGGCACAGTCTAATTAGTCTGCTTGCTGCCTGGTGAATGCATACAGTACCAGATGCCCTAAAATGGGGTGTCATGTGGGTGTTCAGAAATGACAAGCATTTGGATACACTTATCACAGTGCCATTAATATATCCTAAATGTGAGAGGCTTTCATAACCTATTGGAAGAAACTGTGGTTGGGCAGGTAACACAAACTGCCATGATATCTAAGCAGAAATTGTGAGTTATCTGAAGATTGATGAGGAATTTATGTGGGCTGCAACTATATATTGTTCGAGTTCAAACATTATTCTCTACCTCAGTAACTGGAGAAACACCTCTTTTTCCCCTTGATGCCAGAACAGGTTAAGAGACTGTTGTGCAATGATGATGGCCACATATTATAAACAGCAGACAGCAATGGAACTCCTAATTTCTCTTAATGAAGTCATGTAGCCAGGAACTTCATCAAGGTGAAAGTTTCATAGGATCATAGGAAAGTACAGCTGGAAGGAACCTCAGAAGGTCCATCTAATCCCTCCTACTGCTCAAAGTAGTATCATCTCTGATCAAACCACCCCAGCCAAGTGTCTATCTAACCTGCTTTTGGAAGTTAGATTAGATAGAGATTCCACAATTTCTCATGGTATTTTATTCCACCCTTAAAGTCAGAAAGTCTCCCCTAATCCCCAACATAAATTGCTCCTGCTGAAAACTGAAGCCATTGCTCCTATGGTCACCCAATAAACCATAGCAAAAATTTATTTTAAAAAATGAAGAAAATTATGCATTCCTAACCATCCTCTGGTTAATTCGTTATTAATTATTCCATAATAGATTCTTGGTATATGGCAGTTATATGCATTGGTTCTTCTCAGCTTTCTCCTTACTATTATTACCCTGTGTTACAACCAAAAACAACTGGAATCTTATCGTCCCTTTAGGCTTAGAAAGAGGATAGTCAATGGTCATGATCCCATGAAACATGTTGTAACACCCCAATTGAGGGCAAGCCATATGTACTGTACTAATGTTCTATTTGCACTACTATATATGCTTTTTTTTTCTTTTTTGCATGCTCTTTTCAGTAGGTTCTGCTTGGTTTCATAAGAAAAAAAAAATATATATATATACTGACTCTCTTCAAGCTAGCTCCCTTCTTTCCCTGTATCCTCATGGCAAGGTGCTTAGAACAATTCACAGATTCACTGGAATCTGAAAGACCATGCTATAGGATGAGCGCTTCTGCTATGGCCTCAAACTTGCAACCTAAGGGCTATCTACTCTATGCCTTAGCACTCACACCAGGCTGGCCCCCATGCTAGCCTGAAGCAGAAACAATTCATCCACATTAATATGACTTCTGGTGTGGAAGCTAATAGGCTTCCCTTTTAGTTCAAGCACTAACACAGGATGTTTCAGTACATCACTGCCTTGCACAGTGTAGATGTCACCAAGGTTGCCAGTGTAGATACAGCAGTTTTTAATAGCTTCTAGGACTGCCAATAGAATACAGATACTGATACAAGGACAATTTGGTTATTATTTGCATTAGAATTATGGTAAGTACTCTGCCAGCATAACATATACCAGAACTGGACACTGGTAAATTATTTACTTGGCAGAACACTATACTAAGAGTCTGGAAAATTGGGTTACACGGATCTAGGAAGCAACCTCTGCTTCTGTAACTTTCTCATCAGGTTAGCCTGAAAGACTCCCCCAGAAAAGGACTGAATCTTGCTATATGCATGGCTAGCACCTAGCACAACTGAGCCACAGTTAAGGCCTCTATGTTCTTGTGATATAAACTGAATTAATTTATTTGGAGTAACCCATTACTAAACTCTTTAAAGGTTAAATATGTCCTAGTCTAAGCCCATACTTCAGCATTTTGGTGCCACTTTAAAATACAGGCTCAGCAATGATCTCCCTCTCTCTATTTCTTAAAAAAGGTTTAAAAATTGATGTAGAAAATTATAAGTGGATCTTAAAAATATTCCATTGTGACAGGAGCACAGATATCAGTGTCTTTTTGTTATGTGAGTTATTGAAGTTTGACATCCTTTGAGGAATATTTTTCATAACCCACTGTTTGCTACCCTGTCTATCCAATTATTCAGAACAAGCAATCTGTCATTTTATTGTTTCCTTCCAATTATATAACTTTGGTGACAGTCATGGCAGAATATCCTTTATAAGTAAAATCAAACCTCACTGTGGATTCCAAAGGCTGTGGAGTGCATGTGTGTACATGTGTGTCAATTGTGGCGAAAGGGGTAAAGATGGAAGCATTAAAAGAGAACCACTGATGAGCTGCATCTTTTAAAAAAACCTCTGCATGTATGTTGTAGAAATATAAAATATAATGGAAATAAAATCCCTTATCTGTGTTAGGTATGTCAAAACAAAATTCCTTAAAATAGATAAATAGAGAATCTACTGCAGATGCCATTACAACCTCAATATTTACTGTCCTGTAGTCATCCGGCAATTTCATACATTTAGAACAAGAATATGGCTTTGTAAAAGCAAATGCTCCATTTTTAGTAGCATCCATTCTGTATCTATGTTCATATATGGTGTGCATCCATCAACTATGCCATCATGAAAGTGTGTCAGTCTCTTAGGGCTGGTAATTTACCACACTAGTTACATTTATTGGACTGTTAGGGACAAATGTGGTCCTTGGATACAGGCATGTGGCTCCCATTGACTTCAGTGAAAGCCATGTGTCAGTCCAGGGATGAAATCCAGCCTTTCCAGTTGGTGGCTGCTACATTCGGCTCTGGAATTTTATCTTCTCAGACTTGATGGGGTCTAAATTTGAAACTAAAATTGACTGTTTGGAAGATGCATATTTTATTGTGGGTTGAAGAAGGGGGAGAGTGTTGGAGTGACAGTTGGGTTGAACTCAAGTTATTTAGTCAGGCTGTAGAAAACAGCAGTGAAGCTGGAAGGAAATAGCATGCAAACAGCTGCAGAGTGAGAGAGAACAGGCAAGTGTCAGTAGGGTATGGTGGTAGAGTAGTGGGAACAGTTTAATACTCTAAGCCACATTATCAAATTATCATGTCCAATTGGGCATAAATGTCTTATTCATATCATTGCACAACCACCAACCGCACTGTCTGCAAGGTCACAAAACCCATGGTTAAGAAATCGAGAAGAAAATAAAAGAAAAACCTGTAAGTTTCAGTGTTATTAAAGGTCTTTGAATCTGAATATTTAATCCATGCTTGAGGTCTATGATCTGCAAAATCACTTAAAAGAATCACAGTTAAGGACCAGACCCATCTTGGCCTTGCAGGTACTTAAACAGTTTTGAGGGAGAATTTTGCTACTTGTTTTCCAAAAAAAAGGTAATCCATATTGGCCCTATTTCACATGCCACAAAAATCAAGAGTTAGCTAAATTCTGGAAACACTTCCATTTTGGGCTGCAAAATTCCCTATACACCCACACAATACATCTCAGTTGCTAAATCCAGATGAAGCTCCACTGTGAAACTAATTTGTACTGGGAAGACATCAAAGTCCCTAGAGGCACCTAATCTATTAGGTGTGCTCTGTGCATGTCTAACTTACACTGATGGTTCTAAATTCAGCTCAAAGCCACTGATGATGTACTAAACAATAACCTAGCACTTTGAGTGGTTGCTTAAGAAACAAGAGACCTGGATTATAGGTGTTCTGTAGTTTCTGGGGATTCAAACCCTCATCTCCCACTTTCTAGAGAGTGCTCTAAGTGCCAGGATACAGAACAGGCAATGTGAGTGTGTTCTTCCTGCTGCCTGATGAACTTTGGACAATGGGGACCCAAAAATGCAAGATTCCTTGGGCAGAAGGAGACTGAAGGAAAGAGACTTGACTCTGTAGCATAATGCGCATGGCACTCCTCTGCTAGGAGGGTGTGCGTGTGGATTCAGATTCCTCCTTCAAGGGTATTGTTGTTTAATTTAAAATGCATCAAAAGCCTGGGCAGCAGGGGCTAGGATCATCCCCCAGTGAACCTAGATTCATCAAATCAAACATACCAGCACTGAGGAACACCAAAGACTCCATAGGGCACATTCTTTATGAGGACTCCTTAGCTTTGGATTTGTTCTCCATAGAAAGTCAACTCTATTTATGCCAAGCAGTAAGCACTTCTGAGCAAGTGCTCTAACCCCTTGAGTGTGGTGCAGGTGGTAAGTAACATGTCTCTGTACCTTTCACTTAAGCACATACTCCCACGGAGTTGATCCAGTAAAAGATACCACTTCCAAAAAAAACATTGTCTCTTGCATAAGTGAAGAATGGAGGCATTTCTATGCATTGTGATTCAAGCTGTGGAGGAGAGATAGGAGACCAGACAGACACCTATGCATAGCATTTTCTATTGGCTACCTGTAGACCTCTGGATTTTCACCCTTTGGTGATCCCCATTCTCTCTGTCAGACACCTATTCTCTTAAATCCGTCCATCCTTCTTTGGAGGTGCCTGAAACTCCCCATTGATTTTATAGGGGTTTTAAGACACTACATTAAGTCCACCTGGATACCTTTCTTGGGGCAAAGTAGCTACATTTTAAAGACCTAAGTGGGCATCTGCCCAATCAAACTAGGGATAGCTCTAAGTGCACTGCTAAATTGGGACCTTAATCTCACCATCCAAATCAAAGATACTTCAGCTTCTTCTCCATTTTGCACATTTTCTTTTGTGTCAATTGTCATGCTTTCTTAAGGTGTGAACAAGCATTCTGGGGACCCTGCTCAGGTTTAGGTAGCTTGTCTGATAAGAAGTAGCTTTAGATCAGGTGTGCCATTTTTAAAGTGACCTAAACCCCATAAATGCTTGCACACCTGGGCATTTAGCTCACCCTAAATTTGGTTAGTATTATCTAACTGTAACACTTACATGCAGCCACTGGGTAGCCATGACTGGCCACAATCATTGGTCCAGTGGGGACCCCTGAACCATGGCCTTCATGTGGGAGCCGATCTGCATTCTGGCACCTGGGGACCCACACCCACACCCCATCCTGACATCTCCGGTGAAACTTCACTGGATGAGGGGACCTCAGCCCTTCAGCACCCTGCCCTGCACTCCTCCCCAGCTGCTGCACACACTGCCAGCCCAAGAAGCCCTGGCTAGTGGCTGCCTTGGCCTCTGACCTGCCCTAAAGCCACCCATGAGGAGTGGCCAGCTATACCACTGCTGGCCACCAGCAGGCCCAGTTCTTCTCTGGGGGGAGCCCCTGCCTGGGTGCCAGCCCCCAGCCCACCAGAGGTCACAGACACTGGGTGGAGATGGATGCCTCACTGACTCTGGACCCATTGTAAGACCCACACTGGGAGGTGGGCCCTTTCAACCCCAGTCCCCACCCCACCACCCCTGTCCCTGACCCCAAGTCTCCCTGCACAGTACACATAGAGGTGGGACACAGGTCAGACCTTTATTGAGCAGCCCATGTCCCTATGGATGGGTGAACACTAGGCCTGTGAGAAATTTCATTCCATTCCAACATTGTTTTGACCAATTTCAAGGTCAAAACAGCAAAATTGGAATGAAACAAAGGCTGTCGAAATAGCCTCAAAACAAAATGAGGCTGGTCAAAATGTTTTGAAAGTCAACCAGCCTGTTTTGACCATAGGCTGGGGATGGTAAGTCAGTCCAGCTGGACTGACTTCCCATCCCCTGTGCTAGATTGCACCAGGGCCAGGAGGTATCCCAGCTGGGCTGCTTCCCCATCCCAAGTGCTAGATCGCGCCAGGGTGGGAGGCAGCAGTCAGGCTGCTTCCCCGTCCCCCGCACTAGATCATGGGGATGGCTGACTTTCCATCCCCAGCAAAACTTGAAACAGTGTCAAAACAGCCTTTCTTTCTGTTTTGACAGAATGGAACAGAACAGTTGTTTTGACTCAGAATGAAATTCGAGATGAAACACTGTTCCCTTGAACTCTCGAAACACAAAATGGAATGGGGCTGTTTCGTACAGCTCTAGTGAACACAGGCCTTTCATGCACTGAGGAAGGCATTGATCCTGCAGGCAATCTTCTCTTTGGCAGCCAGGGGCAGGAACATGTAGTGCTGTGACAGATAGCCCTCCAGGCATCAGCAGAGTTTGCAGGGCAAGCCAGGCTTTCCTCCTCTGCCATCATAGTTCAGGGTTCCAAACCAGGAGCTCAGATGTGCCCAAGGCACCAGCAGGATCATCATCAGCAGAATGTAGTGGCCCAGGTAGCACTCCACTTGCACAAACAAACCATAATGTACCACCTCCAGCATGCTCAGGGCACATCAGCAGTGTGGTAGGGGGCTGGCCCTGGGGCACCTCTCTGGAGAGGCCCTCAGCAGGAAGCGTGGGGGAGATAGCTAGCCTTTCACCCTAGTTGTCTGGGAACCCCACATGCCCTGTGCCTGGGAGCTGGGTGAGAAGTTGCTTGCAAGAGTGGGGGATGGTCAATGGGTGCTGGAGCTGTGGTAGCAGGTGCTGCTAGCAGCCTGGCCTGGCCCACCCTGGGAAGGTGGCAGAAGAGGCAGGTGGCCTGCAGCCAGCCTCCAGGGAGCAAGCAGGGACAAGGGTCTTGGGTGGCAACCACCTGGGCCCAGGCCTGCCTGGCCAGCTTACCAGGGCAACCAAATGCGGCCAACCTCCAAACTGAGGCTGTGGAGTAGAGCATCTAATCTCTCAAATGTTGCAAACTCTCAAAAAAGCCTTCTGTATCTTTCCTCTGCAGGGCCAATACCTGGATGCAGGGGAGAGGTCACAGGGGAGAGGTCACAGGGGCCCACAGGACCACCTTTGCAAGCCAGACCAGGCTGGGTGGCAGACCAATGGGCATGGTGGACATAGGACTAAGTGGGTCACCCTGGAGTGGTGGCACGTGGTGCTACTGAAGCAGCCAGGGCTACTAAGGGGAGGCTGTGCCTATGCCCCCCCCCATGCCTGCTCCTGCAGTCCTGTCTACCACCCTACAGCAGGCCTCTGGCAGCATCCTGGAGTGGGTCCTGCAGTGCCTGCTGGCTGCAGACATCCCTGGGCTTTGCTGCAGATCCCAGACCCACAGGGGAACTGTCTGTAGCTGTGGGGCTGGCTGCCTGCCTTTAGGCCCTCCATCCTGGGAAGCCCTACCCCTGAGTCCCTCACAGATAGGCTCAGGGACGGGGTCAAACACCTGAAGTGTCTTTCAAGTTTGGGGAATGGGGTTTTTATTGTTGGTGGGTGGGGAGAATGGTGGAGGGGCAGTGCATGTGAGGGTGAGAAGGCAGGGGGCTGTGTTTGTTGAGGGGGAATGGAGGAGGGATGGGGGGGTTGTTCTATTAATAAAGTTTTTATGGTACACATGTGTCCTAGAGTGGGCAGGGGGTCAGAGGTGTGGGCAGCAGGGCAGGTGGGCTGAAGTGGGGAGCACAGGAGGAGGGGGTCAGCCAGAGTCTGCCACAGCCAGTGCTCTGTGGCCCGGCTCGTGGGTGCATGGCTGTCCTGGGGCCTGGGTGGGAGGCAGGGCATGGTGGAGTTAGCAGAGCCAGCACCATGGCCAGCAGCAGTGCGGGCTACTGGTTGCCAGGGGCAGGGGTGGCACAAGGAGGCAGAGTGGGCATGGAGGGAGCTGTCATATGCTGGCCCTGTCCTTAGTACATGGCTCCTGGGCAGGGGAGTAACTGGGCAGGGCTGTACGGGTGGGGATAGGCCCTTAAGATGGCCACCACATGCTAGCAGCTGCCTCTGGCCTCAGCCTGGCTGCCAAGTGCTGCACATGTAGACACTAGCCTATTCCCGCTTTGCACAGTAACTTACTGCACAGTAAATTTAATACAACTTGAATGCATGTGTAGACATGCCCAGTATTGGATACTAAACTTGCAGAGCTCACCCAACCTGAGATATTTGACAGCTATTTCAGCTGAATTGCTTGTAGTAGAGTCTAGACCTAGATTTAGGATGACCATGAGATGGCTTTAGGAGTCAGGTAAAAATGGGTGAGGTCACCTTAAATCATCTCAACCTTATGGTTCACACTTATCTTGAAATCAGTTTAGTTCAACCAGTTTTAAAATTGGTTTGAAAATTCCCCAGTGAACTCATCAAGCTAAATATACCCCCGCTGAGAAATACCAAGGACAGCACTGGGAACACTCTCTATGAGCGCTCTTCAGCTTGGAATGTGTTCTCCACTGAGAGTCAGCACTTGCTCACTTTCTAGAATTGCTGAAAGGCCCATTTTTAAATCCCAGACATTCAGAAAAAGACTGGATAAGGAGATAGAGACTAAATTTCACTGTTTTGCAATGTGTAATCATGTTATATTCTGGTATGTGTTCATGCCATGTACACAAAAACATCTTATTGAAATTATGCTGTCAGCATTCTCAGAGCTTACAATAAGCAGCAGTCTGATTTGCATAAATCATAAAGACCAGAGATGGATTTAGTAGATTCCTTGCTTAGATCAGTAACCTACACCTAAACAAAGTAGTGAAGAATAAAGACAAGGAAACCTTCCTATACATCTAACTTGTAAAACACACAAGAGAGAAAAAGGTAAAGAGCAAGATCTGGGCAACTTATAGTGGCAACCTATAGGTGTAGTGCTATGAAACAGCTATCAGCAGGAAAGGCATTCTGGGTATTAACATGCAAATAAGCACACTATGCATCCTAATGTTTTTTAAAATTACCATGTATAGTACAGTCATCCAAAAATGTCACTTTTTAAATTGCAGCACAGTGTGTCCAGGCCTCTTTAGACTAACTAGTAAGATATCCTGGGTCAAATGCAAATGTGATCCAAGTGCTTTGAAGTCAATGGCGTTCTGCACTTTTCATGCCTGATAGGTCTGCTTTTGACTATGGTATTGCACATAGAAATTGTCCTAATGTTAAGACTGGGACTAACTTATGTCTAAGGCAAAGTGTATGACATGTTATTTTAGAAAACCATAACACTGGTTGCAATGAACCTGAGCCCTAGATAACTAGAGACCAGGGTTTTTCTCAGTTTTCTTGGGTACGCAAATCAAAACATAACGCATGTCTCATTCTTTTTTAAAAGAGTTCCTCCTGGAAATCTCCATGCGGCATAGATTTGCATGCTGGGTGTAAATTTTCTAGGACATTTCCCCAGAAATCTGCATTTAGATAGAAGTATTTTACTAAGTCTAAAACCTGAGATTTTATGTGGGGTGGATTTCTTTTTTGCAGCTGTGCTCTAGATAGGTAGCAAGAAGGCAATTTTTTTTATGCAGTCTTTTATGAAGAATCCAGTACAAATTGCAAAATATTATACATATGGAAATAGATAATATAAATACATTAATCCTTCTTGAAACCCCAAACCCAAATGAATTCTTGTGATCCATCAGCCAGATAGATGATGAGGCTTTTTGAAGAGCCCATTCACTTGAGCTTTAAGCAATCTGAAGCTGGCCTTTTCTTTCATCTGTGGTAAACCAGATTGGGAGAGACTAGGTTAATACATTGGTCTCTTTATGGTTAAACTCCTGCTCTTTGTGGCTTATACCTTTTCAGATATTTAAAGTCCTGGAACTCTCTTTGTCTCTCTCTCTGCTTAAGTAGTTGTTGACAGATTTCTGAATTCAGGGAAGGAAAAAAGGAAGGGAAAATTAACCTGAGTCAGATAACCTAAGATCCCAATATGAATCACTTACAATGTGGGGGGGAGGGGGGGTTTCTGTTACATTATAAATATTTATCTTAAACACCGGACTGAATTCTTATTCCAGTCCATTCTTTTTCTGTGGAGACTGTATGTCTGTTTGGTGCGTACTCCTCACATTTCTTGCTTGCTGCTGAATCCTCAGGATTTATTTTAATTCTAGATTTTTTTCTATCTGCTTGCATCTCCCTCTATCAATCTTTTTATGGAGTGTCTGGCTACAATATGGAAATGAGCTTGTGCCCAGTAAATGGCATGAATGATTTTAAACTTGGTTTGCATCCTTACCAGGAGACTGCTACACCTTGCTAAGTGTGGATGCAGATGCAAACCTGGCATATATTGTGCTGTGAATAAAGGTTGGTATGTGGACACAGATGAACGGTGTTTGATGTAAATGGCTCAGAGGAGAATGTCCTAACTGGCCCACAAAAGATTGTTGCAGGTGCTTAGCTAGAAGCTCAGTACTTCTCATGGCTACATTCAGTGCCTTTGCACTGAAATGGACATCTCTCCCTTTCAAAGCCAAAGACAACATTTTCATTTAAAGACTGGTTTTTAATGTTCCCTCAGAAAATAATTAGAAAATGATAGCATATCATAACAAATAAAGGACACCCTCCTTCTGATGATATGTGCCTAGTAAGAAGCTAAAATCCTTATTTTATCCAATAGGTAACATGTTACGATATACAAAATTGTGACTTTATGCATAGCACCTGACCTCCCAAGCAACACAACAATGGAGGATTACCACTGCTGAAACGTCAAAGGGTTGGGGTGAGCACCAGGTTTTTTAGTTTATTTCTGGGAGGTAAATTCAGATCACAGTTCCCCAAATCAACTG
This sequence comes from Crocodylus porosus, assembly GCF_001723895.1. Lineage (NCBI taxonomy): Eukaryota > Metazoa > Chordata > Crocodylia > Crocodylidae > Crocodylus > Crocodylus porosus. Next base: position 94,332,539 of record NW_017728947.1, read on the forward strand.
ACTTAAGTTTTTGCCATGAAACTTCAACTTGATTATGAATTTATTATACATCACTGTGAATCCGTGTTGAATATTTTTGTGGAAAATCAGAAATTGGTTAAAGCACATACATTGTTGTATGTGTTGTGTGTAACTATTTTTAATAGCCTTAAGGACCCAAAACTTGAAGACGCTGAATATTTTCTGCAAGTGGTTACAGGCCTCTGGTCTAAAGATGCTCGGCACCTTGTGGGTTGGGGCCCTAACTTTTCTCCTATGAGAGACGAAAGAGCATGTCAGTCTAATTTGAAGTGACTTTGCCATACACATATTTTGCTTTCAGAGAGGGTTAGATATCAATGGGATTAAATGCTCTGGTTATAGAAAAAAAATCCCATGCATTTAAGCATTTAACTGCCCCTTCAAACATTGATCAGATGTGGAAAATTGAGATCTATTTTCTGTGTGTGGCAGACTGGCAGGGACTGGACCTAGGCTTAGATTTTCTGCCTCCACTAACAGAATTTTGTTAGTGAGTCTGCCAAACCCAGGCAATTGCTGGCAGCGTTGGTGGAAAGTAAAACAGAGAATTCAGTGGGTTTTTTGTCATCCCATAAGGTTAGCACTTATGAAGCGTTTTCTTGTATAATGAAGTCCATTTGTCTGATGTAAGAGACTTCAACAGCTCATCAGTGTTCCACAAGAAGCAATAAGAAACCGTTCTGCTTTTGCTGTAGACGGAGGTAGCAAAGATGCTGAAATGTCATGCTCTGCATTCTTTTGTTTAGTTTGGTGGTAATATAATTTAATCCAAGGTCAGCCACACAGATTATGTGAGACCTCATCGAATGAAAAAATGAATAAGAAACAAAATGAAAACACTGAGTCCGGTCTTCATGGCCTGCTTGTTAGCTTGGCATATGAAAGGGCTATATAGTTTACTTTTGGAAGGTCAGGTTCTTTGTATGTTATTTTGTTTATTGGCTTTACATGAGGGAAAAAGAAAAATTAAGAATTACTATCAAGAAATCTTGCTAGATAGTGATATTCATTCACCAATTTTAATAATGATTCCCAGAGGTAATGACAGAAGACTCAGTGTTTGCCTCATTTAAAACTGAACTGGACAAAGCACACCACTATATAACTCAGCAGAGAATCCCATGTGGTGCAGATGACAGATGAAATGAGCAAATAGGCCTTTTCCACCTCTGATTTTGCAGCTTGTCCTCAGATCCAGGCTTACGTAGACTTCTGAAGCTTCAGCTGGACTCTGTCTGTGTTACGCATTAACAAGTAGAAGCATAAATTAAACCTTGAAACTTTTTAGAAAGAATTACCAAAAACGTGCGTTTTTTAGAAACTAAGAACTTGAGAGTATCCCAGCTGCTCCTCAAATGTAATAATAGGATGCCTATTTATTTTCCATTTGGACGTGGTGTAAAACAGCTCAGGACAGTACCTGAAAAGCTTTGTCAGCTGGTGTTTCGTGCATGAAATATTAGTCTTGTGTATGTGAATATTCTCAGACACAGATACAAGAACAGTATGAAGCATATTTTCCTTTTTTTTTTTAAATCAAATGCTCATCCTACACCACAGAAAAGATTTTAGATAAATTTTATGTACAAATTATGCATTCATTATATTCAATGCAAGTTTAGTATTTGATGGTTGATATATTATAAAGGAAAATATATCTAATGCTCTTTGTATCATTCTGATTGTGTGCAAACATTACAGTATTCTGCCCTCTCTGACATGCACCTAGGGAGTGAAAAAGGAAATCACTGTTTATGTCTCTCTCTATTATCAAGCTATCCCAGTGCTACAGTATCTAAACTGGTGATGTCTGCAGTGATCTGAGCTGTATATAAAAATCTAGTAGTTTTATTTTTTATGTGCGATATGTCACCCATTCTTCCTGCTATGTATCAGGATCTCCTTAAGCATTTCCAGTTACACCTATGAATATCGACTAACAGCACTATATCAACATTGTCATAAGCCAATCCTAATATTTGACAACATCAAAGGGAGATAGGAAGTGTTTGCTCTGATGAAGCTTGAACATGCAGAGTGATATAGGATGAAAAAAATGGAAAGGACTAAAACCTGGATATCAGGGAATTAATAGCTGGTGTTTGTTAAAAATAAATAAATAAATAAAAAAATCTAGCCTTAGCATTAACTACCAGTTAAGTTGTTTTAAGTGATGCTGAGTGTTTTGTACAGCTGTGGTGACTCTCCCAATGTTTCTGCTTAGCAGAACTGGTTTGTGATATCATAGAATTACTGTATGCAAAGAACAAATAAGTTTTTCTTTCCCCCCACCCCTCTGAAAGAGTTGTGGGAAGCTTGGCTGGACGGTCTCTCTTAATGTAAGGCGCTGATTAATAAAATGTGTTATAATAGGTGTGATATGCTCTTTAAGACTTTCAAAGCTATGTAGTCTCCCATTAATTCAAGTGCAAATTGGAATATAGTTACATTCTGTTGAAATAAAGTGACTGAGACTTCAAGGGTCCCATTTTACTTACATTTATGAAGTTTGTGATAATTCACCACAGCCGCAGAAACTGGCAAGAACAGAGAGATTCAATTTGGTCTGTCTCTCTCCCTCTCTCTTTACTCTTCACTCTTAATGCTTAATAAATTTTCCAGAAGAGAGATACACAGAGTATATTCTCAGGACTGTTAGTTTAAGAAATGTATCGCTTGCTTTTTCCTTTAACAAATTAATGACAGTTGAACTTTCTGCTAAATCCAGTGAATAAAGTTATATTTGTAGAAAGGTTTTTCATACATTGTGGCCTAATCCTTATATGAATTAACTGTGGTCATGATCCTCTTTCACTCCATGGAAAACATGATTTCACTGCAAAACATGTTTTTTTTCCCCCCTCTACCTCTTTCCCTTCCCCTCCCCACACAGGCTGTCTCTCTTTGGCAATATAAATGTCTCAAAAGGTGTTTACATATTATCATTGTTTTTCCTTTTCTTGGCCTGATAATACTTTGGTGACAAATGTCATGAGGAAGGGCTCAGCTTAGGCCTCTTGAGTTTAAAAACCTTTAATCCGCCTAGTCCAGGTAATGAGCTTGTGCTACTGGTTTCTTGTTTGTTTCTATTTGTGTTTTTCCTCATGCTTTTCTGGGTACAGTCCAATCGATGTTTAATTTCCCAAACCAGCTCTGTGAGAAGATTTACTTTATTGTATTTGTCCTGCAAACAATATTCATTCTGGAGCTTGCGCTAAAGAGCAAGATATTGAAATGCTCAAGAAGAATAAAAGAGAGAGAGAGAGAGAAGAGAGTAAAGGAATAAGAAAGGCTTGCTGATTTGCCTGCAGCTTTGTCTCAAGATGCACATTAAATAAACTTTTAAGATCCTAGGGCAGGTTGAGATTTTAAGGGGCAGGAGAAGCAGTGGATTTGTAAAGCTGGCACACCTATTACATTAGTGATCTCTTGTCTCCAGAGTGGTAGCCACTAGGGGAGGAAAGAGAGAGACATTTGAAAAAGGAAGGTGTGCTTAGACCAGCCACGAGCTGCAGCCATGCTATCGTTCTGAGAAATCGAAGAGCAAGTGAGGGTGCTCGGCACAAACAGCTTTATCACTGGATAATGTCTAAAACATGATGGAGATGTAAACTCTGGGCCCAAATCTGACCTACCATAATTAGATGCATCTCATCTAATCTGTTTATCTTTTTATAATGTGCTCTTCGCCCTGATATCAGAGTATCTGGGTATGTAATTGGAAAAAAAAAAAAACAACCAGCTAACTTTTTAAACAATGGAACATGCTATTTTGCTTTTTTTTTTTTATTTGCATTCTCTATAAAAATAGATTACGTTGGCATAGTAGCTTTCAGGAGAGGATCTAAAACACTTGCCAGATTTTAATTTACTATTACAACAACCTGATGAAGTCAGTATTTGACCCATTATGGAAAGGGGCGAATGGAGGTACAAGACATTTCACTTACCTCACCTGACTGCACACAGGTAAAGCTAATTAAAAATAGCTGTTTTACTGCCTAACTTAAAATAAAAATACCTTTAAAGTTTTGCCAAAATTTCACATTTGAAAATTTTCAAATCAGCTCGACAGTTGGTCAACACTGTTGGGTTTTTTTTTTTTATTTTGAAAATGTCAATAACAGGTTGGGTTGATCTCAGAACAGAAATCCCAATTTCTAGTCACTAAGTAATGCTGCCTTTGTGGGGACTGTGTTAGAGACATAAGAAAAGGAAGCAGATCCTATTTGGTTATACAGGTTTGCAGCAAATGTGAAGGAAACAGCAGAGTTAGAGGTTACACCACTGTCTGGGGAACCTGCACAAAGAGCCATATTTAACAATGGGCACTAGACTGAAAGGGTATGAAAACTGGATGCTTCCTTCATCTATGTAGAAATATTTTAAGCAGCCCATAAGCAATTATTTTACTGGATCAGGATATAATTACACTCTTTTTTTAAATGCCAGAATCTAAGTAACTGGCCATGAACAGAAATAAACCCTTTTTTGGTAATTTAAGAAATAAACTATTAAGCACACAGCAGTGAAAGGGTCAAAACATTTGTATTAACTGAACTCTCCTGAGAACAAATGTTGTTTACAGTATATGTTTAAAATAATATTCCTGGCTAGCCAGGCTTTCCCTCAGGATAGTGCAATTACAACAGTAACAGAGGATTAATTAAAGACTCTCCCATAGGTGTTGCTAGAGATCTTGAATCGACCAAAGGGGGATACATTACCAACTGAGCACAGAGGTGAACAGACCAGAGCTGTTCAAAATAATTAGTTAGGCATAAGGGCAGGGTTGAGCTTTTTGCCTCATTTATCTGATTTTGATTAATACTTTAATTTCATTTTTTTTATGCAGAAGAAGCACGTTGGCTCCCATTTATGTGTGAGAAATGAACACGAGAGATCAGGCCTCTGAATGCAGAAATCAATAGAGAATGAATTTATTCTGGTCCAATGTCAAGTAGGATATCTATTTTTCACACCTGGTTTCAAGCCTTGGAACCCTGGAGTAGCTCTTTTACTTTCTTTTCCTTTAAAAAAATCCCTGCTTATACCCAACAGACAGAAGGATACAATATATGAAAGGAAGAAACTATGACATTATAGGGCCTAAAAGTCAATAGGAGCTAGAATGCAATTCTTCCTTCTAGGCCCTTGATAGTCTCCCCCAAATACAAGATAATGGGCTAGATTATCGCTGGCAGTCAGCCAAAACCCAAAAGTGAGAGTACAAGGTGTGACAAAGATGTATGCACTGACAGATAGCAAAATGTATTGTTTATGCAGAAAACTTAAAAAGTGGCAAGATTCTTTCCTTTTGCACAAACATTTCTTTCCATAGCCTCTGTTTCTGAGTTCTTTATTTTGGATATAAGTGACACTGGCCATGTCTACGCAAGACACCAACTGCACAGTGGCCCATGACTACTGTGCAGTCGTGTTGCATGGCAGGAAGCGGGATGCAACATGACTGTACAGTAGTCGCTAGGCCTGTGTGAAGATTCAGTCCCTGATTCGATTTGGCAGAGATTTGGCCCAATTCAGTGGCTGAATCTCCAAATCCAAATCAAATTATAGGACCCTTTAATCTCTCTAAATTGATTCAGAAAGATTTGGAGATTCGGACATAGACACAACTTTATATGTTTTTTCTACGTACCTCTAGGTAGCAGGGGCTCATGATTGCTACAATGCTGGGGTGCATGGAGTATCCCACAGAAGCATGGGGGGGCTCCCCAGCACGCTTGGCAGCAGACCTGGAAGTGGACCAGAAGCACTTCCAGTCCGCTTCTGGTTCTGCCAGGGAGCATGCAAGAGGCTCTCTTGCATGCTCCCTGGCTCAGTGACTGGTGCCCCCATGGCTGATCATCAAGCCAGGGAGGCACGGGGGGGGGAGGGGACAGCGTACTCCCCGGCAGACCCAGAAGTACTTCCAGTCCACTTCTGGATTCACCGCCAAGCACACGGGGGCCCCTCTCACACTCCTGTGGGATGCTCCATGCGCCCCAGCATTGCAGTGTTCACAAGCTGTGCCTGCTACCTTAAGGTACATAGAAAAAACTTTTAAAGCTGTGTCTGTGTCCGAATCACTGATTCTCGAAAGCAACATTGAATCTTCAGATTGAAAATTGGGCAAATTGAATCAGGGACAGTGATCTGAATCAACAAATCAAATCACTGTCCCTGATTCAGGCTGAATCTGAACCCAAATCGAATAGGGCCCCTTTCACACATCCCTAGCTACTATGCAGTTAGCATCATGAAAAAGCCGTTCCTCACTGAAACTGCACAATAACTGGAGTTTCTGCGCAGTCAGTGTCTTTTGTAGATGTGGCAACTCAGTAATAAAATCAGGGGGATACTGAATGTTTGTGGAATATAGAAAAGTTTGGGATGTAAGAAAAGGAAAACACAGATCAAAATGAGGTTCACTTGAAAGACCCTAGGTCCTGGGTGTATCCAAAATGTATATTAGGTAGGTCAGTTGTGAATGCCTAATTGCCTTTAATACACCACCTTCATCCTAGGGCTGTTCTGGCCAATTTTTCTTCTACCCTGAGCTGTGCTAGAAAAGTCTCCCGTTCAAATTATATGGCTTTATAATTAATTTTCTTAGTAGTAAGCCATACAAAGCACATCAAGACAAACCCTTTGCTGATGTTAATTGGTATATAGCTACATTGACTTCAATAGAATTACACTGATTTATCTTATCTGAGGATCTGGCTCAGTGAACGTATGAGCTTCTGGGTGATTTAGCTCCAGTTGTTTATTTGTGGAGGTGAGAACTGGTCCGAAAGGTGACTGAATCAGTTGAAAAGTGATCTTGTAAGGGACATACTAAGATTTTGTATGGATAGCATCTCTTTTAAGTATTGCCAGTGCAGAATAAATTATATTCCATTTATTCAAACAACAAATATAAGGGAATCACTCAAAATGTTCTGTGCCTCCTTACGGTATATGGAGAATAGGATGCGGTGCCATTTAATTCCTGACTGATTCTGAGATAAAGAAAGTAACTGTAAGGTGATATCTCTTGGCTTTTGGACTAAACTGACTACTTCTACTGAGTTTAACTTAGAGGAGAAGTTGGTATATGTGTGAGGCAAGCCCCAGGAAAGTTGTCAAGTCAGTTTTAAAGTATGAGATGGCACAAAGCTTCCCTTTTTATTGATGTCCTGGCAGTTTTAGTTCAGAGAATTCAGTCTAGGAAAAAGCAAAGAATTCACTAAGAAAAACATTAACTCAATAACTACTGTACCAATAATTTTCAAAGGCAACAGTGAATAATGTGACCCGACATAAATTCTTATGTGCTGTCACGTCTCACAATTGCCCCTTGATAAAAGAGATAGCCTTTATTGTGGATCAGAATTCATGTTTGTCCATATAAATCTACTTCTTAACTTATTGCTGAGAGTCCAATATCCTAAAAACCTCCAGTTATGTCCCACTGATAGAGTACTATTTTGTGCACATTACTAGAGCAGTGCAGACGGCACATTCTCACTCAGTAGGGTGCATGCCTCTAAGATTTTCTCAAGGCTCTGTTCATCTCTTTTTGTTCTTACTGTACATTTACACAGACCCTCCAGTGCCTTGAGGATTAGTTGCATAGCTCAATATGTGAGCAGTGTGTATTGTAATTCTGAGCTATCTGCCAATATTGGAAGTGCACAGCAGCTAGGCACATTGTGGGAAGATTTTCACTGATCACACAAGAACCTCAGATATAGTCCCTCTTGCTTGTGATTCTAGAAGACCTACGTCTGATCGAACCAAAACCCTGGCTGATCAAATTTATGCCGAAACTCATTCTGCAACACACAGAACAATAGACAGGAAAGAAGGAGAACTGGTTCACTGTATTCTCTGTGTAAACTGCTGCATTTCTCTTGTTGCTATTAATATAGCTAGAAGGGCATTAGCAACTTCTGTACATATGACATTATATCCTTGCAGAAATCTCTTGAGCTGTTGTCACTAGATGGTGATAGATGTATAAGACAGGCTGCATTCTCCCTATCTGTCCCTGCGTATATTCAGGATAGCGGGTGTTCAGGTTGGTGTGAAACAACCAGCTCCTTTATGCTTTGGGAACCCAGAACTGCTGCTGCATCCCCCGAGGTTAATATGCCAATAGAGATTAATTAAGGAGCCATTTATGATAAAAAGAGACCTAGATTTTTCTTGTTTTTGTTCAAGAGAGGATCAGAGAGCGGAATGCATACAACATTTAATACAATATGTTTGACTGTAGATGGATTGGTTATGAGTGAATGAAAAGACCTCCCCCTTGGTAGGGTTTCCATAACAAGTTTAGTGCCTCATATCGATCAGATCACTGCCCATTTTCGTTGGCGTTCATTCATCTTTACCAAAAGGGAAATCTATGCAAAATACTTGGGGGGCAGAGGGGTTTCTCCATGTCCTTCCTTCCGAGTCTAGCAGACTCAATCCTCTTGCATGTCTTAAAAAAGAACTGGGGATTCTCCTTTTGGAAAAGTAGCTGGATAGTGAAAGATGCCTGGAGTGAGTTTGCCCAACTCTGTAGCTGCTCTAACTTGCACCAGAAGCTGATTCAGCCCCAGGTTGTTTACAGATGGAAGGAGACACAAGTATTTTAAGAATATCTTTGTCCTTACCTTTCCTCCTGGTGTTTCTCACAGCAAAGGATCAATCCCATTCCTATTTGGCATAATTAAAAAACTAACTTCACCTTTTGTAAGAGCAGAGGGATTACCTCTGAAGCCCAAGTCCTAACTCTAGTAATTAGATTTGGCCTCTCTGAGAGTTGCATATTAAGGCCCTAATCCTGCATGCCTCATCTCCACATGAAAGTGGCTTCTCACGGGAGCACTCTCATTGCAGTCAGGTGAGTGAGGCTGACAGGATTTAGTCCCCTGGTACTGTTACTTGCAAAGAAAATTCTTTACCTCCTCTCATAAGCTGTAGAGCTTTGCTGCTGTGCACTGCTAAACATCTCCTGGATCTTTTCAGTGCTGGACGAAGCTTCTGTCTGCAGCTATTGTTAAACTATTAAGGCACTGGGGCAGTATGAAAACCATGAAATGCTCTTGGTGCCTTAATGCCCTAAATTATCACAAGGAGTCTTATGATTGCTGCTTTTCCTTGCAGGAGAAACCTCAACAGCTGGCTAACTCTTGCCTCCATATCCCTTCTGGGGGAACAAGGCACTAATGGCTGGGGACAACCTTTGGACTCGGGGCACTGGAGAGCACAGGTTGTGACTAGGCTTTGGGTAATGGGGGGAAGGTATGTTTTCCTTGTATCTGCCCTACACTTTACTCAGCTGTGTAGGAGCCTCTCAGCTAGCACTGAGCATCCTCAGTGCTGTTGTTGCAATGTGAAAGAGTAATGGCAACATGTCTCCTTTTTCCCAAGAGAGCACAGAGCATGCTGCTCACCATTAGGGGAACACCAAGCAGCAGAACCAATGGAAGAAACAAGTAGAAAAGGCAGTGTTCCTGGTAATGAAGTTTGCCACTATTCCCATTGTCTCTGCATGATTTCTATAGCATACACATGGTGTCACAGAAAGGCAGGCTTCCTTATGGTCACACCCTCAGGTTTTTCACTTCAGTGAGAGTTTTGCCTGAAGAAGGTTACAATAAAAGGAAGCATGTCAGGATTTTGCCTGCAGCCAATAAGCCATTCCCCTTTGGTGAGAACAAGGCTACTTTTTCTGAGGTGTTGCATTCAAGCTGGCAGGGATGCTAAGTGCAGTGACGGTTGTTTCCCAAGCAGAAAGGTTCGGCAGGAAGCCAGTATTTAATCACGTAACTACATCACATCGTTACTGAGCGTCATTCAGTGCAACCACTTGATGCACTGCACTGTACCTCTGTAGCATAATGCGGGCTTCCTGCCAACAATTTAGAGAAAGCTGCTATCAGCTTATATAATTACTTCCCCTGATGAAATAACCCAGTGAAATGGCAAGGCTAGAACGGGGAGGAAAGGGAGAGTTATGAGACCACAAAGTTCCCAGACTTCCAAATTGTACCTATTAGCCAGCAATTAAATTACTGGCCAGCTTCAAAAGTCCACCACAATTGGCACTAATTGTCAGCCTTGTTGGCAGTCTCAGCAGAGAGGCCAAGAATTAAATATACATGGAGATGGAGGTGCTCGCTAAATTCTAGGGATGATGCCACCAGGTCAGCTTTGAGACCTTGGCAGGGCACCTGGGGAAGCTTACATTGCTACTCCCTCTGTTATATTTGTTCCATGGATTAAAGGAGTAGTTAGCATGTCAGGGTTGCAAGTCCACCAGGTTTCACCACTACTAAAACAACTTTATTTGGAAATGAACACAACAGAGAGCTCACCAAAAGAATGAACAGGATATTTTTTGTTCTGTGAACTACAGCCTGCTCTCTTTGATGTCTGAAACTGGCAAATAATTCAGTTACAAATTAATAATAGCTGAAAATGGTTTGTTCCTCCTCCTGCAAGTAGCTGATGGCCTCCTGCCAAGTTTGAAGGCTCTTAAATGCTCACTGAAGTCGACAGGAGAGAAGTTTGCTAAGCACATTGCATAAGCCACTCTGCAAGTCACAGGATTGGACCTTGCCATACGTTTCAGCACCTGAGTATAGTTGTTGCTATTACTGCTGTTGCTGCTATAGTTGTTGTTATTACTGTTTGTACTGCAGTAACACCAAAGGACTCCAGCCCTAGATCAGAATGCCCTTGTGTTGTACACTGTACCAGCATAGCACAAACAGATGGTGCCTGCCCTAAATAGATTATGATCTAACTATAAGACAAGACAGAGTAAATGGGATAGATCCAGGGGAGTAAATGGAAGCCATCAGATAATACGAGTCAGTATGTTTAACAGTGCTTGTGCCTAGTTTTTCAGGATACCACTGGCTGGTTCAGCAGAGGCCCAGAACTCTCAGTCCAAGTCCTGAGCAGTAAACTCATTTCCATTCATCTTCAAACATCCCATTAAAACAATTTAGTCTCATCTTGCCTTCACCTGACTTCAGTTTGCACAATCCTGATGCCATCCCTTGAAGGATTCTGCCATTTCATTGCTATTGTGGTCAAAGAGGTACAACATTTGTCTTATCCAGAGGAATCCTGGTTTGGCTGTGTCCATACCTCCATGCATCCAGATGTGCCCTGGTGCATCCTTTTCCCACAGGCTAACTTGCAAGTTTAGTGTATGTATGAATGTATTACAAAAGCTTGTATTTTTTTCCTAAACTAAGCACAAGATTTGTGTGTGTATCTCTAGCCTGTACATTAAAAGTACCTTTTCTAATCTAGATACTCAGAAGTCTATTTAAAATATGCAAGTTGCGACTAGAAACAGATCTGCATACAGGCATTCTAGTGCTGAATTTTCCCAGGGTTTGGGATGTCTGAATCCAGAGTTTATACAACCACCATTGCAACTCCCTCCTGCCTCCCCCACCCCAAAAAAACCCCAACAGCAACAACAAAAACACTCCAGGCCCCGTGGGACAATATTCACATTTTTGTAGTAAGTGCCCTTGTATGGTACTACAATTTGAAAAAAAAAACTATTCCCAATTCAATATTCATTTACTCTTTTGCTTTCAAGAAGGGAAACTCTTTTGCCTACTGACAGCATGGGGCACAGTCTTGATAAAGAAGAAATGCATATGTCCCAATGTTATATTGATTACAGTGAAGCTTACAACGTAGTTTTATGAGGGTGTTTGTATAACATAAGATTTTCTGGAGACAGTCCTAACCATTACCTCTTTATCTATTTAAAGCAGGATGCTCTGCTATTCATTATATGTGAGCAATGCCTGTATACACTGGTACATTTATTGTTCAGGTCAGTACAGTGATAGGACTTGATTTCTGCTTTCCTCATTGCTTAAGAGAGGAACATCAAATACTTGCAAAGCTTGGGTTAATGTTTTTCTTTTTGCTTCTGCCACCAGCAGGATATGTATTTTAGTCTCTATTCCCTAGACAGATAAGCCATCAAATAAATAAATTATGTTAGGGCAAGGAAGAGAGTATCAGGGTCTAGTCTCATACAGATCTCAACGTGTTTTTCAATTTGTAAAGCTAATCAACCACATTTTTTTAAAGAAAATGCTCCACTCATATTGCTTGTCTAACAGACAACTCTCAACTCTAATTAGCCAGCATGTCTTTTCAGTTCCTGTATACCACTTACCTACGGGATGCTGTTAGTGACTTGAGAAACATGTGTATGTGTGGTATCAATACATCCTTCCTAGGATTCAATTCAAGAAAACATCTACAGGGAGCTTCGGCACTTTTTTGTTACTTTAAGCAATTGTTTAAGTGTTGTCCTCAATAATGGTGGGTTCAGGCACACACTTCCATGAAACAAGAAAGCTTTTACAAGTTGTTTAGCATTCTGATACTGAGATACATTAAGGATCTCATGGTACAAGATGGTGAGCTTAAGAACCAGTCATGTGACTTTTCAGTTTCTTAATGACTGAAACTTAAAATGTGTGCACATGGAAAAGGTGCTAGGAAAGCCACATAAGGCACCTTCTAGTGACAATTATCAGAGCTATGAAACTGGTTGGATTTTGTATGACATTATCTGGGAAAGTTCTTATATCAGCACTGGTAAGCCAGTGAACCACCATGCACTTTACTCTGATCATGCTTCAATAAGTGCATGTACTTGGCCTGACTATGCCAGGTTGTAAGCACCCTCGGTTCCCACTGACATCATTGGGAATGAGTGTTGGTCCTTGGCAGCAGGTTCCGGATGCCCAGGATTACGGTGAACTAGGAGAGAAGTGTGCCCATCCTTTTATTGATCATAGGTTTTGACAACTTGCAGCACTACTGTAAGTTATGATGATGGGATACAGGAGAAGGAAGCAAATAAGGACAAATGAAGAAATATATCAGAAAGGAGGTCACATCTCTAGGGAAACCCTTAGGCAGCAGTTCATGCAGACATACAAGGCAGCACATAACAGACTCCATCTTCTTATCCAGCACATGATATTTCTCATGGATAGAAGAGCCTGGACCAGGCTAGGGAATCCTTGGACCAGTAAGTACCTGGCTCTTCCACTTCAGGCTCGCCTCCTACCAGTCTCATTCTATCAGTGCTCATAAAGAGGTATCACCACACTCCTGCTAGGACATTACCTGATATTTGGTAAAAATGGACTTCCCATGTGGCAACCAAAGTCTAATCGCACCCAATTTTGCTTTGTTGTTGTTGTCGTTATTAAGTAGGATTTTTTATCCTCACACTTTATTTTTCATTGACATTGCATTGCACTCATTTTGAAATTATTTCATTAACATTTCAATCTTGCTATTACTGTTAACTGGATTTTGTGTTGTACAGAGAAAAATGATTATCACAGTCATGCTCACAATGCCCTGTATTCAGCTACTAATGAAATATCTCTTATGGACCTTTATGTTCTACACCATCTCACAAATTCTAAGCATGCCCTGTATCTAAGAGTCAGTCTTCAGGCAAAGCTAATCTGATGTAATTTAAGGGCACGTGCAGACATTACACTTAACTAACTGGGGTTAGGTTGATCTAAGTAGGATCTGTACAGACATTTAGGGGGGTTAGAACTGGGGAAAAAAATGGCCTATCCAGTCTAACTTCGGTCACCTGAGGAAGTGAACTAAGTTAGATCAGGAATAGGTTAGCCCAATCTAAGAAACAATCTACTAGGTGTTTTTACAGGGGCTGTGCCTGAGCTACTTAGCTCTGCTGAGAAATATTTCATTTAAGAGAATTGTTTCAGACCATAGCACTCTGATAACTCACCCCAGAGCAGATATCAACAAACCTACTGTGTATCAACACAGGAGCTGCTTTATCTGCAAATGGTATAATATAATTAAGTTACCTTAAATATAAGGATATTACAGTTTTCGATAGAAAGCCATAGTGCAAAATTGTTTGCCTTTAGCCCCTGGATTATGGCAGTCCACAAAATAGAACATATAGGCTCCGCTTCATTGTCCAAATGTCCATTTAATTTTGTGAAAACTTAGCGCAATGAAAAATCTTACAAATATGTTTTAGTAAGCATATTTCATACTCACCTGCTCAAATATTTGTTTTATCTTCCACATCTGTGACTATCATGTGAAGGGATCTGTAGTTAAGTATTCCCTGTGGCAGTGGTCAGGTGTGAATGTGAAAGTTAAACGAAAGGCTGTAATTTTCATTCTTACCTTTGGTAATACAATCTTCTATTAATTAAATACACTGTGGCCTTCCAATGAGAGATTAATGAGAGCCTTGTGTGCTGGCAAACCTGAATTTCAATATGTTTCTCTTTCTTACTCATTATCACAAAATGAAGTTGAAGAAAAGCATTCATTCTTACTCAGCAGACTATTTTGAATTTAATGGAAACACTCATATGCTTAAGTTAAGCATGTCCTTATGTATCTGGCTTGAGCAGGTCAAGCAGGTCATCTGTGCTGGTTGAAATCATAATGTCCTATTCAGTAACTAACACTTTTTTCCCTGGTCTTTTTTAGTTAGCTTTTCTTCATAGGGATTCTTGTATTATTTTTTTTAGGATTTAAAAATGGCATTATTTGTGACACATTCCTTATCAGCTTATGTCAGGGAACAGTCTGGGAGCTTGACATTATTCTAAAATTCAGATTTCCTCTGGAGTAATTAGCACTGTCCTAGATTTTGTTGGGCATTATCACATGCCACTCAAATGATAAATTTTTTACCCGTAACCCCTGGTTTTGTTAAGCTTGACCTTGCCTTGTGTATACAAATGGATAGCATATGCAAATTCAGTCATTTGTGCATGCATGTGTTAGTGTCAAATACAACACACATAAGAATAGGGGAAGATACTCTGACCTTTCAGCATTTTCTTACTGGATGCCAAATGAGGAGTTCTTAACCCCAGGTGTTCTTCCCAAGAAAATAAATTGAGGAATGAAAAATGTTATAAATGCATCAATTGTACCTTGATCTTGAAAGGGTTTTTTCATTTACTTATGACCAGGTATGGGAAAGATCCCCCAAAAGACTGCTTTGGGTCAAAAAAAGAAAGAAAGAAATAAAGAAAGAAAATATCAATGAATAGTTCAACAAAAAAGCTTTCAAGGGAAAAGAAAGATTTACAGGAAGAGTCTGGTATTAATATGCCTCTTTCTTCTTCCAGTTTGGTTATCTATTTTGGTTAGTTGTTTTTTCTCTATTCTTGTCCTTATCTGTTCCTAGGCCCAATTTGGCATGAGCAGTTGGCCTAATCATATGTTCCAAGTCAGGGACATGTTGAACTACCAAGCTGAATCAGGCTGAAGTGTCCTAATGTCTCTTGGGAGAGCTCTGGACCAGACTCCGTTGGAGATCTGACAGGCTTCTGCACAGAGGAGCACTCCAGTGAAAACCTCTTGTAGGAAAACTATTCACATTTTTCATGCTTTTTCTTTTCTTTTTTTTTCTTCTTCCAGCAGCCCTGGACTTATTAAAAGTTTGTTGGTTTGTTCTTTATTGGCATGGTAATCAGTCATATATGTTTTTTTAAACTTCACTGCCAGAGTCCTGCACCATTCTTTGCTTACATTTTGCCCCCTTAGAAGGCCTCACCATAAGGACATAAAGCACTCAGACAACTATTTGGCGTATGCTGTGGTTTCCTAAAAATAACTTGCTGTATTTTCAGTCCTGTTGAAATAATTTTGTCAAAAGAAAATATAAACTGTCATTCACTAAAGAAGATTCCTCTCCAGCCAGAATCACTGGGGAGCCACTTTTCTCTCTACAGCCTCATGACTGGATAGAGCTTTCAAAAATCGCAAACCTCCATAAGGATAGTGGTGCCCTAAGGAATAAAATGAGGTAGTGGGATACACTGTGCACCAGAGCATGTATCATTTGAGAACAACCACACAATTCCTCCTGACTCACTCAGTAGGAGGCTTCTCTGTAGTTCATTTACAGTAATAAAACTATTCTTAGTTTTGAGGCGCCTGGACAAATCCTCGGACAGGGACACGTATAGGTTATGTTGAATGTTGGGATAGGATAGTTTTACTGTTAAAGACCTTGATCAAGATGCAGAAAAATCTGGGTTCATTTCCCATTGATGTTATGGGGTTCAAACTTCATTCGGTGGGATGTTTAAACCCTCTGTACCTCAGTTACAGGTTCAGAATTGTTCTTTCACTTCAGAAGTGAATATCTCTGTACAAACGTGAAGCTTTAATAGCCTGCTCCCTGGCTGTGTCTACACCAGCCACTGACTGCACAGTAGCCTGAGAATACTGCACAGTAGCGTCACCCAGCAGAAACTGTGATGCGACACTACCGTGCAGTAGTCTTCAGCTACTGCACAGTTCACGTCACAAAGAAACTGTTTGTCAGCCCCACTGCACAGTAACTCAGGTTATTGTATAATCATTTAATGCTTGTATAAACATGTTTATACAAGTACTAAATGCCTACGCAGTAACAACTGTGCAATCAATGTATTGTGTAGACGTGGTACCTGTCTCAGTTTCACTGATGTTGCTAACACCACATTCCTTATGGGCCTTCCTTGATTAAAGTTTCCAACGCTTTGATTTTAATCTGAACTGTAAATACCTATAAAATAAGAACACATGAAAAAGTGTGGTTAGAATGAATTTAGGACATTACTGCTTTGTCCAAAATTAGGGACTTTTGTGGTAAAAGGTGTTCTCAGTGACTGAGAGCCAGGAGCTACTTTGCAATAATCTCAAAGCAGAAGTTGGCTTCCTCTGTGGCTTTGTACAAATTCTTTCATCAATCTCATTTTCTCTTTCTATAAATTAGGGCTAATAATACTTGCCTATAGCAATGGGTTGTTGAGAGAATTAAATAGTCAGGTCATTAAGCCACAAGTGTGTGGAATAGGGAGTTGTGGAGGAAGAGCCAGACCAGTGAGAGCTCCTGAGGCTTTTGTGCTTCTGGCATAGCAACCTGGGAGGATGCAGTTGCTTTTCTTCCTTAGAAAGTATTGTGCATGGGCTGGCTATATTATCCAATACTATGGCCACACTTTCGTTCCCAGCATACTCTAGCATTGACAACAGCCCTAACTTGTAACCATCTTTGCATTGCATCTTACTGCTTCACACTTTCCAGTGAAGGACTTCTCTTGCTCCCTTCTTCTACCTACTTATTTGTGAGCCATTACAGTTTATAAAATGACTGAATCTTAAAAGGCCATCATTGCTATCAATACAGATGCCAAGGTTTGTAGTAGAAACAAGAGAGAGCTCAGTCTGGTTTTTTTTTTACTTTGTTTATTTAGATTGGCCACACAGTAAGCCATTCTGCTCATGTCAGGATGTTATTTTTCTCCATGGGGGCTGTCTTTCAGTGAAACCTTGCTTAGATAAGTCAGTCACATAATAATAGGTGATGAACTGGCAATTCAATGACTTTCACTAACTAAAGCTCACTCTCCATTTCAATACTCCAAGGGGTAGCCAGTTTTGAGAACAGTCTTGCCAATCTAATATCCTTTCTTTGGGATTTCTGTTTTTTTAAACATCTGCCCAGAGTGAACCAAGTTAAATACAAACATATAACGAGGAGTCCAATTGTACTTGAAGAACAAATTCATATTATGCCGTTATTTACACCACATTTTCTGTGCTAGCTTCACAGACACTGTTACAGCACAGAAAAGCAAAGATATGGTACTAGTCACCACTGAAACAAAATTCTGGGGACTTAAACCAGAGCACTCTGCTGTGTTTTCAATCAATTCTTCTCAGGTCTGTCCATAAATCAGGTTTTAAATGCTGATGCTTCAAAAAGGCTTTCACAGTACTTGTCTGTGAGCTACATTTCAAAATTGGCTTCTGTCCAATCCACGAAACTGTGCATGCAAATTTTGTACACACTGGGTGTATCTGCACATGCAATTTGTTGCAACTAAATTTTTGGCAGATGTAAGTGATTTTTGGCAGATGTCTACGCATGCAGGGACTGTCTACACATGCAAAGACTTGGCACTAAAACCAGTGCTGAGTCCCTCCCATGAGCCCCTGTGGCCACTGGCAGAGCACCAACCTCTGCCCACATGGCTACCAACAGTTGGCAGCCATTTTGGAAACACAGCCCCATCCCCTAATAGCTGGCCAGCCCCTTCCCTGCTCAGGAACCATGTGCCCAGTGTAGGGGCAATGCGTGGCAGCTCCCTTGCCCACCCTGCTTCTCCTCACCATGGCTGCTTTAGTCCCTGCCCCCATCAGTGATTCCCAGCACTACTCCAGCCCTGTCCCTGCCAGCAATGATCAGCACCCCGTTCTCGTGCTGGCCCTGTTGGCCCCAGCAGGCCCCCTGTGCCTAGGCCCTATGACTGCCATGCACACACCAGCAGGGGCCAGAGCACCTGGGAGACCCTGGCTGACCCCCTCCCCCAGCACTCCCCACTCCAGCCTGCCTGCCCAACCACCCAAACCCCCTGCCCACCCCCAGTACCACTCTTGAGACATGCACATGTTCAGAACAAAAAGCTTCATTTCCCTAACAACACCAACCGTCCTTCATCCCTCCTCCCCCCTCAACACAAGGAGTCCCTCCCCACCCACCAACAATAAAAAATCTGCTTACAACCTGAAAACTATTTACAAAATCTCTGGTTTTTGAGCCCAGAGTGGGAGGCCATGGGGGGGGAGGCCATGGAGGCATTGTCTGGGGGAAGGTGCCAGGCATCCCAGTTTTGGGACATTCCTTCATGGGTTTTAGGGGCTCCAGTGACCCTCAGTGGGCAGTGGCCTCATGCACAGCTGCGTCCTTGGGTGCATGGTTAAGGGGAGAGTGGTGGGGCTGGGCCCAGGTGGGTGGCAGCAGGTCTAAGGTGTGGGGTAGACCAGGGGGTCTGGCAGGCAGGAATTGGTGCAGGATCTCCCACCAAGCCCACGCAGAGGCCTTCTGTGGGGTGGCAGGTAGGACCCTGGGGCCTCCGGGACCATTGGTGGGGTCTGGGCTATTGTGAACACCTTAATGCTGCACTGCCATGCCAACCAGGAGTGCCCTCGCTCCTGCATCCCACCCTACAGGGCCTCCTAAATACAGGTGTTCAAATGCCCACTCCATGCAAACTGCCTCCGTACTTTGCACTGCCCCAGAGCGCCACAAAGTTGCCAGCTTCCTCCTGGGTCCAGTTGGGGGCCTGGGTAGTTAACATGGGGGTGTGCATGTGGGCAGACCTGGGGCTTGACAGGGAGGAAGTTGATGACATGATATACCACACCAACTCTCTGGGCCCCCGTGCAGCTGTTCCTCCGACGCCAGCCCTGGGCAGCTTGTAGCAGCACCTAGCACAGGGGCATGGCCAGGGACTGGGAGCCGTGCAGCAGAGGCAGTTCACCACAGCATCTGCAAGCACAGGAGACACGCTGGGGGTGAGCAGCAGCAGAGAGCAAGTGCTGGCCCTTCTACCAGAGACAGCCAGGCAGCAACCCTGGGGGGATAATAAGTCTTGGCAAGGGGTGCAGCAGGCTGCAGCCCTTTGCAACACTCACCTGTGGCCAAGTAGCAGGTGTGGAAAGGGGAGAGACCAGGTAGAGACAGCCAGGGGCCTGTCCAGGGGCGCACATAAGGCCTGCACAGGTCCTAGGGAGTGCAGATGCTCCAGCAGGCTCCTGGGAATGGTGCTTCAAGGCATAACATGGCTGGAGGCTTTTATACCCTGCAGCTAGGGGCTGCCAGAGAACAGGGAGTAGGTGCTGGTGTGCAGAGCCCACCCCAAAACATACCTAAAAAAGCTACATTGTGTCCATGGCCAATTTTATTACTTACATGTATGAATGCCTGGATGCCTATACAGAAAGTTGTGCTAGGAGAATTTTAATGAACAATTTAAATAGCCTGGTTAAAAAAAATGCATCCCTTTACAACTGAAGAATCAGATATATCCAATTCTATAAAAGACATTTCAATGTCATATCTCAATTTGCCTAGATAATGTGAGGTGGTAACCAGTTTTAATTTGGCTTTAAACTGTTATAAAAACTTGAAGAATAGATTTTGATTTGATGTTATTTCTGGGCTCACAACAGCCATTATTCCTGACTATCTCGATGACTTCTGGTAAGAATATAAATTATCACAAATCCCACATTTCTTTTGAAGCTGGAGACTCAAGTAGTGGTTTTATTGATGGGGCTTGTTATTAAATAGTTGTTCTATTCAGGTGGTTCCTAGAGTCAATTGTGAGCTGTTATATATTAATTATATTTGTAAGTAAATTTGCCTGGCTGTCTCTGGTAGAAGGGCCAGCACTTGCTTTCTGCTACTGCTCACCCCCATAGTGTCGCCTGTCCTTGCAGATCCTGTGGTGAAGTGTCTCTGCTGCATGGCTCCCAGTCCCTGGACATGCCCCTGTGCTAGGTGCTGCTACCAGCTGTCCAGGGCTGGCATCACAGGGACAGCTGCACAGGGGCCTAGA
The DNA here is from genome assembly GCF_001723895.1 of Crocodylus porosus. Classification (NCBI taxonomy): domain Eukaryota; kingdom Metazoa; phylum Chordata; order Crocodylia; family Crocodylidae; genus Crocodylus; species Crocodylus porosus. The sequence goes on from NW_017728947.1 coordinate 94,353,010, forward strand.
GAGTTGGCGCGACATATCATGTCATTGACTTCCTCCCTGTCGAGTCCCAGCTCTATCGACATGCACACCCCATGTCAACTACCCAGGCCCTGAACTGGACCCAGGAGGAGGCTGGCAACCTTGTCTTAAAGATGCTAGGTATAGCTGCTTTCCTCCATAGTTAGTATACGTAAATACATTTGTACTGGAACAAAGTCGTTCTTAATTCATTGAGCCTTATCCAAAGTACATTATAGGCAATGGGAACACTTAATCTTTCAGCTTACACTTTTGGGCATCCAATCAAAGAACAAACACAATAGTTTTATGTGAATAGTTTATCACATACCATAAATTGCAAATAATAAATAATGAATACCTGTAAGCAAACTGCTAGATGGAGGTTGTTGACAGACAAAGAAGTTATAACAAGTCAGTGGGGTGTGACTTACCGCATATCAGCTGTTCTGTGGTGTTTCATGCGTCTGTTCAATCCTGCAATAAGTGGAAGGTTAGAGGTTGGACTGGATGATCTCCTGAGGTACCTTCTAGCCCTACTTCTGTATGATTCTATTCATGATACTAAATTGCATTCATTACCAATTATTTGGGGGGGGAGGGGGCATGTAGTTTACTGCTCTGGATTCATTTTTCACTTACCACCAGACTGAGTGATCACATGCAGCAGTTACCACCAGCAGCTAAAGTATAGTAGCCCTCCTCCATTCACTTTATCTCAGCGTATGTTCATCTGTCCACTTCTACAATGTGAAAATTATGTATTGGTCTACTTGGCAAGTATGATTAAGCAGCCTATTGGTAGATATGAGGAAGGATTTCATGACAAAGTTGCAAAAGGCTTAACTTTATCAAATATTTGGTTTGATGAATACTATTCGGTCAGCTACATGTATACCCTCACAACACACACATCTAGCTTTAATGAAGTAAAAGAAAAAGCTGAAAGACTAAAACAAACCAAATAATTATTTACTTTATAATTATTATTTAGTAATAACAACTATTTCCAAAAGACGACAGAAGGCATGTTCTGCTTTCATACATACATGCTCACTTCCATACATACTTAACTTTCTGCACTTTGAATTGCTATATTGAAGTCTATTCACTGAAGTCACTGGACAACTCATAGTATACAAATTAAACCTGCATAACTTGCAGGATCACAATCTAAAATTGTTCCCAGATCTGGCATCACTGATGATTATCTGTTTCATTTAATTAGAAACAAAGAAATGTTTACTGAATGAAAGAGACAAATTATGGATAGGAGATAGGGTTTTGGTTTCCAAGGGAGAAGACAAGTTGAAAAGGGAGGGAGTGGAAGAACTTTCCATGGTTCAGCTGAATCTGTTGTAATTGTTCCAACTCTCTACTTTACCCCACAGTAAGTGGGGACAGTTGAAATGTTTACAACAGACCTGTTGACGCATGTTCAAAAGCACTAAAGCCCCTCTTCCTAGCTTAAAGGCAGTATAATTGTTTGTCTGTGCCTGAGTGTGTTTTCTCTTACACAAAAAAATAAAAAATATAAATACAGCAAATATATAGTTTGCAATATATCTTTGCAATATCTTTTTCCTTAGAAAAGGGGAATCCCTATTGAACAAATCTACTTATTTTATGTTATAATCATAAATCCAGATATTTCAACACAAGGCTGCTTCACACCAATTTGGCAGCCTAAAGTAGCCATAAACTGGGCTGAAATTTAATTCCCCGTCCTGTACAGTTGCTGAGAAACATAAAATGGCTTTGATGTGAATAAGGATTGGGTCCACTTATTTTCCTTTTTTTTTTCTTGAAGGATGAACTTTGGTGGTGTTGAACAAAGTCATTAATCTGCAGTGTTAGTTGCTCTGCATTTTTCTTGGTGAGTGCACAAACAAAGCTGTGGATTTATGACAGAGAAAATAATGAATGAAAAAGGAATCTAAAATGCCAATGCAAGCAAGTGTTTTCCCCATTTAAACTGCTTCAATATCCAAAACAATTCAGCTTACACATGTTTTAATACCAACTTTAAGGATGAGGTATCTCCACATCTAGGAACTCAAACTTCCTACACATAATTAGCTTGTAAACCATGAATTACCACTGCAAATACTGGTTTGGTTTCTGATGATCTTTTTTGGTTGTCTTACTGACTTTACCTCTGTCCCTGGAGAGAAGATTAAAACCTAGTTTGGGTTTGGGGGACTCTGCTGGAATCACTTGGAGGAGAAGTTTATATTAAAATTACCACTTACTCCAGCTGCTTCCTGTACAAAAAAGAAGCATTGACAAATGGGTTCAGGGCCCACCCAATGAAGAAAAACCTAACAGCAACAATGCTTACACCATTTTCTTGGGATAGGGGAACATTATATAAGGGTTCATTCCATCTGCCTTTGCTGTATAATATATCAGAAATCCTGGAGTCCTGATATTCTTAATCCCCACCACGGAAGTGTCTAAAATTTCTCAGCTAAGCTGCCAGAAAAGCCAAGACCACACCAGGAAAGGCGTCTGCTTACAAGAAGATACCTGCCAGGTCTTGTCTGCCAAAGCCTGGACTAATGAATGAATACACAATATCCCAATCAATCAAACTGGATTTGTCTTTGCCCCAGGTCTAGGTGAGGTCTGGTATGAGGTGACCATAACTGTCAAGCATGCAGTAGTTGTGGCCAAGAAACTGTCTGTACATTTATGCATTTATCAAGGCAGATATGAATAGAAGTCTTTATTTTTTAACTAAATATATTATACACAAATGCACACACTCACACACTATGCATATACATATATATGTATCATTATACATAGTGAGCTATATCTCTCTATGAAGAAACACACATCACACAAACACGTTATAGATCAGTATATGAGGATTAATATACATACACACAAATAGATATTCCTTTGTCTTTTTTCTGCAACTTGTCTTTCTTCAGAGGGGTTTTAGTTTTGCATATGATTTTCATACAAGCTGTAGAAATATAACTTCATTAATTCTTGAGAAACACCAAACCACAGATATCTTTTTTTTAACTGCAGTGGGAATGCTTGTATCTCTAGTATTAATTCTCCATTGCAGACTGTCAGGTAACTAGACTATGTTTTAATGTATGTGTAAATGTGCATTTGCATGACATGATATAAAAGAAAAGTGACAGAGAGTTAAAGATAGTGTGAAATTTACATTGTGCCTACAGTGACATTAGATATTCAAATGGCTATTATATAAACTGAGGGTGCAATTCTACCATCAAGCATCATGTTTACTCCCATCTCCTTGGGACAGCACGTGACAATAAGCATTACACTTGGCACAAAGATGATCTGAGGCCAGATCCAGATTGATAACCTGGACATAGATACATAAGTCACAAAAAATTATCCATAATATCTCCCCTCCAGCAGCCATAAAACTCATTAGGTTCCTGAAATCATTCTGCACTGACCTTTTAGGCTACTAGCCTCCAAACCTTGCCTTCCAAGCACCCCAGTCTGAACAAGGACCCTGCACCTGCCTAAGCTCTATTATGATCCAGTTAGGAGGTAAAGATAAGTGGGCACATCTACATGTGTGCATTTACTGTGGAGTAACCAAAATTACTGTGTAGTACAGGAATACATCTACATGTGCATGCCTGTACTGCACAGTAAATATGGTGACTTGAGCAAACTTGAATGTAAATTTGATACCAGAATCATGCAGGTATCAAATTTATACCCGGTTAGTTACTCCACAATAATGCACATGTAGATACCTTACTGTGCAGTAACAGTGTGTGTGGACGGACTTGGGATGTGTAGACACACCCAGGCTAAACACTATTTATGTCCTTGGAGGGATACAATATGACTGGCATACTCAGTACATATGGCAAAGGCCATGAGCACTTTCACCCAGAAACATGACCCACCTTCAGTATAACAGGCTTGAACACTCACCCAGGAATGGGGAGACTAATTAGGGCATCTATACATGTGTAGCGAGGCTGCTCCAATGCACTGTAACTACAGCACATCAGAGCAAACTCGATTAATAAAATCTGCTGGAATGTGGCAATTACCACACTCCCGCAGACTCCAGCATCATGTGTATCAGCATCCCCACACTGAAAAATGGTGGCAGGGTGCTTTAACTGTTTGACAAGCTTTAGTTAAAGTGTCCCAGCTGCCATTTTTCAGTACAGGTACACAGATGTTCATGACACTCTAGGGACTTTAATTAGAGAGGCTCATAGAACTGCTGTAATTAAAGTGCACCCCAATGTCCGGAGCACATATGTATAAATGCAGTTCTAGGCCCTCCTTAGCCTGAGGGGATTTCAACCTACATTTCTCAATTCACAGAAGAGTATCTTAACTTCCAGGATACAGAACACTTTGGGTAGGTAAATGAGAACAGGAGCAGCCAGGTATAGCAGAGTCATAGGACCACAAAAGAAGCAGGCAAGAGGGAACCAGACTTTGTAGCCCAGAGGTAATGGCATTCACTTGGGCGGCAGAAAACCTTGCTCCCTGGACAGTTCATATATTTTCTATTAGACAATTATTAGATTACAAAACAGATAATGCACAGTGGTGACTGGATCTCTCTTCTCTCCTTCCTTCCTGGGAATGAATCTTAGCACTGGTGACCATGTCTAATGGAAAGTGCATCATTATTAGCTAGGCACCCACTCATAGGTGGATGTTGCAGTGCCTTAGGTGCAGCCCTGACAGAAGCATCAACACTTTAAAACAAGGAAGGAGTTCAGACATGTCCTTGAGCTCTGGGGGAAGGGGAAGTTCTGTTGGCTAACTCTAGCTGCCCAGTACCCATTGAATGACCCTTCAGAGGGACATAAATCTGACCCTGTAGGGAGTCTGAGTGCCTCACGCTTTCTTTGAATTACCCCTGCAACGTCAAGTGTCTAATTTTTCAGCTTGCTGAATACTAAACTGGAGTTGTGTAAGGGAGCATAATGGGTCTTGCCTCTGGTCCTTTTACCTTGTAAACAAATACATTCTTAGGCTGATAATAACTCCCCATTTCCCTGAGAACATTATATTCTGAGGGCAGTGCAAGGTGGCAGAAAATGTCCTGAGAAAGTCATGGAGAAGGTCAACCTCTGAGGGAGGGAAGGATACTCAAGTGAAATGAATGCAGGCCAATATCATGGTAGTGGCAATATATGGTGCCTGCTTTATCTGCTATAAGTCACTAGTTGAAAATGAAGCCGCACAGAACAGCCTATTGAGGGAAGTCATTTGAGATAGGCTTTGGCAAGAGAAATTTATGGCACAATATTTTGTGGAAGCAGTGTCCACTGACTCATTTATGGGTGTTTAAAATTCCTTTCTGGTTGCAGCTGTTATGTTGTATCTTGATCATAATGCCTTCTTCTTCCATGTCCTTATAACAAGGTATTTAGCAGAATTCATAGATTCACTGGAATCTGACAGGTTGCACCATGAGCGTTTCTGCTATGGTCTTGAAATTGCACCCTCTGGGCTATCAACCATGCAACTTAGTGCCTGCACCACTCCAGCCTCCATCATAATACCTAGTAACAATAGACTCAGGCACGCTGACTCCTTTCAAAATCCATGGTGACCTCAATCCTCTGGTACTGCAAATACAAGAGCCAAATGCAACTGCACAAACTCCTTGCAAATTTAAGCAGGGGTTTTCAAAAATGCTCATATTGGCCTAACTCTGCTCCTGTTGAAGTTCAATTGAAGCAGATAGGCCAGCAAATCCTAGCTGCAACCCTTAATTAAAAATTTTAAACACTGCTTTACTATGCATGTATACCCTATTTAGTATCAATCACAGACATCAATCAAAAGTTAATTCAGCCTTTAAGCTTTAACATTGCACCAGTTATTCAGAGAACTCACTTCATAAAACAAATTCCATTGAATAACACCAAGTTCCTTTAAAACAAGCACGTTCTTCCTCCAAGAGAAGTGAAGCTTTAAAACTCCAGGGTTACCCCCCCCAAGAGAGAAAGGATTGTGCAATAGATAGGATGCAACAGGGAGACCTGGGTTAAAGTCTTATGCTTTGTTACAAATCTCCTGTGTGACCTTGAACTAGTCATGTCACCTTTCTACATATATCTACACAGCAGCATGCAGTGCAATGAGCTGTGCATGGTACAATACTAAGCCATGTAGACATGCCCTCTGCATTGCAGTTCCCTATGAAACAGGTAAAATATCATCACAAGGGCAAATGTGGAGATAAATTCATTTAAAAATATGAGATGTTCAGATGCTTTCTTAAACAGGAGCAAATACATGGCAACAACAGGTTAACCACTTTTAAGTATATGTTACATCTCTTAGTAGAGTAAATGATTTACAGATTTTGCATATTATCCCTTTGATTATATTGGGCAAATGAAAACCTAATACATTGATTGTAATAGCCTCATTGACATTGAATTGGATCCCAGAGCTCCGGTGGAATCATCTTGGAGCATGTTTTCATACTAAACAGAGGATCTATTCTCCCTTAACTATTTGGATGTAACTGCTATTAACATTAATGAGAGTTATGCATATGCATCAAAGGGAGAATAGACCCTTAGGGCATCATCTGGACAGCCCTGCAACGTTCTGTGGGTTTCAGAGGGACTTTCTGCAGTATGGCACATACTGTAATAGTTCCATTGACTTTGTATCACTGTAGGTCGCTAGCCTTAATATAATGTTAATAGAAAGTGTCTTATTATGAGATCCTAATTTTATGTGTAATATTGATACATATGCTGTATCTTCCATATACTTCTGTTTTGAAACCCCTGTGATGCACTCTGTCATAGGAACAATATAAGAGTGACCATATCAGATGACCTCTGCTACATGTTAGCGGTACTCATAAATCGTAATCTGGCAAATTCAATCTCTGTTGGCACCAGAAGGACATTTTAAATCTAGATGCTTCAGTCCTGGTTCACAGAGAGAAGAGTATTAAAGTAGTGCTGATACAGCTATCAGATCAAATGCATTTTCCATGATTCTGCCTGGGATGGATTAAAATGTAGGTCCCTGTGATCAAAGGGCAGTGAATGAAAGCAATAGACTTGTCTGTGTCCGCTAGTTGCATAAACTCAATGTGTTTATGTCTGTCTCTTCACAGACTGCAGTGTCTAACATACTATATTTGGGGCTGCAGGTGATGTTTCCAAAACTACCTGTATTATGTAAATGACCTGCTAAAACAACTGAAGCGTCTGATCATTTTCAGTCTGAAAATGGAACAATCAAAACTATAGAAGCTGAGATGCAGAGCAGTTCCCTGCAATTATCTGTTTTGAAGGAGCACATTGATTTGACATTCCTAAGAAGTCACAGACATCTGATTTCATAATATAATTTGTAGAAGTAAAAAAGGCAAGTTAAACATTTGCCGACACACTTCGTGTTTACATGTGTTCAAAGAACTTTCCAAAAACTTTGCAGTCTCACCCAACTGCATCATTTTTAAGGCTTGAACACTGTCATTGGTTTGTAAACAAATTCAGAAATATGTTCAAGCTGCACTTGCTTAGCTTTTGGGGGATCTCTCCTTATTTCAGCACTTTTTTGGATGTTTAATGAACACATAGATGCAAAAAAAAAAGAGCAAAAAATATTTTTCTCCCACAGGACATATGAATAATGACATATGAATATTCAACAAAGTCAGTTGCCCATGTATTCTCATAGCCACATGAAGGTAAAACAGATACAATCTGGGTTGTTACAGCACATCAATTCATTCTGCAGATCTGAGCAGAAATTTTCAGTGAATAAATCACCCAGTTAATTTATCCTCTTTTTCTGCATGTGAAAACTCCACCAGCAAAACTCATTTCAAACAAAGTTTTTGTGATGAAAAAATATTCATGTTGAATTGCTGTTGGGATCACCCCATAATGACCTCCTGTCTTCCACTAATGCCAGTCTCATTTTCTTATTCATCTATTCTCCCAAAACTGCCTTCATATTTCCTGGATCCAATCCTTAGGCCCCAAAATGGAAAACCTACACAAGCTACCAAGTCACTATCCTCTCCTCTCCTTTCTTCCAATCCTATCTAAAATCTCGTATTTTCATTAATTGTTCAAGAAGCAAGCCAATGATATAAATAAAGCATTCTAGCTATTTTCCTGCTGTGTCCTACTATTTGTTTCTTTTGATCCTGAAATCTTCTGAGCATTTACAAAGGATAAAAAGCAAGCATGTACTCAGTTTTCAGGAAGTGAGTGGTCCTACTGAAGTCAATGAAACCACTCATGTTTAAAGTAATGTATATGCCTAGATACCTGGCTGAATGAAGGACATGGTTGTACACACACTATAGCTCTAGAGATGTGAGCTTAAGCCTTGCTTCAACCTCATGGAGGCTTTCATAAATTGACCCAGCTGTAAATGGGTACTGGGTAATTCAGGGATTAAAAGGCAGCTGGACATGAGGCTCACTGTGTCACTTCTTTGTGGGCCACTGGTTACAGGAGCTGGTACTGTTACAGAAGGCTCAGGAGGACCTTTGACCTTGCTGAAACAGAACCAAAAAGAAGATAACTCAGGCTTTTGAAATCACTCTAGCTAAATTGTGAGCAAACTCTTCCTATATAGTCTACATCTGATACTCAAGATGTATTACTTCTGATTGTTTTGTTAAGCCACGTGGCATTGGTTCTCTTCCCTTGCTCAGTGAGCAGGCAAGTGTCTCCTATGTGAATACTCATGCATACAAATATATGCATGACTTACCATGAAATTCACTTGCTATGAAAATTCATGCTAATAAAGCTCAGTTGCATGAATATTTGCAGAATCTGAGTATAAACAAATGGGTGTGAGCAAGGCCAAAGTGGTTACACTGAAGAATGTCAGTGACTGTCTCTGGGCATTTTTTTCTAGACGATTCACCCAGTTCTGAACATATGCTTTATTTGTCTTATATAGGTTAAGTCTTACAGCTTCTATCTTTAGTGACTATACAGTTCATGTGGTATAAGCTAAGACATAAGTAGTCCTCTGTTTTAAAACAGCACTAGAACAAGGCAATTTTTTTGAATGAATAATTTTGTCAAACATGAAGTGTCAGGTTAGCTAGAACTATTTGTGATTTGGGGCTAAGTTAGGTATACAGGGTTGGCCAAAAAAAGAGAAATGTCAAAACATTTCTCTTTCTATTTTTTAAATTAAGTGTTTTGAGATTTCATTTAGAACTCTAGCTTGATATAATTAAAAAAAAACATTTTGGGCTGTGTGAAATGTTTGAGGTTGTTTTTTTTCATTTGGAAAGAAAAAAAAAACGGGAAAAATTCTTCTTTATTCATCCAGTATGATCTCTTCTAAATTGGACCTAATATAGTTAGGCACCCAAACATATCAGCAAATCTCAAAATCAATAATACTTATTTGTATTTTATTCAAAGAAGTTTAGAAACCCTATGTGTGTGCCTTTAATTAGTATAATCCCCATTTCTGCCCTGAGGAAACAGAAGCAGAGACATTAGACAACTTTCCAAAGGGTATAGAGAAGAGTAGCATCAGAAACAGGATTAGAATTTAGGAATTTGTGCCTCATAGGCCCAGGTTTGGCTATGCTTTTCTTGCTAGAGGCCTGTGTGTTCTTTGAATACTTACACTTGTATTAGCACCACCCCCTAAAAAAAGGTTCATTCATGCCACATCTTCTGGCATGGGGCTTCCAAACAGTGGCCTCAGTTGTTTGGATAGACTGCAATTACATGAGTTTTAGATGTCCATGGGTGCATCTACATGTGCAATTAATGTGACACAATAAACTCTGGCGCATATTATACATGCACCTAGGATCACAGCAAGTTGAGCCAGGTTGGAGGAGCCTTACCTGGTGGGAGGCCATGGAGGTCAGCCTGCCAACCTAGGGCTGCTCTGCCCTGGCTTAGTATGCTGTGGAGGGGCTGGTTGAGGCACAAGAGTGCTCCAGTGTCTGGCTTGCCATCAGGTAGCCCCTGCATTGAAGCACCCACTTGCCCCAGCCAGCCCCATCAGTTATACATGTTCATTGCAGCGCAGTAAATAACACTGCCACGGGATACTATTTGTGTTTACAAGTACTAACTTACAGCAACATTTATTAGTTTAATGTGACCTAATAGGACCGCACTTGTAGACACGGCAACTTTACTGTGGAGCTAATTAGGCAGCTCCACAGTGAACATTTTATATAAAAATTCCCAGTTTGGAGTAGAAAATGAATGGGCAGATAATTGTCTTCTGACAGTGGATAAGAAAAAAGAGTTTGTGATTAATTTATTAGGGCATGCTCTGTTTCCACTGGCCATAATGTCTGATTGGAACATTTAAGGCAATTATTAAAATGGAGAAAAGTTGCTCTTGATTTCTATCTGGGAGGTCCTAATAAATGGTTGTGAACCATTGCAGGAGGCTCCTTTGTATGGGTTTCTGCAGGAACCTGTTTTGTTTCACCCTCTGTTCAATATGTATAGGTTGATACAAGACTGCGAGGCTAGACTCAGTAAAGGACTCAAAGGTATGTATAGAAGTTGCTTTTTTCACCACTTAAAGCACTTTATTACCATGACTTAACAGAAGTGCACAGCTTTCAGCACTTCAAAAATGGGTACAGTGCTTAAAATTAACGTTTGTTAAATGAAGTATTAAATTTGACTAGATTTTACAGTACTTCAGCAGTTTACAGCACTTCGAATAATTTCTCTATGCTGGTCAATTTTCTGGTGATTCCACCAGTATCCCATAAGATCCCGCATAGCTGGGGATCAAAGGTTTGGAGCAAGGCCAAGCAAGAGCTGATGCCCTGTCTCGTGGCAGATGCAGTGCCAGCTCCCAGTGACAGGGGGACATGCTGTGGGTGGGACACACAGATACACACAGATCCTGCATGGCTGGAGACCAGACACCAGGAGCTGGGCTGTCAGCCCTGGTGAGAGCTGCTGTCCAGGCTGGGGAGTGGGGGCGGAGGGGAATGAGAGACTTAGTGACAGCTTCTCATCGCAGCTCCACCTTCTCCACCATTCTGCTGCCGTCTGCTGTCTGCAACAGCCCCAGGAGCCCACAGAGCACCTCATGCCTCCTAGCCTAGAAAGTGCAGGGAGGATCAGAACCCGCCCCCCCACCACCAACAAACACTGTATTTCTGTCATGTTTAAAAGAAGTGTAACTTTATAGTGCTAATAAAAGTGCTCTAAATGACAGCACTGTAAAACATGCACGGAGCACTTATGTACACACCCCAAGTGCCTAAAAGTTAGGTACTTAATTTTTAGATGGCTGCCAATTGGGGTGGAATCCAAAAACCTGTGTAAGATGCCTAAGCGCTCCATATAAGGCATAGAGAGAGTTTTGTGCTGTAGGGTTTGGCTACATAACCAAGTAACTACAAGGTAAGAGAGGTTTTGAATGCACCGTGCTTTAGCTGCTCTGCAATAATTGCCCAGTGGACTCTTACCATATAGCAAACACTCAATAGGCTGCCTGATTTCATTGCTACCTTGCATTTACTGCAGGATAAAAGCACACACAGGCAGTTACTACTTTCTAGTCAAATGCTCCAGTGGCTCAGCTTTTCTATAAATGTGGCCTCTTCCTTTTAAAGGAAACAGTCTACTGTTGCCTTTTGTGAGGGACCTGATCCTTTGAGTGTGACTTATGTGTACTCTGAAAACACTGGCCCCTCAGAGGATTTAACCATTCCCTTGCCTAGTTTCCAGATCCTGATCCAGTGCCTCTGTCCCATTCAGGACCAACTTTTCAGAGTGGGGCAATTCTGAACACATGAAGAAGCACGACTCTCAGGACTTAGAGTATTTTGAAGTAAAAAAAAATGTGTCTCCAGGGTAAGGCAGCACAATCAAATGGGGCTCTTTGGAGTGCAGTTTTGGACTTGGGTCTAACCTATAGGGAAGACACAGAATACAGTGAAATCAAAACATTGGGACACCCAGATCTATCTTTCAGTTACATCTAAGATGGCTGGTGCAGGAGATCAATTAATTCAGTCCATAAAATTGAAGTCTGTTGGGGGCGAGGGGGTGGTAAAAACCTTGTCCTCTCGCATTAGTCCCAAATGTGCATTGATCATTTGAACAAGTATAATTTAGCCCAACATGGATGTAAAAAAATCTTGCAAATGAAAGAGCTTCTGAAGCTATTGTGAAATCACATCAGAGAGCTACTAAGAGTGATTATGGGGCAGCGGGTGTGGCCTTTGAGGACGGAAAGTTATCTGTTTCTGAGATAATATTCCCCAGGGTTAAATTGTTTCAACAACCTGATTGAAATGTTTTTGAGCAGTGGGTTGGTGGGCAGTAATATATTCCTCCCACGCCTGGGAAGCAAGCAGTGTCCACATGTTCAGAAGTATCCACATTTTTCCAAACTGATTCAGCCCTTCTCTTTTTCCAGTCTTTTTAGGAAAATGCAGGGGAAAGGGGTGAGACTGAAAATGAAATAGAGAACTAGTGCAATTAAGTGTAATTTTAAATGGCATGAAATTAAGCAAATCAGAATGAGAAAATAAACAGAGCAGTCCCAAATTTTCCTTTATAGAGCTCCCTTGACTTCAGCAGAATTACACAAAAAATGTATTTGCCCCAGTATCCCTTTCTCTTTTTCTGTCTTTGCCTGAATTTTTGCTGTTAGCTTAAAAAAATAAGAGGAGAGAGAGAGAAGTGTATGGAAATTAACGTTTCAGCTTTCACAAATGTACTTTTAATGAAAAGTTTGAAAATAACCAACCTTTCATGCCCCAAAGAATTACTGAAAAAGATCTTCTGTGTTTGCAACCTTGTTGGCAGTCAGGCTGTCTTGGGCAGCAGTAATTTTCAGTCAGAGGATTGCCATAAAAGCCTGAAAACCCACAGAGCTAATAGAAACCAGGCAGAGAAAGTGAGGACTAAACCAGGAATTCATAGGCAGAGTCTTCCAAGCTTGGTTCAGCTGTGTGAGGTCTGGCTGAGTCACGCACTGCCACAGATTGGACTGGTACGTATAGCAAAGCACCAGACTGAAAAACTTGGCATGTACAGCCTAGGTCTAGGCTCCAAACACTTTCCTGGTGTATTTTCATCCAAGGGAGCATATTAGCCAGCAGTCTCCATGCCTGTTAGGGAGCATCCCTGTTTTTAATTCTCTGCCCCTCTATGTTTAAGTTCCCATAAATATCATGGGAATTAATTTGTGCATGTCCCTGCTCTAAACTGAGGCAGTGCTATGCATGATGCATCTTTATGCTTTCAGAGTCTTTATAGTGTGTAAATCAGTCACTGTGGACTGATACAGGCAAACCTTTAGGGAGTGCTACAAGAAGAGTAGTGAGAAAAAACATGCTGGGAAACGAGGGGAAGGACACAGGTATGATTGCATTAACATATAAACATGGACTGAGAATAATACCAGTGTGAGTCACTCACTAAGATAAAACAGGTTTGGACATTGGCTTCGAGGTTTGTTGTGAGCTGTTGGCAGATATTTTAAATTAAAAACTGTTCCTCTATCAGGATGTGGGAAAAAAAAAAAGAAAATAAAAGTTGTTGCCACTTATTAAAGGCCCAGAGAATCCCTGTTCATTAAATCCTTGCCAGTTAGAGCACATTCTAGCTGTTCTTAGAAATGAACCTAGTTAGATTTTCCCTCTCCAAGATAAAACCAAACTGGGGAGGGAACATAAGCATTTTGGGGTCACGCAATTACCTCTGGTCAATACCTCATTTCTGATCTCCCAGCCTGTGGTCCTTCATTGGGCCAGGCTCCCATCAGGGGAAGAGTTACCTGTCTGTATAGGACTGACCAGACAGCCTGCTGTTCTCTGTCTCAATCTGAGGTCCTGGTGAGTGCTGCATGACTCTAAGGTCTGTTTTATGATTTAGATCACTCAGATCACTGCAGTAACAACAGGATGAAATATATGAGTGGTAAAATAAAACTGGAATGAATATGTTTGTAAGCTCTGTGAATGCACAGGTGAAAGCAAACCTCCTAACTAGGAGAACATGTGAAAAAAGAATTTCTTATTTAACACGCAGAGCTTAAGAGAAAAGAGCTGAATAGGAAAGCAAAACTTTACCTTGCATATGCTTACTATCTGCATATAGCAGGTAAGAAAGGGTGTGGGTGTTTCCTCATTTGACATGCAGCCTGATACAGGACTCAACCAAGAGCCAGGTGAGCTGGCAGCTTAATTTTGGCTCTGCCACTTACGTGATGACCTGAGGCATATTTCTTAAACTTGTTATGTCTTAGTCAGTCTGTAAAACTAGGATATCAATCAATATGTGCTTACATTCCTCATAGGATGCTGTGACAATTAGTTAGATAGGTTTTAATTTGATAGGGATGGATTTGCAATGTGCCCTGCTTTTCCTGTAGCAGGTTAGGGTGCTATGCCTTGCAGCTGTTCAACAGGATTGATTGGGTGTTTTTAATAATAGGTTAGACAAAGATTTGTAGAGGATGGTTTGGACAGAGATGATTGTTCCTCAAGCAATGGGTTGGACTAGATGAATTCTGGGCAGTCCTTTCCAGCTTTACTTTTCTAGCCCTGCTTTTTACCCCTATCATATAAATGGTAGGCAGAATGTACCCAGGCACCTGCTGTCTGTGTAGGCCACTGGTAAGTAGGGTTTACTTCTTTTCCAGCCAGACTGTTGAAGAGATGAGTTAGTATAGCCAGGCTGAGGAGCATTAGTTTAGTGCTAACTAGGATGGCTCATGGGGGGAGGGGGCAGGAGATCAATTAATTAGTCCATAATTAATGGCAGGGGGAAGGGGGTGTTGTTTCTTTGTTTGTTTTGTTTTAACTCTGGAGATCATTGGCTCAGTTCCTTGTGGGTAGATCAAGACAGTGGCCATCACTCATTTTATTCTGTAAGCATTAAAGAAGGTGCAGGTTTACCATGAGACGATTGGAAAACAGTAGAAAAGGGATGAAGCAATGGCCCTGTTTCTCATGACACTTGCTGGAGGGAAGATAAAAGAAAATGTGTGCAAGGCACACCCCTAAAAGACAGACAAAAGGCACCATCCTTGAACATGTTCCATTGACGGCATTCTACTTGCTCGTACATTTTTTAGGCAGACTGTCTCTGGAGAACTGACTCTGGTACCGAGTGTCCATTCACTCTCTAACCTTCATTTTTCCAAGGTGGCTAGTTGTAACCAATAAATCAGTAGTAAATCTCTTAGGGTGCGTGCAGACGAGCATGCACATGCAGTATGCAGCTTCACGGACCTGTCTGCAGCATCACACATGCTGTACACACAGGCATTCCCTGTGCTGCCTTAAGTGGGGTGGTGTGTGTGGTGGCAGCATGCAGCGCCCAAAACCAGAGCCTGCCTGGCCAGAGCCATGCTCTGGCTCCCAGTCAGGCTCACGTTCCCAGTCATGGGGGTGCACCCTTAGTGTTTTTAGAGCTCTTTGAAGATGTAAGGACTATGTCAAGGCTTCATCTACTAGGAGTCTTCTCATTGACTTAAAGAGGTTCTGGATCAGATTTCATGTCCAAGGTTACTGACGAATGGAAAATGCTGAAATTGCTGTAATCTAATTGGCAAATTTACAGGATTTTTTTTTTTTTGCACACTCCTGGCAAGCCTTTCGTATCAATGTTTAGTGATTTCCAGCTTCACTAATGGACAAATGCACAGGAGAAAATGTCATAAAATCAATATTTTTTAGAATTTGGCTCACTGTTTTGGATTGTTGATACACTTTAGTGATATAAACCCCAATGTAGGTCTAAATCCAATGTTCACCGAAACACTGAGGAAGTCCTCAATGGATGCTATTAAAGAGCTGAACTTGTTGACTGGTTCTTGTATCTGTGTTCCAGGTCCATACATCCTTAAGCTTTAGACAAGTTCAGAATAACACAGACATTCAGGGATTAAAACTTTTTCTTGTAGTTGTACATCAGCAACAGAAAAGGTCCTTGTAATTATCTGACTCTTTTTTATCTTTCCTATGATTTACAGACCTCAACACAATATGAATGGAGAAACTGTGAGGGGAAAGTAGGTGCCAATACTCCAGGTATATTTTTGGTAATACCAAACAAATCCATATCTTCAAAATATTTAGTGAATCTGTAAAAATGTGGAGTTTCTGGTAGGATTAGAGTTCATCTTGTCTAAATAGATGTCCCAAAGTATGTGTTGGATTTTAAAGATAGAAGCTAGCATGGCAGAAATTCCCAAGCCTGGGATTCTGGAAGAGAAATGCAATTGGAAGAGTTCATTATGATCAAAGCAGACTTTACATTGATGCCTTATGGGATGTTTATATGAGCTTCACAAAGGTTTTGGACTCGGTTTGGTATTTGGACTGGTTCTTATTTTATTTGGCTACCCTTATGAAAAGTGCATTTAGAACTCCTTCTATGCAACTTAGAACTTTGTGGCTTCCTTAGAGAGCCCAGTAGCTGGATGGTCTATATTCATCCGTGGCCATGCTTGCCGTGTCTGCAGAATGTTTCAGGACAATTTATAATTCAGTGCTGAGGCCCTTTTATGAAAGCAAGGGACTTTTTGCTAACACCAGTTCATCAATAGAGAACTGATGTCTTTTTCTATTGGCAGATATTGTGTAATAGTTGTTTCAATTTTCTTCCAGGGGTATGTTTGTTCTTTGGTTGTTACAGATAAAAAAAATTGTGTCAAGCTAGATAACTAGCCAGGGGGAGTCTTATTTGGTTTTTTAAAAAGGGGTAGGATGATTTTTCTGGGTGTATATACGTCTGCATATGATTTTATTAAAATATGGTACAATGTATGCCTGATGGTGAAATATTTGGGAAGAAAACTATATTCATAAGGGTTGAACCTCTAGATGAGGACACCTGGACACAAGAAACAGAGGCAGACGACTCTTGTATCTCATATCTTTCTTGCTTTTTCTCCTTTTCTGGAGAGATTAGCCCCAGGTAGCTGTTATTGCTACAAGGATATTATGTTCAAAACTGTTTCTTTCTGAGTGGGGAGGAAGTGTCCCTGAGTTCCCTCCCTCTTTTTATATACTGGGACAGTCACAAACTTGAATTTTCACTCTGAGCCCATTAAGAAAAAAAAGGCCTGTAGTTTATTCTGCTCACCTTAAAACACTGCTAACAGACTCCTGCTCCTGAAAGAAGGAGAAAAAAAGGAAAGCAAAAACCTGCCTACTTCCACAAGTGTGAGAACCAATATATTTGCACTCAGCGTGGGCCAGCTCCTGTAGAGCCTTTACCTTTCTGCTGTTGGGCACAGGAGGAATCTCCATGCATGCGCTGCAGGGAAAAATCTTGCTGGCGGTCTTCCATATTGCCTCATGGAGGAGAAGACAGGAAATGGTCATGACCAGGGATTTTGGAAGAATACAAAAAGCACAAGAGCCAGTGGAATAATGGAGAGTAATGGACACTGCCCTCTGCCAATTCCCTGCAGTAAAGTGACCACAGGCCAGGTTTATGCCTTTGGTTGCCTTTGAGCTCTTGGGACCTAGGATTCCTTTTTCTGCTTCTGAGAAACAACTGGTTTTTTTAATACAGTTTTTGCCCCATTCTTCAGGATTGGTCATGTGCTAATTTGAACACAGTTTGCTCTAAGGCAGTGTTTTCTGGCCTACAATTACACTAAGAGAAAATATGGCAATTTTTTTTCTATATGCATTTTTATTTGCTTTTAAATTAGTACAAAATCTTTCTGGCATTTTGCTTAGCCTTACATTTCAGTGGCATGACTGTCAGTAAAACATAAATCCTGTACAAGTGCTGGAAAAGTGACGTCTTATATTCCCTACAGCCAGAGTTAAGCCTCAGTTGGGCAAGTTTAAAATGAAAAGTTCTGGTGCCTTTTACAATAGCAAAACCTTTTAATGGCACCAGAGAGGCAGGGGAACTTCACCAGATAACTAAATCCATTGATCTCTAATCCTTTGGGCCATACTTACTGTGGAAGAGTTGCATGCATGGCTCCTATCCAGAACCACACACTGCCAAAAAACGCTTAGTATATTAGCAGCCAACAAAAATGTAAGAGGTCTGCTCTGCATGTGGGAAACAACATAAAAAGAAGTGGCTTTTTAGCTTAGTCTGACAAACGTCAGCATATAACATTGATATTAAAATGAAATGGCAGAAATTCTCAATCATATCTTGGATGCAGGGGGACTTATATGTGCTAATTAAAAGGGACTGGGTGGCACTTTAGGCTGCTCTGTTGTAAGTTTCTTCTCAAGTACTCCAGTTCAAAACCTTCCTCCGGGAAGAAGCTGCTATTAATGTACATTTCTTGCAGGCTGAAACATTTTTTAAAAAAGGAGCTCCAGTGAAAGCAGATGCATTTCTTATTCTATTTAGGCACACATATAGTAGTTATTCATATCAAATATCAATTATTTTCTGTCTCAGTGGCAACTGATTTTTAGCGACTATGAAAAATATCTAACTATATTTATGACTTCATGTTAGTACATATATACAGATATATCTTAATGCATTTCATTCCCTCTTTATAAATATCAATAGAGTGCAGTTATGAACACATATCAGAAATAAAACTCTATTAAATAAATGCTCATATTCTATATTTGACACACACTGATAATATCACCGGAGAAAAGATAGCACTTCTGGAACCTATTTTTTCAGAGTCATAATATTGTAAAATAATATTATCAGTTGGTACATTCTAAATCATTATATTCTTCATATTCTAGACATTGTATCTTTTCTGTTTCTCTATTTACATAATTTTATGTGTATGGGAGTATACACATAGATGTACACATAGGGCAAGTCCACACATGCAAGCACGTGCGCTTGCAGCAGCTCAAATAGAAGTGGTGGAAATTTGAGCCAGGCCTTTTTGCCTCAGCGCGTGTGCTCGGACATGCACTTTGCTGTGCAGCAAATTGTGCCACTTAGGGCAAAATAACCCTGCCTGGCTCCTCCCAGATCTTTAGCCAGGGGGAACTAGAGCCCAGGGCCAGCACCTGTGCTGGTCTCAAGAGTATAAAAAGCTGCCCTGACAAGTAGCTTAGGGCTACTCACTCTCAGGAGCTTCTGGGGCCCAGCCAGTTGGTACCTGGGGACACTACCCCTTGTGCCAGCTGGACTGCTGAATATTGGATATTCAGGGGTCTAATTGTCTCCCCACACTGCAAGGTTGCAGTGCAGGGAACATTTTTTTGTTCTTGCACGTGCTTGTTGCCCTGCCTCAAAGTGGTTTTAGGCGGGGCCAGAGGCACGTGTGTGCTCATGTGGACATGCCCATACAGTATATACACCATAGATAAATTGCAATAGCCTTTCGGTTTATTCTGTTTCTCTGTTTGCAACAACTTCAAAATTTGTGTCCACAAACTTGCAAACAATACTATTTATAATCAGGAAAGATGGAGAGTGGAGTCATCAGCTACATTTAAAGAATACCCTGTCCAAGGTAACATGGATATGTTTATACTGGTCTGGCACAGAGATTATATTCCAGTTCTTGGGCCGTAGGGCCTGTCTGTACTGGTAAGTTACATGTCTCTCAGGGTTGGTTTACTATGTCTTGTGATTGGCTCCAAGTGGTTATAACCACAGTTCATAGATTCATAGAAGCTAGGGGTTGGAAGGGACCTCACGAGATCATCAGGTCCAGTCTCCCCCCTCCTCCCCTCCACTCTAAGGCAGGAAAGACTGCTGAGGTAGAGGCTGAGACATGCAGCAGCTTGCCTCGCAGCAGATCGCCAGCTTGCTTGAGATTCAGTTCAGGTTCAGCAGTGTCCTAGTTTCCTACAAAACCCCTCATCTGGCAGTATGGGTACGAACAAGTTTTGGCCACACCTGGTCTAGGTTTAGGCAGGCTACTTTAAGTTGCCTAAACCTACACAGAGAGTGGTACATGCAGCTCTTTTCTGCTTCAAGGAGCAGCATGGGCAGCGCAAGGTACATAAATCAGGGTGGGGGAAAGAGAAAGGGCTGGCAGGATTGGGGAGCGGCCTGGCGCGTCAATGGGTGGTGAGCTGGTGGATGCGGGGACAGGGATGGTGGGGGCTAAAAATAGATTTGTCAGAGTTGGGAAGTAGAAGCAGCACGGACCCAAGGGTACAAACAACTGGGCTTCCCCAGTCCCCGGCTGTGCTGCCAACTTGTATAGGCATTCACTAGATCTGTTAAACCCTTCCTAGGTTGGGTTGACCCTTTCTCAGTCTTGGTTACTGCCATTTCTTGGCTAATTTAAATCTTCTGAACTTCTGAACAAGCAAGCATTTAGAACAAACTAACCCTGATAAATCAACCAGTGTTGCTAAATGTTGCTAAATGTTCCCAGTTAAACTGGGGCATGGTCTGATCTAAGATTTTGAAAAGAGGGGTGCAGAACATGTGGCATGTCATAACACAACACATTTTTCTCCAGTTAAAGGGAAATTTGAAGTTTTACAAATATCCAAGGGGCATTATCATTATATTACTCAGATTAAGATCTAAACAAAAAACAAATGTAACCATTGGAATGTGCACTACTTTATTAGATAACGTATTAAGTTATCAACAAACTAGGTAAAATAGACAAAATCTAGCCTTCTTGAGCATCTTGAAAATGTCTCCAATATACCACTGTCAGTCATTTCTACACCTGAGTCAATATTACCACACCTGAGTTAAGGTTTTTAGCTATAGCTAAAAAGAGTCTATGGGGCTGAGAAATAGCAGACACACATTGCTCAGAACGGCTAACAGACAGCAAAATTGCAGAAGAAAGGATAGTTTGAGTAGTAAAACATCAAGACTATTAAAAATGATAGAGGGTTATTAACACCTGTGGGGTGAGGAGATATTAGCAGGAATCAGGGAGTTGATAATGAGACATGAAGTCAATTGACTCTCTCACTGCTGCCTGAATTGAAATACTGCTTCTCCTCCTAGACAGTTGGTATAGTAGTTTGGGTAGGGCAGAAATCAAATGGAGGGGGTACAACTGCTCCCACCCTGAATCTGCCTCTCAGCTCGAGTAATCCAACAAAGTGAGACACACTGATCTTCACCCAGGAACTGGCAGTGCTAAGTGCAAAGTGCCTATGTCACACTGAAAAATCTGGCTAAGAATATGTATGAGCAAATTGTGTTTGTGTGTGCACATCAGCTCTGTTCAGTACAAATTGTATTTCTGGGACCTAATTTAGGAGTCACAAACTGGGCCCTTTGAAAATCTTACTTCCCATTTGAGTTTTTCAGGGGCAGTGATTTCAGTGAAAGTTGAATTGCTATGTCCCAGCAGGCAATAAGCAAGTTGCTGGACGGCCCCTATTGGTCTAATTTGCAGAAATACAGAGTACCCACAAATCACGCTAAAGTGGATGGGAACAGTGGATGCCTTTGAGAAATGGGCCATTTGCCTTTATTCCACTGGGATTAAGGGCAACACACAGTATAAATATAAAATATCAATAGCCCAGACAGAATTATAGAATGGTTACATACTCTTCGGCTTTTTTTCTGTGTCACTGAGAAAAAGAAACAATAATCTCCAGGCCTAATTCTCTCGTATTCCTTTCTTTTATTTTATATTAATGAGATATTGCAATATCCTTTAAGTCAGAGGCAGTGACAGAATGCAGTCCAGCTCTGTATGTTCTGCTATACCACAGCACAATAGGATACTGGCAGCAAGAAGCAAATACATTCAATTGAGTAATATCCTTTGAGAGCCAAATCCTGCTTGCCTTACTCATAAAGAAATCCCCTTAAATTCAAGGGACATTTTGCCTGAGAGGCAAACACCATGGAGTTCATCTTGCATTTCCCTGCACAGGAATATGAAGATAGATGATGCTGGTCTTGTTATAGAACCAGACAGAACCTTGCAAGGGGAACATGGTGAGGATAAAATAGATCAGGTAATTAGGAACACTGTGTAAATGCTTTTTGATGAGCTTTTACTCTGTTCATCAATTACAAGCATTAAGTACAGCGCTTCAAGCAGCAGAAACCCATTTTTATACTGTCATTTATTTTCAAGCAGAATTTCTGTGGACTTTTTGGTAATTAATATTAGTTGCTTGTGAAAGTGTAATGTGCAAAACCAACATGGAACAATTCCCTTTGTTCACCCAAAAGTTACAAACTTCCAGGAGAGATCTCTCTCCCAAGCAGCATGCCCAAGCCCAGCCCCTGAGAGGAATCTTTCCTCCTCAGTTTACACTGAGATTTTGTTTTAAAACAGGTAAGTGATACCTTTAGGTTTTTTGTTTTTTTTTTCAAGAGGCTTAAACAAAGCATCAGTAACATTGGAACAGCTTCCTGAAAATGCAGAAGATTTGTACTCCTTTGTGCTGATTATTTAATCTAACCACAATCCACATAATAACAACTAGTTATTATTTCTGTCCTGATAAAATCCAAATGCATCTACCAAAGCATGAACTGTATCTACATAATGATCCACAAGCCTTTTGGTTTTTGAACCCCAATAACTGGCCTGTTGAGTAGACATTGATTTTGCATGGTAGAATAACTTATCAGATTTCTGGCAGCAGCCCAGAGATGAAGCTTCTGATTAGACTTTGGACTTGACACACCTGAGTGCACAACTGAAGACAATCCCCAGAGAACTTTCTTATGTTTTCACAGGTGGGCTTCAGTTAAATTAGTAATGGGATCGTGCCTCTGATTCCTTTTCCCTCCTGACTAAACTGAAACACAAAAATGGTATATTTGTCACTTTAGAAACCTTTTTTTAATGTGTTCTGGAGTCCTGGTTAAAAGGTTTCCTAACCTTGGCTGCCCTCTTCTTTGGCAAAAACCAAATTAGGGACAGGTGAATATAAACATGTTATTAACTGGTAAAATGGAACAGTGTTCATACTTTTCCTTCTCCCCCCCCATCAAGTTTTTAATAGAGTTTTTAGAAGGTCATGCTGCAGTCTATAGACATATTAATGCTGCTGCACTTTTCAGCTCATGTTCCTTTAGGAATTATGGATGGTACTTTTCACCTAATGATTTTTTCCCACCAAATAAAACAGTGTAAAATCTATAGGCTTTAAGGAAGGTTTATTTTCTAGTTAGACTTCTTTGTAACAGATCTGTTTCTTCTGCTGTGGAGACACCAGTATGTATCCCAGTTGGGCCTGGTATTCCCCCATAGTCAAGTGGAATGTTTGCTCATAAAATTATGAAAACAGCCATTCTACCCCTAGAGGTTCAACTGCACTTCACAGAAGGTGTAAGGGAAGATTTTAATGGATTATTTGGAAGATTTTAACGAATAAATATTTTTTTCCTTTTTTATCTAGTTTCAAATTTGAATGGATATTTCCAGTGGCTATTACATAATTTCTGTATTAATAGAAAAAAGACATGTACCATTGTATCACATTTTGGTATTTATGAAGATAACTGTTTGACATGATTCACTATTCATTTAATTCATGTAAGTAATAAAATAATAGATACCGATTCCATCCACTTTCTCAGCAGTCCACAAACAACTGAGCATTCAGTTGTTTATTTTTGTTCTGGGTCCCATTTTATTTAATTAAGGAGGTAAACATTTCGGGTGGATCCTAGGAGCTGTGCTCCTGTTCCAGTCACTGAGTTCACTGGGAATACCCAGACCATGCAGAAGATACTCTGTATTCCACATGAACAAAGGGTTCATTAAGGTCAAGGGAAACTTCCCCTGAATAAGCATTTATACGTTCAGTTTATCTTTGTAAGTCTTCCCTACAAAGAAGACTTTAAACTTATTTTAAGGTTAGTTTCAAACATATTCGATACAGAAGGCAACACCAGACATCCCATTGCTGAAAACAGCCATGGTTCTTACCAAGCCCTGGAATCCAGGAGAAATTTTGAGTAAGAGCTGCCATGTGGAACTGGTGAACTATGAAAATCGTTCATGGGGATTTACCCCTTTGGTAATGTAAGTGTTAATTTTTTTTAGAATAAATAAACTATAGCTTGCTGTCATATATTATTATACAGCTAGTAAGGATTTAAAATCCTAAAGCACGTATGCTTTTAAAATAGCACTTTTTGCCTTGCTGCCATTTTCATAATTATTTCACAATTTCATATAATATAATGTAACTCCCATTTCAAATTGGCTTAGTCAACTAACAGTAAAGGTAGAAATGCCTTGTGTTGCACTCATTTTCCAAATGCACTTGCAACAGTTACACAACCAATGGTAAGGTGGTGGTATAATTATAAAACCTGAATTAGTTAATACAGCAACATCAGCTTCATGTATGATTATGCTGTTAAACAGCCAACTAAATCTTAACCCCAGGTCGGTATTCTTAATTTCCACCAGGGAGTATAATAATAAGTTCTTCGGGTTTTTTATTTAAACTGGTGAACTGTGACAGAGTTATTTTGCAACCTAACAACTCTGCAAATTATTCTCATTTCCACTCTGGCATTACTCCTCAGTGAGCTGATTTAACTAGTGTTAAGTATAAAATACTTTAGCAAGGTACGGTTTGTGTATCCACAAAGCTAGAAGAATGCACAAGAGTAATTTCTGGCATTGGTTAAACATCTCTACCACTGAACTTTGTGAAAGTAGGATTGATGAGTTGAACTATTAGGTGCTGAAGTGTAGAGCGAGAAAAGCCGTCTTTCTTGTGATAATTGAAATCATTTCAATTCATTTCCTTCTTGGTTGGACAGAAACATGTTTTCAATAGTGAAGAAATCTTGAGGGAATCCATTGACCTAACCAGTCATATAATGCAAGAAGTTAATGGACAAAAATGATATTCATCTTTGGTTTATAATAGCATTTTCTTTCACAACCTAAAACCCTACAAAGGCAAAGTATATTATAAGAGCAACCACGACACTGGTAGATACATGACCTTTGTTTTATGTAACAATTATTGTGTCTGTGGTAAAATAAAATAAAAAAGCCTAACACCAATTTTGATGCAAAGATAATAAATTATAAATTATGAAAGTCTAAGGCACCAAGCAACTTGTAAGCAACAGTCCTGTCTCTTAGCAACGAGCCAGGGAAAGCAGCTTGTTGATACGAATAGAGCAGACAGGATTGTTTTGCAATGATTACCACCAAGGAACCAGGAACAACATTTTAACACCTGCCTCAGGGCACTTCTGCACCTAGCTATCCATCTCTCCAGTGGCCCACAAAGCCTGGGCTGTATGCCAAAAGGCTTCTGAGGCCTACCCCCTTACCAGAGCAGGCCCAGTGCAACAAAAAGGACCCCAGAGGACAGATCGAAGAGGTGGAGTTCAGGTGTGTTGCACACTTGTGCCTGGCTCTGTTGCTTTAAATGCCTTTTTATAAACAATGTGTGATCATTAGTGTAAATGTTTATTTTTTTTCCGTATCTACGTCCCTTTAGTGTTGCGCGTCTCATCTAAAGGCAGCCTTATGAATGAATGCAGACAAGTGCTTGATATCGTGCCAACATTTTTGTTGTTGTTTTATTCTTAAATAAGCAGTGTTAAAAGCTGGAGTAAATGTTACATTCAAGAGCGTAAAGTCATTGTTTCAGCACCAAGCGGATGACTTCCGATTTCAGGGATACCTGAGGTGAAGGGATGCAGAAATGCAAGGAGAGCGGAGGTCTCAGGTTCCCAGGCCCAGCCTCGGAGGTCAGTCGGTTTCCCAAGTGGAGGGACACAGCCAGAGAAAGGAGGCCGGGGGGGGGGGGGACATAAGCAACCGATCAGGAGGAAAGGAAAGGCAGAGGGGAGAGGAAAAAGATAGGAGGAGTGAGAATGCAAGTGACAGAAATGGAAGAAATAAAAAGGAGATAAAAAGAAAATGAAAACAGAAGGGGGGAAAGAAGGAACAGAAACAGAAAACAGAATGACAGAAAAAATCAGGAAAACTCCAGAGAGCTTTACAGATAGCAAATTGTATTCCCCTTGCAGAATGAAGTGCAAAACAGAGAAGCTAAGAGGAGAATTGAATTCTGATCTGCTGAAAATCCATCACTGGCTCCTGCGCCCTGCCACTTCTTTCAGTCCATTATAAGCCCTTTGTGATCCTGCCCACTGATCAAAGCCTATAGGCCAGCTTAGTCCATAACCCCTTCTATCCCCACATTATATCTGAAGTTGCAAAATGATGGGCTAATGTTAAACATATTCTCATCGACCATGTATCTGCTCTGTCAGCTGAAAGTATTTGATGCAGCACTTATTGAACCAAAGCACCCCAGACTTTCTAGGGACACCTGCGACTGAACGGCAACACAGAGTGGCTGGCACTTCAGCCTCCCGGAGGAAGTCAGTTTTCGATTCCTCATTTAACTCGAGCTGATTTCACCTCAGTTACTAAACTTCAGTGTTCCAGGTGCTAAAGGGACAAATGCACAAATCACTTCAAGAAAAGGTTTTTTTTTCCCCTTTAAACAAAATCCTGAAAGAATTGGTCATTGTTTCTTATGCGATGCTTAGACTCACCGGGCAAAAGTGGGCTTTCTCCTTCACTTTTCTTTTGGGTGATTGAATATGAAGTCCTGCTCACTGCACATCCTTATGCAAGCTAGTTTAACACAGCACCTCCAGGCTCTCCAGTCCCAGAATGCAGTGCAGCACACTGGCAGTAGTTCAGCTGAAGACTAAACATTTGGCTCAGTGACAGCAGAGCTGCCAAGAGTTGGCAGCAAGAGACTCACAGGGAAGCAGCAGGCTGCTAAACCCTTTCACATTTTTAATTAGATCCACACACCCATGTCTTTGAGCTATCATAAATATACAGATGACATAGAGAGCATTATTTGGGGTAGAAAAAAAAAGAAAGAAACCTGTACTGTGGTATCTCTTACCTTATTAAAATAATTTACCTACAGCTAGTCTTTGGAACGGAGGAAAAAGAGGGGGTTGTGACATTTAACTCACATAAAAGTCTCTCTCTAACTACAGTAAATTTACCCTGCACACTGTAAACACAGGGCCTGGGATGACTGACATGCAGACTTAGTTGCAATAGCATCACCAGAAGAGGGCATTATTGGCAACAACTCCAACATGTAAATTCCCAGAAGAGCTATACATTCAAGCCCTAAGTATTCTTAAGTGTGTATCTTGCTATGATGTTGGTGTTAAAACTATTTGGGTTTTTTTCCCTTGTGCTGTTGTTACTATTTTCCAAGTGCCCTGAAACATTCAAAGCCCTTATTTATTTTTAAATTCCTCAAAGACATTTTTTCGCATTCAATTCTTCATTACCTTCCTTTCTCTCTGGCTCCCCTTCTGCTCCCTACTGCAAAATAATCACCACGATTGATTTTTTTTTTAATTCAATTCATTTTTCCTATTTTAAAACAGAACAATCCTTTCTCTATTCCCCCGCTCTCCTGCACCTTGATACTTTTAATATTTTGGCTTACACTTTACTTGTCTGATCTAACATTAGTGCGAGTCCACAACAATAAAGGCATATTTGGAATGCATTGTATTGGCAACTGATGCCATCTTAGAGGACAACCCAGTGGATAGTGTTAAAAAATCCTTTTCCTTTCCAGAGGAATTGCCATCTAGAGCAGTGGCTTGTGTCTCCTTTTTTATGAAGTCTTAACAATTTACTCAGAAGAGAAATCGTAGCTGTGTCATCAACCTGCAGCATGAAAACACACACAAAGGATGTTTGCAAGTGGCCCCAAGGGCTAACATTTTCTTCTTGTATTTCTCCTAATTTTAAAGAAAACCTAATAAGGAAACAAAATACTTTAAATGCTGGGGGGGCGGGGAAGGGAATCACATGTCCCGCCTGTGAGCACAAATATTATATGTAGATACTACACCAAACATCAAAGAAATTGCTGTGCAGAGAAAACAACAGATCATGTATATTTTACATTGCCCATTTATTCCAAACTGTGTTAGCCACACACTGCCAGTTAACTCTGTGCAAACCCTGTCTGTCCATTCTGGATATTCAGATGTTTTTCTTTTTTGCTTTTGCTGCAGATTTGGCATAACCACTGCTCTCATTTGGATTTTCTTTTTTTGCCATGTTAAAAAACATAAATAAAAATGCAGGGCATGAGACAGTGCCAGTCTGCATTTCAGTGGACACAAAAGCTGTGGCTGTTAATAGCCAACTGCTGCATACTCATTCCTCAGTAGTTTTAAGACTTCCTCAGTATGGCTCAGTTGGGCCTTCACGAGTTGGTTAAGAACATAAGAACTGCCATTTATTGGGTCAGACCATAGGTCTGTCTTGCTTTGTATCCTGTGTCACACAGTGACAGTGAGTGGATACTGGAAGGCAGAGTGAAATGGGTATTACCGGGTTGGGGGGGAGGGGGCGGGGGTTCCCATTGTTCCCCTCTGAATTGGAGTCTCCAGAATTTAAGATCTAGAAAGTTCTAATTCAGAGGCTATATCCCTAAATCTCATGATCAATAGCTATTCATTCCCCTTTCCTTTCCTCCAAGAATGTGTCCAGTCCCTTTCTGAACCTAGCTAAACTTGCCACTTCCACAACATCTGATGGCAATGAGTTCCACACTTAATTATACATTGTCTGAAAAAACTTCCTTTTTTTTGTTTTAAACTTACTATCTACTAGTTTAATTTTAGGACCCCTAGTTCTTGTGAGAGAGAGTAAATAATAAATTCCTATTTACTAGGGCTATGCGAAGCTTTGGTCACTGATTTGATTTGGAGGAGATTCACCTGATTCGGCAGCCGAATCTCCAAATCCAAATCGAATCAGGAGACCCTTTAATTTCTCCAAATTGAATCGAAACCCTCCGAATTGACTTGGAGAGATTCAGAGAGATTCAATGATTCAGACATAGACACGACTTTATATGTTTTTTCTACATACCTCAGGGTACCAGGTGGCTCATAAATGTTGAGATGGTGGGATGGATGGAGCTACTTCTTCAGCTACATCCCTTCTTGGTCTTGCTTTCTCCCTTCCTGTACACACGTCCTTTGGGGTATTCCTGCAATTGTGTCATGCTGCTGTGCATGGGCAATGAAAGAGAAGGGAAGGGAACTCCAAGCTTATTCCCCCTTCCTGAGCAGAGGGAGCATGACTCACTCCGAGTCCTTCTTTTATTGAAGCTGGTTAGAAATGGATTGGGCCCCTGCAGACCACTGTCTCTGGGGAGATTCTAAATGCTTTGCGGCAAAGACAGTTTTTATCATGTGTATACATAGTGCCTAGCACAAATGCAGCCACTAACCTGATTGGGGATCTTTTAGCATAAAAGGATATGATGGATACAAAGAAGGGCCACCCATTTGGTTAAGGGCAAGGAGAATAAGCCCTCTGAGGAAAGACTCTGGCCTGTTCAGCCTGAGGAAAAGAAGGCTGAGAGGTGACTTGATAGCTGCCTACAAGTACATTGCAGGGAGCATCAATAAGTAGGAGAGCAACTATTCAGGAGGGCACCTCAAGGGAGGATGAGGACCAATGGGCATAAACTAATAGAGGATAAATTTGGGTTGGATAGAAGGAAATACTCCTTCTCCGTAAGAGTCACCAGAATCTGGAACAAACTCCTAGCAGAGGTGGTGCAGTCACCCACCTTGGAGGTGTTCAAAATGAGGGTGGACAGGCACCTTGTTGAGCTCATCTCAACCCAATAACTTCCTGCCCATGGCAGGGGACAAGACTTGATGATCTTACAGGTCCCTTCCCGTTCCATGTTTCTATTATTTGATGAATAAATAATAATAGTTTTGATAATTTGCAGTAGGACAGCTTCTTTATGGACAAAATGTACAATACTCATTTGTACTAAATTGGATTTACTTACATAAGTAGTTCCACTGCAGACAATGAAACCATTCACAGGATAAATCACTATTGTGCATAGATAAGGAGGGTGGGAAAATGTCCAAAAATGAAGACCCAAAAATGAGAAACTTCAGTAGTGAAACTTTCACAGCTATTGCAACAGTCATAAAAAAACTATCCTGAATAAGAAGGCAGTTTCTCATTGTTAGCTATTTATGCAGGTATAATAAGCCATTTCCTTTTATAGTGAAACAGTATATAACATCATTACTATCCTTCTTAATGCATGTAATCTCAGGCTTAAGTATGTGAATAAAATTTCATGTCCTGATATGAGGCTGATACAGCAAAATCCACCTGCATCTGATTCGCTTAGGTGTAAACACAGAAATGGAGGGGAACAGTGTATTTGTGCTTGGAATTAGCCCTTCGAACAGTACATATTTTATGTTAATAAAATTACAACTACAGATTTACTGATACCTACATATCTTGTGAATATATACATATATACATACATATATATTCACAAGATATGTAGGTATCACTAAATCGGGGCGGGGGTGGTGCATGTGTGTATATATATATACACATATATCTCTCTATATATATCTATATCTTTGCCAGAGACCACTTTGGGGGATCGTTACACAAAATAAACAAAATACTCCATTTTCTTTTGTGATTTCTTTCAAAACAGAGCTTTCAGTTTACCCCAACACATTTTTTTCAAATTTTTGATTGAGCGAAAAATAAAAAAAGCCATTTTTACCCCCAAAATGAAATCTTTTTTTTCAAATATTCAAAAAGTAAAGAAATCCAGCTTTTGTTCTGCTCTCTGTGTAAATGTTTTAATCCACAGATTTACTTACAATGCATTATATATATATCTGTTATTAAGTTCCTTTACCAAAGCTAGTTCCTCATTTAGTATTTTTACAGTCTCTAGCATGTTTGGAGAACTACAAGAAATAAATATTTTTTTTACTGCCACCACAGTCTATAATGATTAAGCATCTTCAGCTACTATTATGCATATAGTGGTTTTCATGTATAGATCACAAGGTTCTTTATAGATTGATTCCAAACTGTACACTGGATAATCTCTCATTCAGCCACCCCTGAGGCAATCGCCTTTAAACACTCTCATTGCAATGCGATAATAGGTCAGAATAAAAAGTGAAGAATACGTTTCACACATCAAACTATGGGGTAATTTTACATAGCAAGAATGAGGTGACTCAGAATTACCTGTGACAATGAAATTAACACCCATATAGTTCTAAAGCAAACTATTAAAATTGCTATAGGATATGCAATGAACACAGGTGCCCTGGAGTTTTACGTCCCATCTAAAATGAGGCATTTCCATCAGAACAATGTCCTTTAATCAAAGTCTGGGCATATGGTGCAAAGGGAAGAGTGTTACCTACACTACTTCCTGATTCTTCTTTGAAAGTCTCCCATCCTGATAATGGCCAGCCCCATGTCTGCTTGGCATATACGATCAGACAATGATAAATGCCTGCTTTGATTTCAGTAAAAATCCTATCAGTATCTTTGACAGGCCTTGTTAAAGCCTGGATAACAACTCTTAGGCTGACCATCCAAGTTCATTCAAACTGTCTTATTTCAAATGTGCCACACAAGGCCCAAGCTTCCTGCAAGCTTGGTTCCAAGAATCAAATAATAAAATAGAAATCAGAGACAGAAACACCTTTTAGTCTACTCATCTGAGAGTGTAGCTCTCTTCTATTAAATATGGTTGTGCTATGTAGGGGCAAGTGTGGACCCACTTCACAGGTTTCTGTGGGAGGGATGGAGAAGGACATGAATTTGTCTTCTCTGCATCACTGTTGGTATGAATTGCCCCTCTGTGGGTGTACAAAATTCACTGAAGCCAGTGAGAATATTTCTATTGATTCCAATGTGCTTTGGACCCATTCCCAAGAAAACAATCTCTTTGTTCCCTCAAATGCAAGGGTTCAGTATGTCCCTGGCCAGTGAGGCTTGTATGCCTCCTCTCCACCCTCCAGTACCTTCCATTCATGCAATGGAGAACAGAGCAATTTGGCTCCCAGTACCTTTGTCTGGGACAAAGTCTTTGAATCATTATGAACTATGATGGCATTAAGTTGCCTGTACAGAAAAATAGCATCATCAGGCCAGAATCTACATCTCCTTTTCCTATGCTGAAGGATAAATGTATGAGGAAAGAGGGTAAACATAGGTTTCAAACTTTGTGTCTCCTGAAAGCTGTCTCATGGCTGCTCTAAATCAGTGGCACCCAACCTCCTGGCCCCGCAGACTGCATGAGCGGTGCAGTCAGTCCATGGGCCAGATCCTATGATGGCTGGCATGTGGGGTTGGTCTGCCAGGCCATTTTCATGCAACCTCATCTGGTCATGAACCGGGCCTGACCTACACACTTTGACCTGGCTGCAGAGTGACCTTGTGCACTGGCCTGGTCTAGCCTACTAGGCCATGTTATCTGACCCATGGGACTCCCCACAGGTCCAGAGGGGAGAGGCAATGTTTGCTATCAATGATCTCCAGCTGCCAAATGTCTGGACCTGTGGAGAGCCCTCCAAGCTAGATGACATGGTTCTGCAGGCTGCATTTGGCCCATGGGCTGGAGGTTGAGTACTACTCCAAATCACAGGAAGGGAGAGAACCATTACACTGTCCCCTAGGATGGTGTAGTAATTGTAGATCTACAATTTGCCAGGGACACTGAAGTTCCCCTTTAAGGCTCCTGTATGGCTTTGGATTGGCTTAAAAGAATCTCCTTTGTATAGACATGACATGTCATTCAATAGGTTTGGAGAGACTAGATCTGTATTCTACAGGTTTGGAGATGCGTGCAATTAAAGGTATAACTCAAATCTGTCCCTCAGTTGTTTTTATCCTGTGCCATGAAATGCAGGATTCCAAGAACGGGTCTTCTGCTTGAAAAACTGATCTCAATTATGTTTATTACCCTGAGCTGCTCCACCTAAGAAGACATGTCCAGGAAGTATTTATTTTAAAGTGAGTAAAGAGGCAGCTTTCATAATCTCTTTCATCTTTTAATGAGACACAAAAATACACTGTTTTAAATCAACAGTACTGAATCCAATTAAAATATATAAGAAATGATATCTGTTTTACTTGTCTTAAAGACTTAACAGATGCCTAGTATCTTATAGACAAAAAAATCCCTACATACTTGCTTGTCAAAATCAAATAATTTAAATATTTAAACATTTTTCTTATAAAAAAAATCTTGCTTTTAATTGCTAACTTATATTCTCCTTTGATTTTGGTCATCAAAATAGTTCTAAACAATCCCATTTTAGCAAGCAAATTTACTACAGTTATAAATAAAGTCATTATATTAGCTACTGTTAAAATGTTTCATGCATGCTACTAATAGTTCCACAGAAAAAAATTCTAACAACACCATCTAATTTGTTATAGAGCATGGGCATGTGTTAGTCTAGGGGCTAGGAAGGTTAGCTTTTTCTAACAAAAAATAGTTATCTGCCAAAGCCCAATCCTGCTCTGATTAAAGTCACATTAAGTAGTGTAGGAATTGGCCTGCAAGGATAAGCCCTATAAAACAGAAGCAAATATTATATTCATATTTTTCCACTTGGAAAAAAATCATTGAAATAAAATCATACAAAAAACTTAATGCAACAGGTGTTACACACCCTTTTTTGGATGACCCCTGCTTTCAGCCCTTCAGTCTGAAATGATGATCTGTTTTTGTTTTAGTTGTTGTGGATGTATTCAGTAGGATGCTTTCCTGAAGATACTATACACTGAGAGATGGAATCCTTAACTGACCCTCAATATTGCCTTTTTTATAAAGGTTACATTAAACCTTTAGGTTATAGCGTCACACTAGAAGCTCATATTTATGCTTCTTCCCTTTCTTTTATTGCTCTCCCACTTTTTTGCCTGGAAGAGTAAAAGAAGAAAAAGTTGGTCACTGAGGGCAGGGATTAGGTAGTCCAGAGGTCACAGCACTAACCTTTACCACAATGGATGAAATCTAGCAGACTTCAAAAGGAAGTCTGGCAGGACAGCCTTGAAAAGTTTCTTGTGATTGCCCGAACTATCATTGTCCAAGGCCTCCAGGATTGCATAGGTGTGAAGCATGCCATATTTCTCTGAAGGAATCATTGGGTAAGGTAGACAACAGATTCCTAGAAAGTAGAAGTAGCAGTTCCCAAACCTTAATTGTTGCAGCTGCTGTCTGTTGAATGGGCAGAGTATTTGCTTAGTACTTAGCAGCAGGCAGAAATAAAAATCCCACTCCCATCCCACTCAAGAGGTAACTAATCCTCCCAGCTATACTTCCTCAGATCTCTCTGGCTTCAATCCACAGTATATTGAAGCTAAAGTCAGCCTTTCTTCCCCACCATTCTGTTTTCATGAATTCTGATTGAAAATAAGTTCATTTCTAACCATAGAGCAAGTTTCCCTTACACCCAAAATGCCCATAAAAAGGGATGATGTTTTCACTCTTTCTTTCACTGGCAAAGTCCCAACTACAAGCAGCAACAAGTTTATAAAAGCTAATGCATAATCTACTAAACCTAATTCCAACATTCTTCTATCATCACATGACAGATCAAATACCTGGTCAAAACATCTATAATAACACTGCCATCCTTTAAGTAGAAAGATAGCAGATTTTTCTAGGATAAAGCTTGATCTTGATATTATTGACTTTTCTATCTCTCCTTTTATAGCCATTAAGGTATTTCCTGTATGAATTACCTATCTTTTCTTCTTCCCCTTTGCTGTCTAGTTTTCTAAATAAAGAAAACATATTATGTACAAGTATTTTTCCAGTATAAAGTTAAATTCCTCCCTTCCTTGCAAAACTAAAACTTGTTGAAATGAGGCCCAGTTTGGGTGAAAATCAGGATGTTTAAAGAACCTGGACCTATGGACCTATCTGAATTTGAGTAATCAATTGAACATCAAATTACATGAGCTTCATGAAGTTTTATTATGGACATGTGGCCTAATTCCTTTACCCCTCAACAAGTCACATACATTAAAATATTTTGAAAATATTTCTGTTGATCTTGCCTAAATGGAATTGGAGTAGAAAGTGAAGACATTCCACTATTCATTCCACTTTTCTTCTTCACATCTCCATGTTCATCTTCTACATCTATTGAGAGACAAGGTCTGGGTTAATTATTCCAGTTTAATATGTCAGGCATTGGACAGGAGATATGACTTCTATTTCCAGCTCTCCCTTTGATGTGCTACATGACTTTGGATAAGTCACTTTACCTCTGTACCCTTGTTTCTAATCCAACTCTTTGTGTGTCTTGTCTATAAGTTTAGAGAAAAACACCTTTATCATGTGTTTGTACAAATCCCCATAATCAGGCCCTAGTCGTGGTTGGGTCTACAAACAGCAGGTGTAATACAAATAAAAAACCATTAGAAGTCTCTTATTCCATGAGCAGAACCACTGATTTTAATGGAAGTACTTGAATAAGGTGCTATTTGATGTGAGCAAGGCCTCTAATAAGAAAGAGTCATTTTCATGACTTGCCCGGTTGTGTGAGAGGTATAAAGGAAAAAAAAAAAATCACTGGAAATGTTATTGTACTATTGAAAATTCAGCCAGGAGCTTCATTATGTTGCTGTCCACAGGAAGGAAGTTACTGGGAACATATAATATGTTATAAAGAAACATAACCCATTGAGGCCTACCTTCCCCCCTTGAGGGTCAGTAATTACTTCACAGACCATTTCAGTGGCTGTTTATGTTGGAAGAGGTGTGTGTACCTGTGACCTAGATGAATAGCACTGGGATTAGTTTACCCCAAGTCAGATACAGTATTGAAAACACCTGATGAGACATGGGGCTATAATGTCTACAGGGCACTGCGGTAACTGCAGTGGTAAAAGCTTTGCTCTTTTCATGTTGTAGCCAATTAATTAGTAACAGAGGTGCACAGTCACTTAGTAAATACTGTCATTTCCACAGTGAATACTCATAAACTTATATGCAACTGGCTCACTAGCTTGGCAGCATTGCAATACATTGCCCAGTGGATGAGTCAAGTAAGGTTCACCTTTATTGCTACTAAGAGAGGGGTCTTTAGGAACTGCGGCCTGGTTCTGGTACCTGCTTCAAAGAATTTTTTTCCCAAGAGATGCATTAACAACACTATCCGGGTAAGTGCACTTCTACCATGACAAAAGCTACTGCCTTACTGGCTAATAAATAATTCCATGATGAAGAAGTTAAAAATGGCACACCAAAAATCCCCTACATTTCACCCCTAGTTCTCCCTTGCAGAAACAATAGTCATGTTGCTTAATGTTCAGTTGAAAAGTCCATAGATACTACAGCGATGTGAGACAATATAAGGATTATCACCTAACAGAATACAAGCCTTAATAAGAAAGCCTTTGGAGGAACAATATAGATCAGCACTGACAAATGTTTTCCTCAGAAAAAATTGGTGTGTTGAAATTGAAATTCTTCATGGGATGGGGTTGGCTTTGATGAGACTCTTAATTTCAAAAATGTTTTGGAAAAAAAGGCTTGAAGTCATCAGAATGTCTAATTTCCACATTTTTGCAATTTATTGTAAAAAAGAAGGGTAA
Organism: Crocodylus porosus; assembly: GCF_001723895.1. NCBI lineage: Eukaryota > Metazoa > Chordata > Crocodylia > Crocodylidae > Crocodylus > Crocodylus porosus. The sequence goes on from NW_017728947.1 coordinate 94,389,340, forward strand.
ACATCAAAATCAAAATCTTTTCAAATTGAAGGACTTTGAAACACTACCCATTCTGAATTCCTTTTCAGATTGTAGGTGTGAGATTTTGTCTTTTTTCTCCTCATTCAGGGAATCTGAAAAATTGTCAAAACACAACAAGACTATTTATGGATTTATACGCAAGCCGATCACCCTCCTATTCCTAGGCATGTGCCTCAACAGGAAGAAGGAAGGGATAGCAGAAAAGAGGTGATTATTTTTCCTTTACACCATTGGAGGATTGTCCACTGAAAGTGACTCCATAGCTGGTCTGTTTAAAACTGCTGTAGCAGTGGACTATATACAAAATGGGCCTGTACTTTTCTCTGGATCTGATTCTGCTCCACATACAACTGTACCAAGACCCATGTTGGAGGAGTCTTGAAAAAAAATATCACAAGAAAATCTAAAAGAACAACACCCTACCACACAGTACTCAATATGTATGTTATGGTAACCACAAGTATGAAATAGAGGAGATAAACTATCTAAGAAAAGTAACCTGAAGATTTCTGATCCACAAATTACTAACCCAACTTGGAGCTCATTTTAGTCAAAATAGTGGTCAGATAGAACTTCACAGATTTTCTTCCCCTAACTCCAGCCTAATACCATGTTGACATAGTAAAGGAAAGAATGCAAAAGACAAGATGGTACAAAAAGATAATAAGCAACAAACACCATACTTGTCTGGGTATCTGCACATTTTAGTATTGACCAAAATGACAGCTTAAAAGGGAATAGTAAATTAAGCTGCTTTAAGTATCACAGTACTACATGAGATTAGTAGCATGAAGAGAAATGGAGTGAATGAATAACATGCTGGATGTTTGTTTTAGAGCATTAAACATGTTACTTTCAGTACAAATAAACTCAGAGAAGCAACGCAGGGAAGTAATGTCTGAAATACAACCTTCCTTAAATGGTAAAGGTCAACTCTCACAGCACAATTATCTGTTTTATTTAAACTGATGCAGTTCCAAGCTTATGCTGACATTCATTCCATCCTTACTACTCTTTACTTTTATCACCTTATTTTGGGTCCTCTGGTATCTCTCAGCTTGAGTCTCCCACCAAGACAAAATAGTGAAATGGAAAACTAGAAATGTCTGTTCAACTATCTCCAGCATTATATGAGCTTTTCAGTACTTAGCAGGAAGAATAAAGCACCAGGAAATCTTTAAGGAATCTTAATTGTCCTGTGAGTGTAATAGAGCCCCCAGGAGACATGACCCTAACTTGGCTATAAATCACACTTGATTCTAGAGGCTGTGGTTTTCCATCTTATCTCTGGAACAAGCTAAAGTAGGTTGTTAAGTCACACAAGTTCCTGTTTCCCACATCAAATTTATAGGTTATTGGCTTTAACATCTTACCTTCGTTGTCCCCATGAACAGTTTGTGGAAGTGGCTAAGAATCTTAGGAAACAATTGGTCACTTCAGAGTAAAATACGGGATGGGAGAAAACAGTAAGGGTGTATCCACACAAGCATGCACATGCCTCTTGCCCCACCTCAAACCCCTTTGAGGTGGGGCAACAGGCACATGCGGGAACAAAAAAAAGATTCCCTGCACTGCAAACCTGCAGGGAGAAAATTAGACCTTTGGATATCCAGGACACTAAAAAAATCAAAGTTTAAAAAAGCGGAGCAGAGCACAGTCCTGGACCATGCCCTGAGGCAACCGGAGCCTGGGTCCTCCATGGAGATGCTCTGGCTGCTAGAGTGTCTCTATGGTTGGCCCCTTGCCCTGGTGCTGAAACATGCTACTGGCCAGGTCACATGTTTCAGCACCAGGGCTTCAGTG